>NC_134981.1:46945241-47253716 GCF_965638725.1 Aptenodytes patagonicus
ACTTCTCAAGCTTGTCCAGGTCCCTCTGGATGGCATCCCATCCTTCAGGCGTGTCGACCGCACCACTCAGCTTGGTGTCACCTGCAAACTTGCTGAGGGTGCACTCCATCCCACTGTCTATGTCATTGATGAAGATATTAAACAGTACCGGTCCCAATACGGACCCCTGCGGGACGCCACTCGTCACCAGTCTCCATCTGGACCTTGAGCCGTTGACCACTGCCCTCTGGATGTGACCATCTAACCAATTCCTCACCCTCCGGACAGTCCACCCATCAAATCCATACCTCTCCAGTTTAGAAAGAAGGATGTTGTGGGGGACCGTGTCAAAGGCCTTACAGAGGTCCAGATAGACGACACCTGTAGCCCTTCCCTTGTCCACTGATGTAGTCCCTCCATCATAGAAGGCCACTAGGTTGGTCAGGCAGGACTTGCCCTTGGTGAAGCCATGCTGGCTGTCTTGAATCACCTCCCTGTCCTCCATGGGCCTTAGCATAGCTTCCAGGAGGATCTGTTCCATGATCTTCCCAGGCACAGACGTGAGACTGACTGGCCTGTAGTTCCCCGGGTCTTCCTTTTTTCCCTTTTTAAAAATGGGGGATATGTTTCCCCTTTTCCAGTCAGTGGGAACTTCACCGGACTGCCACGACTTCTCAAATACGATGGATAGTGGCTTAGCAACTTCATCCGCCAGTTCCTTCAGGACCCACGGATGGATCTCATCGGGTCCCATGGACTTGTGCACCTTCAGGTGCCTTAGATGGTCTTGAACCTGATGTTCTCCCACAGTGGGTGGCTCTTCATTCTCCCAGTCCCCGCCTTTGCCTTCTGCGGCTTGGGCGGTGAGGCTCGAGCACTTGCCGGTGAAGACCGAGGCAAAAAAGTCATTGAGTACCTCCGCCTTCTCCGTATCCCGGGTAACCAGGTCTCCCGTTTTGTTCCGGAGAGGGCCCACATTTTCCCTCGTCTTCCTTTTATCCCCGACATACCTATAGAATCTTTTCTTGTTGCCCTTGACGTCCCTGGCCATATGTGATTCTATCGGGGCTTTAGCTTTCCTAACCTGATCCCTGGCTGCTCGGACAATTTCTCTGTCTTCCTCCCAGGCTACCTGTCCTTGCTTCCACCCTCTGTAGGCTTCCTTTTTGTGTTGGAGTTTGTCCAGGAGCTCCTTGTTCATCCCTGCAGGCCTCCTGGCGTTTTTGCCTGACTTCCTCTTTGTTGGGATGCATCGCTCCTGAGCTTGGAGGAGGTGATCCTTGACTATTACCCAGCTTTCTTGGACCCCTCTTCCCTCCAGGGCTTTGTCCCATGGCACTCTACCAAGCAGATCCCTGAAGAGGCCAAAGTCCGCTCTCCTGAAGTCCAGGGTAGTGAGCTTGCTCTGCGCCCTCCTCGGTGCCCTAAGGATCTTGAACTCCACCATTTCGTGGTCACTGCAGCCCAGGCTGCCCTTGAGCTTCACATTCCCCACCAGCCCCTCCTTGTTGGTGAGAACAAGGTCCAGCATAGCACCTCTCCTCGTTGGCTCCTCTACCACTTGGAGAAGGAAGTTATCATCAACGCATTCCAGGAACCTCCCGGATTGCTTATGCCCTGCCGTGTTGTCCCTCCAACAGATGTCGGGGTGGCTGAAGTCCCCCATGAGGACAGGGGCTTGTGAGCGTGAGGCTGCTCCTATCTGTCTATAGAGGGCCTCATCCGCTCGGTCTTCCTGGTCGGGTGGCCTGTAGCAGACCCCCACTGTAATGTCACCTGTCCCTGCCTTCCCTTTAATCCTGACCCACAAGCTCTTGGTTGGCTCCTCATCCATCCCCAGGCAGAGCTCCATGCACTGCAGCTGGTCATTGACATAGAGGGCGACACCCCCTCCTCATCTCCCCTGCCTGTCCTTCCTAAAGAGCCTGTATCCCTCCATCCCAACACTCCAATCATAGGAGCCATCCCACCACGTCTCTGTGATGCCAATAAGGTCGTAGCCCTGCAGGCGTGCGCACGTCTCGAACTCCTCTTGTTTATTCCCCGTGCTACGTGCGTTTGCATAGAGGCATTGAAGCTGGGCCCCAGATGAAGCTGTCTTATTGGCTGGAGTTCCTTTGTGCTGCTCTTCAGGCGCTCGCCTGCTGACCTGTGTTCCTTCTCCAGGTTCTGGGCATCTATTGCTGGCCCTGGCATCAAACTGGTAGGAGTGGGATGGTACTCTAATAAGAGTTCGCCTTTTAGTGTAATTCCCTTAGAAAATTAAGTGTGCCAGACTTAAAATGTCTCGTGGTTCATATGAAAAAAAGAAAAAGAATGCAACTGCAAGGCAAGACAGTGGAAGCTTCCAGTGGAAATCTAATGGCAACCTTTACATTTCTTTGTCAACAGAAAATATTAAAACTCACAGGATTTCTCTTCGCAAAGAAGAGAAAATACTTTAAATACTGAGTTATTTTAATCTGTGGGGAAAAAATAAAACTATATTATGTATTATGTACCTTAAGCATCCCCCGTGTTGTTTTTTCAACTGCTGATGATCCTAAAAGTGTACTTGAGTTGTATTCATTTAATACTGGGTGGGTTAAATTTCTCACCAACGCCAATACTTTGTCATTCATGAGTGACTATAATCACACAGTCTGTGTGTAATCAGCAAGATTTCTAAAGGGAGCGTATCACATCTAAAATAACATTTTCTGCATTGCATAGTCTAATTTCACCTGACATTTTGCCAGCCAGGGCACAAGCTTTCTGCAAGCAGCAGCAGAGTATCTCTGGTCTCCTTTAGACAAAAGAAGGTGGAAAATTAAGTTGTTATAAATCTGCTTCTAATTATGTTAATGAAATACTGCATCATGTAGATCGACCTGCTGTAGATCATAGATACTTCTTTTATTGTTTTAGTAATTTTTTCTATTTGTTATGCATGAAAAATGCTTTTGATAACCCATATTGATCATACTTGCTAATGAACCAATGCCTACAATTATTGCCCTTAAGGATATATCTTCAGAACATACAATGTTAGAGGGTTGATAATGAGCACATAATGTAGCTGAAGACACTGATTAATTTAATGAGGGTTATTTTGCCTGTTGTCAAAGTATAGGAGGATGGATGCTGCCACTGGAAAATGCTGGAGCATTTAACCTGTGGCTATGTATTTAGGAAAAAACTTAGTTCAGCCATCCTGTTTCAGAAACGGTAATGCAAAATGTTTTTTCTATTATAAAGGCAGTAGGTATTTACTACCTTGTTCAGATCAGTTTATTATGAAACAGCATGACACCTAGTACTGCAAATCTTAATGCCTGGAGGCATTCACATAAAAATTGCTCATTTAATTTTCACTGGATTACTTTTCTTATTTAAACAACAATAACAATGTAAAGTTAAGGGCAGAGCTCCAATAGCTTGTAAGGGTCCTTTCCCAATATTCTCCACCTAATTTTGAAAGATTCATCTTTTAATGTACAGCTTCAGATTTCAAAGTCAGATCAATATTTTAGATGCATACTTTACAAGCACCTTTTTTTTTCCTTATGTGGAAAGCTGAATATTTGTTGCTAGTTTTCTTAGTTCAACCAAAGCAGGGTGCTTGTCACCAAAGGATACAGGCCATTCTTTAGGCAAAATCTCTGTCAACCCAACTGATTGAAATAAAATGGGTAATAAACACAACTTGCACTGGGTTATGATTTCCGTTGTCAAAGAAAAGGGGCCCAGCACAACACTTACTTCTATGTGATTGGAAACCAGGCACATAAAAGGCATACTTTGTCTTTGAGATGGATATTGCTAATGGAATTGCCTGTGAGAGCGTTGTCTGCCAGATGATGAATAGATCAGCACTAACACAACCTCTCAAAGGCTGCAGATACCCTCCTCTAAGGCAGAGGAGGAGTGATGTGTTAATGACCACAGCTCTCAGGGGGAGGAATGATAGGGGCTGAGGATATATCAAGGGGAAGATCAGTGGTAAACAGACAGACTGGATGGCTTTTACTCACCTTCTATGAAATCTCTGGATGTCCCTGATGGCTATAAAAGAATAAAATGGCAGAAATTTACTGTCACTGCATTGTTCACTAATCCATGGGCCGAAAGAATGTCTTTCAATTCATTTAGATTTGCTTATCTCCAGTTTTCCAATATTTTCATGTTAAAACACCATCAAGAAAAATATTTTTTGTGGCTGCTGCTAGCAGAAGCTCTGAAGAGAGGGAGAGGGAGATTCTGCTTCCTTTTCTGCCCTTCAATGTGCTCTTTCCAGCAAAACACCCCCAGTCACCTCCTCCTGGGGTTGGAGCTGTGGTTTGCTCAGACCTCTTGCGGTACCTGGTCACGTAGCTCTGTATCTCCTGACAGGATCATGCATTTAATGAGAATCCTAAGACGTGGTTGGCCAGAGACCCCTCACTTTTCACAGCTACCAGCTGCTTTCTTGCTCTCTCAGTGATAAGTACGGATCACAGAAGCGAGAGTTGACCCAGGCATTAAAAACAGGAGCCAAGTTTGCCCAGTAATTTTCTGCATTTTCTGATTGAGCATCTTCTAGGTAAGACTGCGAGAAAAGAGCTCCAGAATCACTCTGGATGTTATAGAAAAGACTTGGATTTGTTTCTTGTGCCAGCTTTGTTTTGAGATAGTTTTTAAAACAAGACCACTCCAAAGTGCTAGAATTGGTATGTCCATCCACCCTGTAGCCAGCCCTAGAAGAGAATTGGGCTAATGCTGACTGAGAAGAAAAGGAGAAGCAGGTGATGAGAGACACTAGAGGCAACTTTCTTTTCCTGAGTATTACTCAGAGACTCGCTGAGTGGGCTTTATTCCTTACTAGGGAAAATGTTTTGTTGTTTATATCAAACTGCAATGTAACTAATATTGTCTTCATTTTACTGTTATTTGAAAAAAACAAACCCCAAAAAATCTCTTGAATCTAGACCTTAAAAAAGCCTGTTATTTCCCTTATATCAGCCCAAGGGAAATCTTGCTATTTCCAAAGTAATACAGATTTTTCCCTGGAGGCAATACTTATTAATAACCTATACTGAAATTCAGACCTGATTTTGTGTTCCCATGAAAAAAAAATAGTGCAGTACATACTCCGTGTTACATGTATTCTTCAAACATCATTTTCAGGTTAATCAGTCCTAAAGGAGAATTCTTATAAAGCTTATACCTTTAAAATTTTACTACGTGAGTGGCTCTTCAATAGTCAGACAACCTGTACAGACCAGTCGTCAGTGTAATAATATTTGAGGGTGGAGATAATTCAGTATTGTGTTTGTTTCTTTATAGTTGGGTTGAGTTTTACGTTATCCCATTCCATTGCTAACAGTTCCCTTCTACTGTACTAACCTGATAATTAGGAAAAAATTGCAGCAAATCTTGACATGGTCACATACTTCAGAACTTTAAATGGTCAGTTTAATTATGAAGAAATCTGCATTTGTTAACAAAGTAATAAAATGCAGAAATAGGTAATAAGTCCCCAAGCAGGAGACCATACATGCTGCTACTAATCTTGCAAAGGAATGCTTACTCTACATAAACAGTTAGCTGTTTATATAATTTGCATAAACAATGTAAATGCCAAAGTTGACACAAGATGCTTTGAAAAATGATTTTAGTATTCATTTTTCTTTCCCTTCCTCTTTAACGAAACATAAGAGATGGAAAGACAAGCCTTCCCTTTGTGCCTCATTTAAACAGATCTCCATTCTGAATTTCTGTAGAAAGAAGGCTGAGAAAATTGTCATTAATATCAGAGGAACTCGGCATAGTCCATGTATTATCAAATATGACTAATGAGTGCCTACAGAAGGTGGAAGAAAGGACAGGTAGCCTGTGAGGAATACAGAGAAATAGTCCGAGCAGTCAGGGATCAGGTTAGAAAAGCTAAAGCCCTGATAGAATTAAATATGGTGTTGTGGTTTAACCCGGCAGGCAGCTAAACACCACACAGCTGTTCGCTCACTTCCCCCCCCAGTGGGATGGGGGAGAGAATCGGAAAAAAGGTAAAACTCGTGGGTTGAGATAAAGACAATTTAATAGGACAGAAAAGGAAGGGAAAATAATAATAATGATAAAAGAATATACAAAACAAGTGATGCACAATGCAATTGCTCACCACCCGCTGACTGATGCCCAGCCAGTTCCCGAGCAGCAGCCATGCCCCCCTGGCCAACCTCCCCAGTTTTTTTTCAGCATGACGTCATATGGTATGGAATATCCCTTTGGTCAGTTGGGGTCAGCTGTCCCAGCTGTGTCCCCTCCCAGCTTCTTGTGCCCCCCCAGCCTACTGGCTGGTGGGGTGGTGTGAGGAGCAGAAAAGGCCTTGACTCTGTGTAAGCACTGCTCAGCAATAACGAAAACATCCCTGTATTATCAACACTGTTTCCAGCACAAATCCAAAACAGAGCCCCATACTAGCTACTATGAAGAAAATTAACTCTACCCCAGCCAAAACCAGCACATCTGGCCAGGGACGTCAAGGGCAACAAGAAAAGCTTCTATAGGTACATCGGGGATAAAAGGAAGACTAAGGAAAATGTGGGCCCTCTCCGGAACGAAACGGGAGACCTGGTTACCCGGGACATGGAGAAGGCTGAGCTACTCAACAACTTTTTTTGCCTCAGTCTTCACCAGCAAGTGCTCAACCCACATTGCCCAAGTCACAGAAGGCAAAGGCAAAGGCGGGGACTGGGAGAATGAAGAGCCACCCACTGTGGGAGAACATCAGGTTCAAGACCATCTAAGGCACCTGAAGGTGCACAAGTCCATGGGACCCAATGAGATCCATCCGTGGGTCCTGAAGGAACTGGCGGATGAAGTTGTGAAGCCACTATCCTTCGTATTTGAGAAGTCGTGGCAGTCCGGTGAAGTTCCCACTGACTGGAAAAGGGGAAACATATCCCCCATTTTTAAAAAGGGAAAAAAGGAAGACCCGGGGAACTACAGGCCAGTCAGTCTCACGTCTGTGCCTGGGAAGATCATGGAGCAGATCTTCCTGGAAACTATGCTAAGGCACATGGAAAATAAGGAGGTGATTCGAGACAGCCAACATGGCTTCACCAAGGGCAAATCATGCCTGACAAATTTGGTGGCCTTCTACGACGGGATTACAGCGTTGGTGGATAAGGGAAGAGCGACTGACGTCATCTACCTGGTCTTGTGCAAAGCATTTGACACCGTCCCGCACAACATCCTTGTCTCTAAATTGGAGAGACATGGATTTGACGGATGGACCACTCGGTGGATAAGGAATTGGCTGGATGGTTGCACTCAAAGAGTTGTGGTCAACGGCTCGATGTCCAAGTGGAGACCCGTGACGAGTGGCATTCCTCAGGGGTCGGTATTGGGACTGGCGCTGTTTACCATCTTTGTCGGGGACATGGACAGTGGGATTGAGTGCACCCTCAGCAAATTTGCCAACGACACCAAGCTGTGTGGTGTGGTTGATATGCTGGAGGGACGGGATGCCATCCAGAGGGACCTGGACAAGCTCGAGAAGTGGGCCCGTGTGAACCTCATGAGGTTCAACAAGGCCAAGTGCAAGGTCCTGCACATGGGTCGGGGCAATCCCAAGCACAAATACAGGCTGGGTGGAGAATGAATTGAGAGCAGCCCTGAGGAGAAGGACTTGGGGGTGTTGGTTGATGAGAAGCTCGACATGAGCCGCCAATGTTTGCTCGCAGCCCAGAAAGCCAACCGTATCCCAGGCTGCATCAAAAGAAGCATGACCATCAGGTCGAGGGAGGTGATTCTGCCCCTCTACTCCGCTCTTGTGAGACCCCACCCAGAGTACTGCATCCAGCTCTGGAGCCCCCAACATAAGAAGGACATGGACCTGTTGGAGCGAGTCCAGAGGAGGGCCACGAAGATGATCAGAGGGCTGGAGCACCTCTCCTATGAGGAAAGGCTGAGAGAGTTGGGGTTGTTCAGCCTGGAGAAGGGAAGGCTTTGGGGAGACCTTATTGCAGCCTTCCACTACCTGAAGGGGGCCTGCAGGAAAGCTGGAGAGGGACTTTTTACAAGGGCATGTAGTGATAGGACAAGAGGTAATGGCTTTAAACTGAAAGAGGGTAGATTTAGGTTAGATATAAGGAAGAAATTCTTCACTATGAGGGTGGTGAGGCACTGGCAGAGGTTGCCCAGAGAAGTTGTGGATGCCCCATCCCTGGAAGTGTTCAAGGCCAGGTTGGATGGGGCTTTGAGCAACCTGGTCTAGCAGAAGGTGTCCCTGCCCATGGCAGGGGGGTTGGAACTAGAGGATCTTTAAGGTTCCTTCCAACCCAAACCATTCTATGATTCTATGATTAATAGAAATGAAGGCATACAGGGGAGTTGATTCCCCCCGCAGAGCATCCAGGTGTGCCCTTGTTCTAGATGCAGGAGTCTGGGACCCCAGGGGCCCATGGTGTATGTTTGTCCTCTTGGAAACCCTTGATACTCCCAGACTGTCGGATCCTTCTCCTGGCAGCTGCCAACCTAGTTCCTCTTCCATGGGGAAGGATCCCAAGTCTGCAGTGCGCTCTGTGTTACCCTTTTTCAACACTTCCTTGGACTCTCATATGTTTCTTAATGTTGCTCCACTTCTTTTGCGGGTTTCCCATCTAGTTAGACTCTAAGCCTGTCAGCATAGGAAATATATAATTTTCATAAAAGAAAAGACCACCAGATTATTATAAAGGCCAGAACTAGATGATTCACAGGAAATTTTTAAGCCAAGAGAGATAATTTTAAATGAGAGTTTGTTTTTTTTTCTTTATTTGTAGAAGAAACAAAACCAAATTGGGCACTAGAAATGTAACTGCAACCCAATGTTTTTGTGAGCTTTCATTACTCATTTAAAAATAGTACAATAGACTTTTTTCTTTGCATGTTTTTTTCTAAGGGAAGAAAATTACAATAGTCAAATTATAAACCACTCAAAACCAGCAGCTTACGAAAAAAATGCTGAAAATGTCTTATTTGTATCTATACTGCTGGGCCATTCCTGTGATAGGTATATGTTGTGGTTTAACCTCAGTCGGCAACTGAGTACCACACAGCCACTCGCTCACTCCTCCCCCACCCACCTCCCCGGTGGGATGGGGGAGAGAATTGGAAGAGTAGAAGTGAGAAAACTTGTGGGTTGAGATAAAAACAGTTTAATAATTGAAATAAAATAATAATAACAGTAATAATAATAATGTAGTAATAAGAATAATACACAAAGCAAGTGATGCACAGTGCAATTGCTCACCACCCGCCGACCGATGCCCAGCCAGTCCCCGAGCAGCGGCCCCCCCGGCCAGCTTTCCCCAGTTTATGTACTGAGTATGACGTCACATGGTATGGAATGACCCTTTGGCCAGTTTGGGTCAGCTGTCCTGGCTGTGCCCCCTCCCAGCTTCTTGTGCACCTCCAGCCTTCTCAGTCGGTAGAGCATGGGAAGCTGAAAAGTCCTTGGCTAGTGTAAGCATTACCTAGCAACAACTAAAACATCGGTGCGTTATCAACTTTGTTCTCCTCCTAAATCCAAAACACAGCACTGTACCAGCTACTAGGAAGGAAATTAACTCTATCCCTGCCGAAACCAGGACAGTATACTGCAAAGGATCTTATACTGTCAGATGTCTTCTGAGTAAAAATATACCCAGATCCCAGGAGGAAATGAAAGAAAACTTTTTTTTGTCAGAAAATTACATTATAGTTATATCTGGTTCTGTGAACTTCCTTTGCCAGATTGGACAACTTTGCATATATTGCCATGGATTCAGACATCGTCTTACACTCATTCTCTACTCCACACAGAAAGTAGAGATGGAAGCTCATGATAGGTCTACATGCAAGTCTTACTAAAACTATTTGATGTATTTTATAAAAAGTAGCCAGGATTTTTTAGAAGAATCATGCAATAATATGATACACAGTGAACACAAGATAACAGTACAAGAAAGTCAAGCCTTGTTTCAAGAGAACACTTAAATGAATGCTACTTTGAATAGGTGATAAAAAACTGTATTAATGGAAAGGGAAACTGTTACATCATAATATATTTCAGATCTTCCAATTCAAAAATGTTTGCACAGTCCCTCATTTTGGGGGGCTTTGTTTTTACATGTCTTCAAACAGGATGGAAGATCAGATTTCTATTCCTTTTCAAAGTACTTGCACTCTGATGTACTAAAATGTTATTCCCTTGTAACTTAAAAGTCCTTTTCAGAGGTAGTGAAAGATCCATGATCAGAAGCTCAAGGCTTTGGAAGCCTTGTTGTGTCTTACTAACTGTAAGGTCCTTTCCGCTCCTCCTCAGACTCACAAGTGGCAGTGGCATGAGTAGAGTGGTCATCCTTGATCTTCTGCTGACAGCTGCCCATGCGAGGCATTGACTGCGTGGAAAATGTGCACTCCAGCTGGAGGCTCTGTTGCCTCCTTCACAGATTGTCCCCGGGGTCTGGTTGGGACCAGGAGCAACGTGTCCTCGCACATCCCTGAACCCATCCAGAACTATGCTAGACCTCAAATAGTGGCATGTGGTATCCTAGAGATAGCTGACCAGTACTCTCTTCTCTACAAGAAGATATTTCATGCCCCAGAGGGTCTTTTCTTCTGGCTAAACTCATGGTGACAATCAGGCCCATGTTGCTGATGGTAAATTATGTTTTATTTATGCTACAGATAAAATGTGTTTGCATTTCTGAAGTCCCTTGCAGTGTTGGTATCTTGGACTTTGTAGCCCTGCTTTAGTACATAAAAGAACAGATACTGACCATAAGTACAATGAGACAAAATTATATATTTTCATTGTCCAAAAGCACATGAAAAGTACAGAAACAGTGAGAAGTATTTTTAACTATCTCCAGTCTTAAATGTTGTCCAAGGTCTTTTCTTAAGTGCCTTTTTTGGAAAGCTAATCAGCAGTGCAGATAACGTTCTCATAGTAATGATAATAGCAAAGATACAAAATTTGTAATGAAAAATACATAGTTTTACATGAAAATAAAATGATTTCTTCTCCACTGTTGGAGAGAAAATAGAGCAGTTTTAAGTAATTAGATCCTGTTTACTAATTGGGATGACACTTAAAAATCAGTGATAAATGATAATAAAGACATTGAAAGCAATGATATCCATTGTAGTGCAAAGCTGGATGTATAATTTAAACATCATCATCAACAAAACTAATGGCAAGAGAGTATGAAACAGCATCAGGCAGTAGTTTTTAGTTTCCTTTGAGTGGTTTTGAACCCTTCTGAACAAGAGAGAGAATAATGGTCTGTTGATACAGGATATAGCTTGGGTTTAAGGCAGTGGGTTCTGCTGGTTTTTAATTCTTGTCGAAGGACTACAAGTTACAGAATTATATTTGGCTTCTAGGGTGTCGTGGTTTAACCTCAGTCGGCAACTGAGCACCACGCAGCCGCTCGCTCACTCCCCCCTGCCCTGGTGGGATGGGGGAGAGAATTGGAAGAGCACAAGTGAGAAAAAAACTCGTGGGTTGAGATAAAAACAGTTTAATAATTTAAATAAAATGATAATAATATGATAATAATAATCATAATACACAAAGCAAGTGATGCACAGTACAATTGCTCACCACCCACCGACCGATACCCAGCCAGTCCCCGAGCAGCGGCCCCCCCGGCCAGCTTTCCCCAGTTTATGTACTGAGCATGTGTCGTGGTTTAATCTCAGTCAGCAATTAAGCACCACGCAGCCGCTCGCTCACTCCCCCCCACCCGGTGGGATGGGGGAGAGAATTGGAAGAGCACAAGTGAGAAAGACTCGTGGGTTGAGATAAAAACAGTTTAATAATTGAAATAAAATGATAATAATAATATGATAATAATAATAATAATACACAAAACAAGTGATGCACAGTGCAATTGCTCACCACCCGCCGACCGATGCCCAGCCAGTCCCCGAGCAGCGGCCCCCCCGGCCAGCTTTCCCCAGTTTATGTACTGAGCATGACGTCCCATGGTATGGAATGTCCCTTTGGCCAGTTTGGGTCAGCTGTCCTGGCTGTGCCCCCTCCCAGCTTCTTGTGCACCTCCAGCCTTCTCAGTCGGTAGAGCATGGGAAGCTGAAAAGTCCTTGGCTAGTGTAAGCATTACCTAGCAACAACTAAAACACCGGTGCGTTATCAACTTTGTTCTCATCCTAAATCCAAAACACTGTACCAGCTACTAGAAAGGAAATTAACTCTATCCCTGCCGAAACCAGGACAATATCCACCCCTTATTCTATACCATTTGCATCATGCTCAAGTCTCACATTTTCCAGTACATTTAATCACCACCCCCTTTTATATATATATATACACACATACACAGATATCATTCCCTTCATCTGTGGGCCATCCCTCTAAAATGTTCGGTGAGTTCATTTAGTCCATGACTTCAGGCTCCATCTGTCATAATAATCTTTCAGGGCAGGAAAAATGGAGATGGTATGTGGTGTTGTATTGTTTCATGTTGAAGTCAGTTCTGGTACCATCATCACTGTGCTTTGCTTGGTTTCACTGAAGTTATTCTTCATTAATCTGGGTGATGCTTATTATAATAACATTAGTATGGCATATAATATTATTAGTATTATTAGTATATCTGTGTATTATTAGTATAACTATTATAACTATAATTAGTACTTAACATCACATAATTCAGATCATTGGCTATTCTCACCCAAAATCAAATCCCCTTGAGGTACACATCGGACTTCCCCATCCTTCCGCATTATCCACCAAGTGCACCCAGGTCCTTGAGCAAAAGCAATCCCACGGATGGGTCTGCCTCTGCCCGAGGCAGGAATAACCCAGACTGTCTTCCCCAGCATATTTTTTATGTGCACTACAGGGACTTTATTCCCATCTACAGTACGTAAAAGTTCTGACTGGGCAGGGCCTGCTCGATTGGCAGATCCCCGAGTGTTGACTAACCAGGTGGCCTTTGCTAAATGCGTATCCCAATGTTTGAACGTCCCGCCACCCATTGCTCTCAGCGTAGTCTTTAACAGTCCATTGTATCGTTCAATTTTCCCAGAAGCTGGTGCATGATAGGGGATGTGATACACCCACTCAATGCCGTGCTCTTTGGCCCAGGTGTCTATGAGGTTGTTTCGGAAATGAGTCCCGTTGTCTGACTCAATTCTTTCTGGGGTGCCATGTCGCCATAGGACTTGCTTTTCAAGGCCCAGGATAGTGTTCCGGGCAGTGGCATGGGGCACGGGATGTGTTTCCAGCCATCCGGTGGTTGCCTCCACCATTGTAAGCACGTGGCGCTTGCCTTGGCGGGTTTGTGGGAGTGTGATATAATCGATCTGCCAGGCCTCCCCATAGTTATATTTCAACCATCGTCCTCCATACCAAAAAGGCTTTAACCGTTTGGCTTGCTTGATTGCAGCACATGTTTCGCATTCATGGATAACCTGGGCTATAGTGTCCATGGTCAAGTCCACCCCTCGATCACGAGCCCATCTGTATGTTGCATCTCTTCCTTGGTGGCCTGAGGTGTCATGGGCCCACCGAGCTAGAAATAATTCACCCTTATGTTGCCAGTCCAGATCCACCTGAGCCACTTCAATCTTAGCAGCTTGATCCACCTGCTGGTTGTTTTGATGTTCTTCAGTGGCCCGACTCTTGGGTACGTGAGCATCTACGTGACGGACTTTTACAACCAGGTTCTCCACCCGGGCAGCAATATCTTGCCACAATGCGGCAGCCCAGATGGGTTTGCCTCTGCGCTGCCAGTTGCTCTGCTTCCATTGCTGCAACCACCCCCACAGGGCATTTGCCACCATCCATGAGTCAGTATAGAGATAGAGCACTGGCCACTTTTCTCGATCTGCAATGTCTAAAGCCAGCTGGATGGCCTTTACTTCTGCAAATTGGCTTGATTCACCTTCTCCTTCAGACGTTTCTACAACTTGTCGCATAGGACTCCATACAGCAGCTTTCCACCTCCGATATTTTCCCACAAGACGACAGGACCCATCAGTGAACAGGGCATATTGCTTCTCATTCCCTGGTAGTTCATTATACATTGGGGCCTCTTCAGCACGCGTTACCTCCTCCTCTGGCAATATTCCAAAATCTTTGCCCTCTGGCCAATCCATGATCACTTCTAGGATTCCTGGGCGACTGGGGTTTCCTATTCGAGCCCGTTGTGTGATCAGTGCGACCCACTTACTCCATGTAGCATCAGTTGCATGATGTGTACAGGGGACCCTCCCTCTGAACATCCAGCCCAGCACCGGCAGTCGGGGTGCCAGGAGGAGCTGTGCTTCAGTGCTGATCACTTCTGAAGCAGCTCGAACCCCTTCATATGCTGCCAATATCTCTTTTTCAGTTGGAGTATAGCGGGCCTCGGATCCTCTGTATCCCCGACTCCAAAACCCTAGGGGTCGACCTCGAGTCTCCCCTGGTGCTTTCTGCCAGAGGCTCCAGGTAGGGCCATTCTCCCCGGCTGCGGTGTAGAGCACATTTTTTACATCTTGCCCTGCCCGGACTGGCCCCAGGGCTACTGCATGAACTATCTCCCGTTTAATTTGTTCAAAAGCTTGTCGTTGCTCAGGGCCCCATTTGAAATCGTTCTTCTTTCGGGTCACTTGATAGAGAGGGTTTACAATCAGACTGTAATTTGGAATGTGCATTCTCCAAAAACCCACGACGCCTAAGAAAGCTTGTGTTTCTTTTTTGCTGGTTGGTGGAGACATGGCTGTTATTTTGTTGATCACATCTATTGGGATCTGACGACGTCCATCTTGCCATTTTATTCCTAAAAACTGGATCTCCTCTGCAGGTCCCTTGACCTTACTTTGTTTTATGGCAAAACCGGCCTTCAGCAGGATTTGGACTATTTCCTTCCCTTTTTCAAAAACTTCTTCTGCTGTGTTGCCCCACACGATGATATCATCAATGTATTGCAGGTGTTCTGGAGCTCCACCCTGTTCTAATGCAGTCTGGATCAGTCCATGGCAAATGGTAGGGCTGTGTTTCCACCCCTGGGGCAGTCGGTTCCAGGTGTACTGGACGCCCCTCCAAGTGAAAGCAAATTGTGGCCTGCACTCCGCTGCCAAAGGGATTGAGAAAAACGCATTAGCAATAACAACTGTGGCATACCACTTGGCTGCCTTTGATTCCAGTTCATATTGAAGTTCTAGCATGTCTGGCACAGCAGCACTCAGCGGTGGCGTGACTTCATTTAGGCCACGATAGTCTACTGTTAGTCTCCACTCTCCATTAGACTTCCGCACTGGCCATATGGGACTGTTAAAGGGTGAGCGGGTCTTGCTGATCACTCCTTGGCTCTCCAGTCGACGAATCAGCTCATGAATGGGAATCAGGGAGTCTCGGTTGGTGCGATATTGCCGCCGGTGCACTGTGGTGGTAGCGATTGGCACCTGTTGGTCTTCGACCTTCAGCAACCCCACAACAGAAGGGTCCTCCGAGAGACCAGGCAAGGTGGACAGCTGTTTAATCTCCTCCGTCTCCAAGGCAGCTATACCAAAAGCCCACCTGTACCCTTTTGGGTCCTTGAAATACCCTCTCCTGTGGTAGTCTATGCCAAGGATGCACGGAGCCTCTGGGCCAGTCACAATGGGGTGCTTCTGCCACCCATTCCCAGTTAGACTCACTTCGGCTTCCAATACAGTTAGCTGTTGGGATCCCCCCGTCACCCCAGAAATACAGATGGGTTCTGCCCCTATATATCTTGATGGCATTAGGGTACACTGTGCACCGGTGTCTACCAGAGCCTTATACTCCTGTGGGTCTGATGTGCCAGGCCACCGAATCCACACAGTCCAGTAAACCCGGTTGTCCCTTTCCTCCCCCTGGCTGGAGGCAGGGCCCCTCTAATCCTCATCACAGTACTCGTTTCTCATTTCTTGTACGTACGAGTCAGAAGTTTCTTCATTAAGATCAAGAGTAAGATCAGCCCTTCTACTCTGTCTGGGGAACTGCCCGCTGGAAACTGGAGCAGCAATTTTCCTGGAAGAACCTCTTTCTGTGATTGTTTTCCCTTGTAATTCACGTACCCGTGCCCCTAGGGCTGCAGTAGGTTTCCCATCCCACTTCCTCATGTCCTCTCCGTGGTCACGCAGGTAAAACCATAGGGTGCCCCGTGGTGTGTATCCTTTATATTCTCTCTCTTGAGCAAAAGAACGCTTACTTCTAATAGCCGAGATACTGGTCCGTATAGGTGAGGAGTAGGACCTATCCTCTCTGAGTTGCTGGATCTCCCGGGACAGTTTCTCCACAGCCGAGACGAGGGAGGAAGAGAGACTTTCCTCGTATTGCCGGAGTTGACTAGCCAATTCATCCACTGTTTGTTCCTCTCCATCTTTCCAGGTTATCACTGCCAATGAATTGGCGTATGACGATGGTGCGCTCCTTATAAACTTCCGCCACATGGGTCGTGTGCACTTGACTTCGTCTGGATCTTTGGATAGTTGTTCATTGTTCAGGTCATCATAAATCACCTCCAGCACAGCTAATTCTCTCAGAAACTGGATACCCTTCTCCATGGTGGCCCACTTGCTTGGGCGACATATGACATCTTCCTTAAAGGGATACCTTTCCTTCATGCTTGACAGGTGTCGCCTCCAAAGGCTGAGGATACGTGTCCCTTTTCCAATCGCTTTGTCAATGCCCCCTTCCCTAGAAAGGGATCCCAGCTGCTTGGCTTCCCTACCCTCTACTTCCAGGCTACTGGCCCCATTATCCCAGCATCGGAGCAGCCAGGTGACAATATGCTCACCTGGACGGCAGCTGAAATCTTTTCGTATATCTCACAGCTCACTCAGGGATAGAGATCGGGTGGTCACTGTCTCGTTTATGAGTTCTTCCTCTTCCTCCTCCCCGATCAGTGGCCGGCTTTCCTCCTCCCGTTCTCGTGATGGTCCTTCTCTAGGGTCATCTGTCTCGTATACTTCTTCCTCCGGTTCCCTTTTAGAAGAAGCTTCTTCCTCCCTTACTAAACGAGCCGACTTCCGCTTCCAAGATTTCTTCTTGTGTACAGGGGCGACTGATACTGGCACAGGCTCGTTCTTTGGTTCAGCCACAGGGCGTGTTGCTGGGGTTGGAGTGGCCGCAGTGCAAGTGCATGTCACCGGAGTCTGAGTGGCCGCAGGGCCTGTTGCCGGGGTTGGAGTGGCCGCAGTGCATGTCGCTGGGGTTGGAGTGGCCGCAGTGCATGTCGCCGGAGTCTGAGTGGCCGCAGGGCCTGTTGCCGGGGTTGGAGTGGCCGCAGTGCAAGTGCATGTCACCGGAGTCTGAGTGGCCGCAGGGCCTGTTGCCGGGGTTGGAGTGGCCGCAGTGCAAGTGCATGTCACCGGAGTCTGAGTGGCCGCAGGGCCTGTTGCTGGGGTTGGAGTGGCCGTAGTGCGTGTTGCCCGGGTTTGAGTGGCTACACGGCCTGTTGCCCGAGTCTGAGTGGCCGCAGTGCGTGTCGTTTTACTGTCAGAGCCAGAGACCTTCCCTTCCCTTTGAGGGTACTGAATGGTGTTGAACAGGGCTCGGTAGGCATGGGCCAGGCCCCAGCACGTTGCAATGAGTTGCATCTCTCTAGAGTTGCCAGGGTGACAGCATACTTTTTCCAAATATTCTACTAACTTTTCAGGATTCTGCATTTGCTCAGGGGTGAAGTTCCAAAACACTGGGGGTGCCCATTGGCCTAGGTACTTGCCCATCTTGTCCCACACACCCTGCCACTCATAACTATTCATCTTTGGGGCAGATCTCTGGATGATATTCTTAAATTGCTTACCAACTTTAGACAAAACCGAAACAATATTCCCAAGAAGTATTAATAGAAGTATCTTAACTGCCCAAGGATGCTCAAAATACTGAAAAGTTACTGTAATGAAGGAGGAAACATCATAGAAGAAGGTAGTGACACTGCCATTCTGTATTTCCTCCGTAAAAAAACTCTCAGAAAAGTTACTGCAATTGCTAGTTGTCTCCACGATATGGTCTCCGTGGTACAGTAACGGCTTCATTGCGAAGTTTACATACCACAGAAACGTCAAGGTCAATGTTCTAAAAACAAACCTCACAAGCGAGACATTACTATTCACTGCAGACCACAGCAAACTGCAAAACCCAACACCAATCTTTAACATGTACAGCAGGAAAAAGAGCGCGATGCAGATTATACAAATCAATATCGAGAACAGAGAAACCAACATTGTGACCCTCAACTATTAACAGATATAAGTTCCTTAATACACTCCGGTTAATCTGTTATTATCTCAAACCCTTCGTGCCCCACGTTGGGCGCCAAAAAGGACTGTCGTGGTTTAATCTCAGTCAGCAATTAAGCACCACGCAGCCGCTCACTCACTCCCCCCCTCCCCCGGTGGGATGGGGGAGAGAATTGGAAGAGCACAAGTGAGAAAAAACTCGTGGGTTGAGATAAAAACAGTTTAATAATTGAAATAAAATGATAATAATAATATGATAATAATAATAATAATACACAAAACAAGTGATGCACAGCACAAGTGCTCACCACCCGATGACCGATGCCCAGCCAGTCCCCGAGCAGCGGCCCCCCCGGCCAGCTTTCCCCAGTTTATGTACTGAGCATGACGTCACATGGTATGGAATGTCCCTTTGGCCAGTTTGGCTGTGCCCCCTCCCAGCTTCTTGTGCACCTCCAGCCTTCTCAGTCGGTAGAGCATGGGAAGCTGAAAAGTCCTTGGCTAGTGTAAGCATTACCTAGCAACAACTAAAACATCGGTGTGTTATCAACTTTGTTCTCATCCTAAATCCAAAACACTGTACCAGCTACTAGAAAGGAAATTAACTCTATCCCTGCCGAAACCAGGACAGCATGACGTCACATGGTATGGAATGTCCCTTTGGCCAGTTTGGCTGTGCCCCCTCCCAGCTTCTTGGGCACCTCCAGCCTTCTCAGTCGGTAGAGCATGGGAAGCTGAAAAGTCCTTGGCTAGTGTAAGCATTACCTAGCAACAACTAAAACATCGGTGCATTATCAACTTTGTTCTCATCCTAAATCCAAAACACTGTACCAGCTACTAGGAAGGAAATTAACTCTATCCCTCCCGAAACCAGGACATAGGGACAAAATATAATTTCTATCACATCAGCCTGAGGAGTAGTGCTGTGCAGAGGCTCAGCATATGCTTCCTTTCAAGCCAGTTTTAGAGCTCCCTCAACTTGAGGGAGACGAATCAAGCCATGGGTTTTGAATGGCTACATTTACACTATCATCTGCTTAATTTTGGGGGCAGCTGGCAGCTGAGAGTTCCTGCAAGGTGGTGTTGGCCACCATACAGCTTACATTCAGCCTGGGCACAGGCTTCTTGAAACCCATCTGCCCTTGCAGCACGCCCTATCAGTGGCCCCAATGGAAGACCATCAGCTGTCTTATATGTCAGGTGTTAGTCTTGTAACTCACTGCAGGCACAGAGGAGAAAAATATCTATGAGCTCTCGGTCACACGCTACTGTATCCTAGCTACTTGGGTGGCAAAAGCACATGGAGGTGCTCTAGAGCAAAGGACATTTTTTTGGTTTTTCTCCCAGGCTGAATCATCTAAAACTGCTTCTGGGGACCCAACAGCAAGTAGATATTTTACATGATATTCTCATTTAACTTTAAGACCTGCCTTAAAATACTTTGCAGAGGTTGCCTAGCTCTGCTAGTTCTGTAGGATTTAAAACTAATTATTTTACAGGAGTCCGTTCTCATGTTGTCTTGAGCACACTACAATAGAAATGCCATATTGCTACAGCATAGAGAATAGGAAGAAAGAAATCCAGGCAAGCATTGTTTCATAGAGTGCACTGACAGGTTTGTGAACATGGAAACTGGGCAACTGCTGGATCTGCCTACTGCGCAGGTCCAGCAGATCATGGTCCTGCACTGGGAACATCCCAGTTCTTCAAGGCCACAGCGATTTCACATAATCTGTAGCTGCAGCCAGGGTAGTGCATTATTCTGCACCCTTGCCCAGGACTTTTTATGCATGCAAACTACATTCCTGCAAGGGTCTTGATGTGGCCTTTCATTCTAGTTCTCTTTCAGTGACTCTGGATTTCACCTAAAGATGTATAGTAAGTTACAATGAAATGTGGCCTATTCCTATGAGAATAATTTGTGACTGATATTGCCTAAACAGGTTTTAGTCATTCTACAAATGTACCCTTTAGTCTTACTACCACAATAATCCAGTTCTTTAACGATTTCAACTACAAAAAAAACTTGTACTTTTTCCATAGAACTTGATATGCTTACAGAATAAAGAGGAGGAATGGTTAACTTCCTTTTATATCTCTCTCAAAACAAAACACCAGAGTTGTTCATTCAGACCACCTACAAGACTGACCATCTGCTTCCTTTCCATCTTCTTGCACTTTCTATTGTAGCTTAATAGCAACATTACTGTCGGTACAATTTTGCAGCATCATTTTGGCTTGGTTTTGGCTTCCCTTTGGTTTCTGTCTATTTATCTGTCTATTCCATGCACTCCAATAGGCTCATACAAAGTAAAGATGATTTAAGGATGTTTTTCCTCTGTTCTTTTCTTTCTTTCTACTTTATCTGCTCTTTAATTTAATAAGTCATTCCTAGTCATCATTATTTTGCAGTAGGTTGGGATTTGCTGACTAAGGGTCACACTGCAGAATTTAGTCAACGGCCTGAGTAGAAGGCGTGCAGCAGGGCTGCCCAGAGAGAGCAGCAAGCAGAGCATTTTGCTCAAGGGTCCCTATTTTGGGAGTGGGCAGAGACCACCACTGTGCATTCTGATATACAGGGGGTCACAGTCAGTGTTTGCCTTGCGCCCATGGGAGTCTCTGCTGGTCCTGCCACAGCAGTGCCCCAGGAGCCATTGTGGAGCTGGAACCGTGCCAGGGGATGGGCAAGGGTCCTCCACAATTTCTCTCTAAGAATTGTCCTGATTTTTGTCAGGTATCCCGTTTGCCAGATGTTGCACAACAACTTCTTTGGGTAACGCCAGAGTGCTGCTGTCATATTTCTGAAATATGGAAAGTTTTGTTATTCATTATTTGCAAATGCAGTAGAGTGACAGTGTTAGAGCCGTTGCTGAAAAGTATGATTTCCAATACAAAAATATTATTCCACAAATGCAGAAAAGGAGCATTATTTTAATGTTCTTTTCCAAACATTTCATACAGTTTTACCCAAGATAGCTTGAACTTTTTGTGGGTTTTTTTCCAATTTCTGTTTATGCTCGTTCCAACAACTTTTTAAATTCCACATTTAAAAGGTCATAGTTTAGTCTTCAAAACTCAAGGAAAGCAAGATTTATATTAGCCATGTATTTTACTGCAGTCACCCTATATACACACTTTTGAGATAGCAGCTATTATATTGTCATTATGTGGCACAATAATATGTATTTGTACATATGATGTACATGATATATGTAAAGTCTCTTTCTCCTCCCAGTAATTCTGCAACTACAACTTTCTACATACAGGAATAATTTTGTCCAGCACTGAAATGCTGCTGTTTCTGGGATAAAACACAGTATGCTGCAGTTGCACTCAGTTTTGTGAAAAGATGTGAAGAAATATATCCTTTCCAAGCAAAATCATAGAATTACATTGCACAGGCAGAATGTAACACCCATTTTTGGGTAATACAAAGGCTCTGGATTTTAGCAACACGTGGTGAGAGCTGTGTTTTCACATAACACTGAGAAAATCCCAGTTCCGCAAACCATAATATGTCAACTCTTTAATAGGAAATAGGTTTACTAATAAATTAAGGGAACAGTGTTATTTATTTGGACATCCTTACCACAAGCACTCCATGTTTTCTTTGGAGGATTTGCACTAGGTAAGTTCAGTCACAGTAGCTTTTGTCATCATTGAGAAAAAGCACCCAAACAATTCCTTATGACCCATGGGCCATGAAATAGTTCATTGTTATATTCCTGCATTCACACATTCTATTTTTAACAGCATTAAAATAATTTTAGATAATTCATTCAATGAAAAGTTTTTCTTATCTCCAGAGGAGTCTCTGATTACCTTTTCATTTTACAACATCTCAAAGCTCTAGGTTCAGGCTTCCAGTTTGACCACAACATTTTCCTCGGGTTCAATTAGTATCTCAATATCGTTTGATATTAACAAACTCAGTGAGGAGTATTAATCAGCTGCCCATGGCCACTTTTATGGAAAACTAAATTAAGACAGTGGTAGAAGGACCAGTAAAACTATATCTAGAAGAAAACTGCTAAAACCAGCTTACAGTTCAAAGTACTGAGAAGAGTCATGAATAGAGGAAGAAAAGATTGGGAGACGAAATACAAAGGACATTGGTGAAGTTATAACAAAATGGACAAAGAGCTATTTTCTCCCTCAGAAAAGTTCTCTGAAGTTTGGGTTTTAGTTTTATGAACTAAGCATGATCAGGGTTGATAAGCTTTTTTGCTATTGTCTTTTCAGAAGGTCAAGTTAGGTGGCTAGCATGCTGGTCTTGCTCTGAAAGGCATTGCTGACTGGCAAAGCCCATGTTCTGTCAGCACAGAAAAGGGGTAAACACCAAGGATTGTGAAATATTATTAAGAGGAAAAGTTTCTGACTAAGAACAACATGAAATCAATAGAGTCATGTTTAGCTTGGCTGATAAAGATGCCCAGATAGTGTGCTAGGAAAAGTAAAGTAAGAGGTGAATAGCAAGAGGGCCATGGCATTGTGAATGGAATTTGGAAAGTAATTGCATACATAAAGGATGGGAAGCTGTAGAAAGAGATTTGGACAGATGTAGTAGGAATCTAAACAAACATTAAAGCTGATCACTTCTCTTCCCATGTTCTCTCCTCGGGAGAATCTGTCCCAGATGCAGGATGGGTATTCATCATTTGGGGAAAAAAAGGGGAGAGGGTTGATTCTGGCACAATTCCCCTTCTGCCTCAACCCTGCAAAATCCAAGGCACTGCACAAAAGGTAAATCAAGGTGGACATTGGCCAAAAGAGTAACTTCATCCCATTAGAAAAGCAGAATGATTTCTTGCAGCAGCCGTCGTCTGCTTTCCCCATGGAGCAGAGCACCGGCCATGCAGTCAGCACCTCCGCAAGCTCCTGACTCTCAGGATCCCTGCAACAGCTCTCATTTTCCCCTCTGGGCACTTATGAAAGGTGACCAGTATGGACTGCACTCATTAACTGCCTCCAGGATTTTAAGACTGATCAAACAGCTCCTTATGATTTGAATGCAATTTCAGCTTTTATCAAATGTATGGACTGTCCTGTGGAGATGCAGATTACCACACTGAGAATTTAAACCTATTGACGACAGACTAGATTTTCTGAGTTGCCTTCCACGGCCCCTGAGAGGGCACCTACAGATTTCCATGGACCTACAGACCACACTAAAAAAACCTGCTGTAATCAACGGGACTGTTTGTCCAAAGCAGGAGCACAGCATCACATCACAGGATTGCTATACAGAGTGCTGCTCTTCAACTTCTTTTCAATCAGTGCCAACATACTCTGGCTCCAAGCCTGAAACCTCCCCTCCAAGCCAGGGGAGGTTTAGACTGGACATTAGGAAACATTTCTTTACCGAGAGGGTGGTCAAACACTGGAACAGGCTTCCTAGAGAGGTGGTCGATGCCCCAAGCCTGTCAGGTATTTGGACAATGCCCTTAAAAACACGCTTTAACTTTTGGTCAGTCCTGAAGTGGTCAGGCAGTTGGACTAGATGATCCCTAGTTGTGGGTCCCTTCCAACTGAAAATATTCTATTCTGTTCTGTTCTATCTCAACCCTGTGCAAAATATGTTAAATGTGCCTGTTTCTTTAAATCAGATTTTACCTATTATTAACAGCCAGACAGAAGAGAGCCTCTTCTCTTCACATTTGTTAAGGTCAGATGGAAAAAGAAAGCAAGAAATGGCTTTAATTAAATAAAAAAATAAGACCTTCTGGGGTTTTTTAAGCATTATACTGTCTTTAATACCAATGATGGGCCCTGGGACCCCCGGAGTCCTGTGTTGGAAGACCGTGACTGGGGGAATGATAAACTCCCAGCTGACTCTGAACTTGTTCGAGACTTGCTGCTCCAGCTGGATGCGCATAAGTCTATGGGGCCCAATGGGATTCGTCCCAGGGTACTGAAAGAGCTGGCCGATGTCATCGCGGGACCTCTCTCCATACTCTGGCTCCAAGTCTGAAAGCTAATGGGATGCCCTCATGAGTAAGCATTTTCCAGACTGAGTGTACTGTGATCTCTCTGAACTCCACTCCTTTGGGGAGAAATTTCTCAAGATTGCTTGCAGACCCCTGCCTCCCTCTCTCTCTGCATCGTGCCACTGATGGCTTGGCCTGTCCATCCACTATTGCACCAGCAACAAGTGTACAAGGACTAATCAGGAGCATCTAACCTATCTCCAATTTGGCGTTGCCTTGCTGTCTGACTAGGGGTAGCCACTAAAAGTTTCATTCCATGAGAATTATTTTCCAGTGGCTTATAGACAAATTTCCATTTAAAAGCTTTTTTTAGGGTTTGGTTTTGTTTTGTTATTTTTTTCCTGACCATGAGCAGGAAAACATACTCTAGAATCTAATAAACACTGAAAGGCAAGCTAGGTTATTTTGGATTGATGCATCTACAGTGATATTTTGCACTGAGAATTTAATTAACAGTTCTTTTGATGATAAATAATCCAGAATAAAATCTTATTTTAGTGAGTAAAGTAAGCTTAGGTAATTCTGAAGGCATGAGAGGAGCCAATCTGCCAAGGGAAACAATGTATTTTACGTTTGTCACATAAATGTATTTATATTAAATCACGTATTTGACCTTCATTATTCTCCTGTTTTCTCATTTATAAACTGCAGTTAGTAGTACTTGCTCAGCTTTGGAAAGCTGTTTGAAATACGTGGGAGAAAAGGTAGATATAACAAGGATTAATCATTTTTCAAATTATAAGACATATTTGGCCAGAAGATATTCAGTTCTTGGAGAACAGCAAAACTAGAGGTATTTCTTCTCTGGATTTTTGTTTACATTTGTTTTCTTCTGCTCAATTTCCTACATGTATATTTTGCTTTTAAGGAATTTTCTCCTAATGTTACTCAGTTGTTTTTTTTTACCTTAAGCATTTATGCTCTTGATGTCACTGATTTAAAAAGCAAATGAGTGAAGGTGAGATTTCATAACATGAGAGGATGATCATTCTCCTTTTGCTTTCCCTTTTGCTGTCTCCTAGCTTGAGGGGTCTGCTCATCTAGTCTCCAGATACATTTTAAGCATGCTGTGATAATATTAACAAAAGGAGTTTATAGTATCTCAGAGAATTTAAGATCCAGGCACACTGCAGAAGAGTCTACTGTAAACAGATTTTTTTTTTCCTAGAAAAAAATATGAGACTGAGAAGTTTACTGTGTTGGGGTAATAGTGTATCCAGTACAATATAGTAGTATAGCTCTCTTTGTACTTGTGATACAATGCCTCTGGCTTAGTATAACTTCATTATGCAGTACACTGAGTTTACTGAAATTCTGGAAGCTGATAACAATAATTAAGCAATAAGACATGTCAAGTAGTATTTTATTATGCAATCCCAGAATGCCTAGGTGAGTTGTTAGGCATACCTACAACTGCTTTGAACCACCTGGAAGAATTATTTTTATACATAACATGGATACTGGTAGGGAATGATCTGATTTGCTTGCAGCTATGCAGTTATCTCATCCTAACCACCATGATAAGCTCATCTGCTTAGTAACTAGACTGATATTGACTTAAGTAATAATGATCAGGAGTGAACATTGCTGCTGGTTTAATGACTGACAGGGATAAACACATGGCCCAAGGCATAGCAATAGGCCATTAGTCCCCAAGCAGAGCCCTGAAATGCAGCTGTGGGTGTTATTGTAAACTGAGACTGACTGCAAGTATTTCAGGTTTGGATGAAGGGCCAGAATAAGGCAACATCCTTGGGTAAGCGTAGGGTATGCCTAGGGAACAAGGTGTGCATGAGCCACATGATTGAAATGCATGCTCAACATTTCATAGGGGTTGTAATAATGTGTAAGTTGCCCTGAATAGCTTCTAGTCTTCTTGTTTGAAATAATATATTTGCATTCAATTGACTTAACCTGTCCTAAAAGGCTACATTTCCAGAAAATGGGATATCCTTAATATGAACACTAAGTCCTCTTATATCAATTATTTCCATGATTTTCAAATTTGCTTGTGCACCTCTCCAAGCTTTAGCTCACACTGGGTCTAATCTGGGGCCTAATGAAGTCACTGCAAAAATCTGACTTGTTTTAATGGGACAAGAATTGAGGCCTGATTGTTTTACAGATTCAGGATACTAGCAGATTAAAATTTGTAGCATTTATCTAGTCCAGACCACAATAACTGCATCTCTTGTCTTCATTGCAGCCTTAATGACGTAATGGTCTGTCCTTGTGCATTATTACTTACTACTATCCACAGTGCATACATGTGCATTGGATAACGATCACATTAGGATTTCCCAACAATAACAATTACAAGCTAAGTTTGAAAACTGCACTGTAAATATTGGGAACAGTCATTCTCTCTAAGAAAGACACCAAATTTGGGTTTCCAGGTTAGGAAGGAAATGTCTGTCTGCTCCCCGTATCATCAGGAGAGGATGAGATGGCGTTCAGAGCAGGAGCCTAACTGGGGTGCTGTGAACAGCACTCTGCAGGAGTGCTGCTTTTCCTCTGCTCATTGCAATGGGGACTGAGGAAGATGAACCTTTCAATTCAGGCCATTAGATTAGATGCCTAAAAACTAACTGTGGTAACTTAAGCTTATAATGTTAAAATTTTATATTGTGTATGGAAAGTGACTAAGTTACCAATTTTGAATGAAGGCTAAGGTAGTTTTGGGTGCTCAGCTGATGACAAGTCAAAAGGGCATTGATTCTTACAAGATACTGAATATCCACCATTGTTGGTGTGTAAAGGTGGAGTATGAAGCCCTGCTGAAGTGAATGAATGCTTTGTCACTTGTTCAGTGAACTCATTGCTGAGTTTCATCTAAACTTAAATGCCTAAATAAAATGGTAGCTAACAAAATGACTGGAGATGAACCTCTTGATTTTGCTTCTTGAAATATTAGTTGACCATCAGGCTGCCCAGAGGGAAAAAACATTGATGTATACTTTAGATGAAAGAAAGCTCATTTACTTTGCCTTTTTTCCTCTGCCTCCATATCATATTGGTAGATGCTGACCCATAACCTCATCCTATAATATCGATTTGGGTTTGTTCTCACCGAATATCACCTGGTTCTCTAGCAACACACACAGGTCACAGCCATTTTGTGATGCAGATCATTCTATAAAAGGTTTGTTTTCTATCAAATCATGATATCATGCCATGATATCAAATCGTGGCTGATGTTATCGCGGGACCTCACTCCATTATTTTTCAGTGGTCTTGGGAGTCTGGAGAGGTCCCAGTCGACTGGAAGCTGGCAAACGTTGTCCCAGTTTTCAAGAAGGGTAAGAAGGAAGACCCTGGTAATTACAGGCCTGTCAGTCTCAATTCAGTGCCTGGTGAAATTATGGAGAAGGTCATTCTGGGAGTTATTGAAAAACACTTGAGAGACAATGCAGCCATTGGTCATAGCCAACACGGGTTCACGAGGGGAAAGTCCTGCTTAACCAACTTAATTTCCTTTAATGACAAGGTCACCCATCTAGTTGACCAAGGGAAGCCAGTAGATGTGGGGGTTTTTTGGATTTTAGCAAAGCTTTCGATATTGTCTCTCACAGTATCCTTCTGGACAAAATGTCCAGCACGCAGCTAGACAAGTCCATAATACGTTGGGTGAGCAATTGGCTGGCGGGTCGGGCTCAAAGAGTTATAGTAAATGGGGTTACATCAGGCTGGCGGCCAGTCACCAGTGGGGTCCCCCAGGGCTCAATTTTAGGGCCAGTGCTCTTCAATGTTTTTATAAATGATCTGGACGCAGGAATCGAATGTGCATTAAGTAGGTTTGCCGATGATACTAAACTAGGAAGAGCTGTGGCCTCCCTCGAGGGTAGAGGGGCCTTACAGAGAGATCTGGATAGACCAGAGAGCTGGGCAGTCACCAACCCAATGAAATTTAACGAGAGCAAGTGCTGGATTCTCCACCTGGGACGGGGTAATCCTGGGTATACGTACAAACTGGGGGACGAGAGGCTGGAGAACAGCCCCGCGGAAAGAGATCTGGGGGTTTGGGTTGATGGCAAGTTGAATATGAGTCAAGAGTGTGCCCTGGAAGCCAAAAAAGGCCAACCGGGTCCTGGGGTGCATCAAGCCCAGCATAGCTAGCCGGTCGAGGGAGGCGATTGTCCCACTCTACGCTGCACTGGTGCGGTCCCACCTCGAGTCCTGCGTGCAGTTTTGGGCGCCTCAATATAAGAAGGACATCAAACTATTAGAGTGTGCCCAGAGGAGGGCGACCAAGATGGTGAAAGGCCTTGAGGGCAAGACTTAGGAGGAGCGGCTGAGGTCACTTGGCTTGTTCAGCTGATGAGGGGTGACCTCACTGCAGTCTACAACTTCCTCAAGGGGGGCAGCGGAGGGGGAGGTGCTGCTCTCCTCTCTCTGGTGACCAGCGATAGGACACGAGGAAATGGAATGAAGCTGCATGAGGGGAAGTGCAGATTGGACATTCGGAAAAGGTTCTTCACTGAGAGGGTGGTCGGTCACTGGAACAGGCTCCCCAGGGAAGTGGTCACGGCACCAGGCCTGTCAGAGTTCAAGGAGCGCCTGGACGACGCTCTTAGTCACATGATTTAGTGTTAGGTAGTCCTGCAAGGAGCAGGGAGATGGACTCGATGATCCTTATGGGTCCCTTCCAACTTGAGATATTCTATGATTTTATGATTCTATGAAATAAGTTTCACTGGTATCAAAACTGAAATTTAATGAAATAATGGAAGGTACCTCAAATGTGCAAACAATGACTGAATAATTCATTAGTGCATTAATGTCTCTTCAATAAAAATTCTTTCCATCAGACATACCAGCAATGCAGTTTAGTTCTTCCTGTTTTCAAGGTGGGATCTGCACTACCACTCTATTATCTTTATGCTGCATAGGACAACCAGAGTAGCAAGAAAGGTTACTTAAGTCTTATTTGCAGTTGGGGCGGTCAGGGAGTTGAATTGAACTCTGCAAGGGTTCCCCTGCCCTCCACCACACTGAATATAATGGAAGGTGCGAAAGACAAGCCTTCTAACTGAGGTCTCTGATATAAATGCCTACAGCGAATATGTACTGAGCAGTATGCAAATTATGCTGTATTTCTAAAAATCCTTGCCTTGGAGCATGAAAGGCAAAGTTATCCCAGTCCCAGAAGAGGAGGAGATTGTGCTTTCTCAATGAAAAAAGCTTGATGGGACTTTACTAAGCTTTCAGCTCTCTCCAGATCTGTACAATGAACCAGTGGGTCACAGTACAAAATCTTTAATAATGCCATTATTTGGATGCTTACAAGTGCTGTCCAATAAGGTGTTTGAAGGAAAAAATGATTTATTTTTCTTTCTGAAAATATTGCTATAAACTGATGCAAGTCAGATCCGAGTCAAACTCTGGAAGCATGAGAGCAGAGATTTTGAAAGATGAGCTCCTAAAGCTAGAGATCCATATCTGTATTTAAAGCACAATCTAATTTTTAAGTGGAGTTTCCCCACTGGCTTCCTATAGGCAAAGGAATATTACTGGAGACACCTATTAAAAAAAAAATCCCAGCTGTACATGTGCAAACACGTATTTCAGTTATAGACACTGAAAGCAGAAAAGACCACAGATCTAATATATCCCACTGCCAACACAGTTGCCTCCCTGCATTATATTCTCTAATCTTTTTTGTCCTTGGAGTCTTGTAAATCTGCTCTTCAGGTTTAAATGAACACAGCACTAAGTAATGGATCAATAATAGGTATGCCATAGATCCACAGAGGAATGTAGAGTAAATCAAGATAATTCCCAAATAAAATGTAGAGAAATATAAATCCCCACTCATTACACAATACAATGCAACTGAAATGCAGAACAACATTTGAACCTTCCCAACTTGCTGGGTCACATATTCAACCTAAGCATCGGAGCATTTTTGCAATTGTCCTCCATTTGGTATACACCCTCCCTGATGTTTAACCCATAATATAATAACATACCAAAGTACTTAGTTGCTGACTGAAGCCCTGGTCTTCTAACATATTCTCTATGTGCTTAACTGTCTTTAAGGGGGGGTGTGGGGGGCTGCAGGGGTGGCTTCTGTGAGAAGACACCAGAAGCTGCCCCCATGTCGGACAGAGTCAGTTCCAGCCGGCTCCAAGACAGACCCGCCGCTGGCCAAAGCTGAGCCCATCAGCGATGGTGGTAGCGCCTCTGTGATAACATGTTTAAGAAGGGGTAGAAACTGCTGCGCAACAGCAGCTGGGGGAGAGGAGTGAGAATACATGTGAGAGAAACAACTCTGCAGACACCAAGGTCAGGGAAGAAGGAGGGGGGGGGAGGTGCTCCAGGTGCCGGAGCAGAGATTCCCCTGCAGCCCGTGGTGAATGCCATGGTGAAGCAGGTTGTCCCCCTGCAGCCCATGGAGGTCCACGGTGGAGCAGATATCCACCTGCAGCCCGTGGAGGGCCCCACGCCAGAGCAGGTAGATGCACCCTGAAGGAAGCTGTGACTCCATGGAGAGCCCGTGCTGGAGCAGGCTCCTGGCAGGACCTGTGACCCCATGGGGGACCCATGCTGGAGCAGTCCGTTCCTGAAGGACTGCACCCTGTGGGAAGGACCCACAATGGAGAAGTTCGTGGAGGACTGTCTCCCGTAGGTGGGACCCCATGCTGGAGCAGGGGAAGAACGTGAGGAGGAAGGAGTGGCAGAGACAAAGTGTTATGGACTGACTGGAACCCCCATTCCCTGTCCCCCTGCGCCGCTCAGTGGGAGAAGGTAGAGAATTTAGGAGTGAAGTTGAGCCCAGGAAGAAGGGAGGGGTGGGGGGAAGGTGTTTTTAGGTTTGTTCTTATTTCTCATTACCCTACTCTGATTTGATTGGTAATAAATTAAATTAATGTTCCCCAAGTCGAGTCTGTTTTGCCCGTGACGGTAATTCCTGAGTGATCTCCCTGTCCTTATCTCAACCCACGAGCCTTTCGTCGTATTTTCTCCCCCTGTCCAGTTGAGGAGGAAGAGTGATAGAGCAGCTTGGTGGGCACCTGGTGGCCAGCCAAGGTCAACCCACCACAGAAGCATCAGTGAACAGTGAGGGAACGGGTTTGTATCCATGGATTTTGTGCACCTGCAGTGTTTTGGGAATCTGACTCAATCGTCTTCAAGATATTAATAAGAACTTCATACTTCAACTGTACTGTCAGCAGAGATAATGAATAGTATACTTCATTCCTGTTGGTAGCAATGCTTTCCCTATGATTTTATTCCTTAGTTTGATGTTGTTTTCTAAATCTGAATTGCATGCTAAATTTTGTTCTTCTAGTAAAACAATTTTAAGTAGCAAAATGCAGAGGAAATACCACTGAAAAATGGATGTTATAAAGGAAAGTCCTTTTTTTCACTGCTTTAAACTTATATGTACTTTGCTTTTATCAGTGATGGCTTTCTATTTCTAAGTGTACATAAAAACTATAAACAAGGCATACACTTTTGTTGTGGTTTAACCCGGCAGGCAGCTAAACACTACACAGCCGTTCGCTCATTCCCCCCCACAGTGGGATGGGGGAGAGAATCAGGGGGGAAATGGAATGAAGCTGCGTCAGGGGAAGTGCAGACTGGACATTAGGACAAGGTTCTTCACTGAGAGGGTGGTCGGTCACTGGAACAGGCTCCCCAGGGAAGTGGTCACGGCACCAAGCCTGTCAGAGTTCAAGGAGCGCCTGGATGATGCTCTTAGTCATATGGTTTAGTGTTAGGTAGTCCTGCGAGGAGCAGGGAGTTGGACTCGATGATCCTTATGGGTCCCTTCCAACTTGAGATATTGTATGATTTTATGATTCTGTATGAGAGAGGATGAATAATTTATGTCTGAGTTCACAATATTAGACCAAGAACCAACCCACAGTTAACTTATTCTTGAAGCCATGGGAAAATTCAGGCTGTGGTGCATGGTGAATGTATTAATTCATTGAAAATCTGTCAACGCAACGTTTGCTTGGGATTATCGATTAGGAAGTTAAAATATTTTTGGCAGTGTGAAAAAACCTGTATTTTTATCTTGTAAAACATATTTTCTAGACTTATTTTTAATGACTCCATCTCTCTAGTTAACTTATCTAACTCCCACTGAAGTCAGTTGAAAAAGTTCTGTTGTCTGAAGACCAGTTAGATCACCCCTTACTCTGTGTAACTTAGGATGTTTCTTCTGTTTCCAGCATCTGTGATAGATGGTGCATGAGAAATATAGACAGTTGAATTATCTCTGTACATAAGAATAATATCTTATATTCCGTAGTACTTCTGTTATTTTTATTATAAATCATGCACAATAGCCAGAACTGGAATGAAGATCCTGTGCACAGCAATTTATAAAATACAAGTATTTCCAAAATGATCATTAAACAACTTTACAAACAGAAATACAAACAGTAAACAGATGTTGCCTTATTTGAAGTGCAGCTGTGGAGCAAAATGTGTGACAACTTTATTAACAGCACCCAGAAAATTATCACAAAAACTGGCAAATATATTAGCCAAGGAGATACTAGTAGGTGGAATACAAACTACTTCTAGATAGGAATTTAGTTGTGACACACAAACTATTCTGCAAGATGCCAAGAGATGCTTTGTGGACAGGACCTTGGGTTTGTGTCTAGCTGAATCACCACAGCTGCAAGTGCGTCCTGATATCTACAAAGAGATGAGATGAGTCCCTGCAGAATCTAGCTATCCTTTGAACATTCCTCGTCCCGGACTGGAAGGCAGAATAGTAACCCTGATTCTGCCACTGCTTTGCAAAGATGATTTGTCTAGGCCTATCTCAACTCTGAAGAGGGGGCAAAAAAAGGAAAAAGAGTCGGAGGAGGACTAATGCCTAACTATTCACACTGAGGGTACACTGAGGAACCCAGAGGTCCATTAAGAAACAAAGTACTCTTGTTACTAGTGTCTCAGCCATCAGCTTAAGAGGTCTGATGTCATAGTCACAGGCTCAGTATGACTATTTCAAATCCCAGTGCTCCCCCAGCGCCCCGCTCCCCAGGGAATAGGTTTTTTTGCCAGAAATGTTTTTTGGTATTCAGAGGCAATGATGTATGTCCTTTGGAGGTACAGCATGGCATGGATGACAGTGCTGTTCTTAAGTAGGGGGGGAACAAACAGGATTAAATGACACTCAAGGCTGTTACGAGAAGCGTGACTGAATGCTGTCTTTACAGTAGGAGTGGCCAGAGTGGTTAGTCGTGGTAAAGATGGGAGAGCGCTCCTTCATTCTGCTCCCTGCAGAATCCAATCCACACTTGTGGATGTGCTAGCACAGTAGGAAAACCTTGCAGATGTGCTACCATGTCACAATGAAGCATTTAAACTGGGGTTGTGTTCGACCATTGTTATAGAAACCATCCATGGAGTTTTCATAGGGATGTTGCAGCTTCTGACTTTGCTCCCTTTTTATTTCTCCTTAGAATCTTGATTTATAACACCGCCTGCAGTTGCTCCTTATATCTGACACTAGCCTCCAAAATAAATTTCCAAATTCTGGATCAGCGTGAGTGAGAAATTGCCTAAAGGACATGAAACTAGGGCTGAGATAGGTAGTGATCTGTGAATTTCAAATCAAACTTCCAGCTAGGAAATGCAGACTTTTACAGCACGTGAAACATTTGGTAGAGCAGCAGAAGATACTCGGGGGAAGAAAAGAAGAGGAAGAGTTATTAAGCCTCAATTTCTTTTCTATTGCACTGGTTTTGGAATCATATTTTAACGTGTTTAAGCTGGGCAACAGAGATGATTACCCATTGAAAACTAGGTTACCATCAGCTGTAGAAAAATTTCCTTTTTAAATTACAGTTTTTGACATATAAATACTCTTGATCTCACCTGAAAAGGTACTCAACATTAGGGACTGTGCAATCTTATCAAGTTTTCCATGTTTCAGTACTTTAGCAGCTGAGTCAGATTAATAAAAGGCATTTGTTTTGAATCATAGAATCATAGAATACTAGGTTGGAAGGGACCTCAAGGATCATCTGGTCCAACCTTTCTTGGCAAAAGCATGGTCTAGACAAGATGGCCCAGCACCCTGTCCAGCCGAATCTTAAAAGTGTCCAATGTTGGGGAATCCACCACTTCCCTGGGGAGATTATTCCAATGGTTGATTGTTCTCACTGTGAAAAATTTTCCTCTTGTGTCTGATCGGAATCTTCCCAGGAGTAACTTGTATCCATTACCCCTCGTCTTTTCCATGTGACTCCTTGTAAAAAGTGAGTCTCCATCTTCTTTGTAGCCACCCTTTAAATACTGGAACATAGTGATAAGGTCTCCCCTAAGCCTTCTTTTCTCAAGGCTGAACAAACCCAGTTCTCTCAGCCTTTCCTCATATGGCCAGCTTCCCAGTTCTTTGATCATCTTTGTGGCCCTTCTCTGGACCCTCTCCAGTCTGTCCACATCATTTTTGCATAGCTGGGACCAAAACTGAACACAGTATTCCAGGTGTGGCCTGACAAGCGCTGAGTAGAGTGGGATAATGACTTCTTTATCTCTGCTGGTGATGCCCTTGATGCAACCCAGCATCCTGTTGGCTTTCTTTGCCACAGCAGCACACTGTTCACTCGTATTGAGCTGCTTGTCCATCAGGACCCCCAGGTCCCTTTCCACAGAGCTGCTCCCCAGCCGGGTAGATCCCAGCCTGTGCTGCACTTCTGGATTATGTTTTCCCAGGTGCAAGACCTTACATTTGTCTTTGTTGGACTTCATAAGGTTCTTGTTAGCCCACTCTTCCAGCCTATCCAGGTCTTCCTGCAGGGTGGCTCTCCCTTCCAAAGTGTCCACTTTTCCACTCAGTTTGGTATCATCGGCAAACTTCATGAGGGTACACTTGATCCCATCATCCAGATCACTTATGAAGATATTAAACAGCGTTGGGCCCAATATTGATCCCTGGGGGACCCCACTTGTGACAGGTTGCCAGTTTGAAAAGGAGTTATTTACCACCACCCTCTGGGTGCAGCTTGTCAGCCAGTTCCCCACCCGCTGCACAGACCACTTGTCTAGACTGTAATGCATCAGTTTCTCTAGGAGGAGGCTGTGGGAAACCGTATCGAAAGCCTTGGAGAAATCCAGGTAGACAATGTCCACCACTCGCCCCACATCAACCGAGCAGGTTACTTTGTCGTAGAAGGCGATCAGGTTTGTCAAGCACGATTTGCCCTTGGTGAATCCGTGCTGGCTTTTCCCAATCACGTGCTTCATTTGACTTGTGATAGCCCCCAGGAGGATTTGTTCCATAACTTTCCCAGGGAATGAAGTAAGACTGATGGGCCTATAATTTCCTGGATCCTCCTTTAAGCCCTTCTTGTAGATGGGGGTAACATTAGCCTTCTTCCAGTCTTCTGGGATGTCCCTCGATCTCCATGACTTCTCAAAGATTATGGAGAGCAGCCTCGCAACAACGTCAGCCAGCTCTCTTAACACCCTCGGGTGGATATTGTCAGGGCCCATCGATTTGTAGGGGCAAGCTCCTGTAATAGTTCACATACCAACTCTTCCTTCACTGTCGGTGGGTCTGTGTTTGCATCAACCTGGATTTTTGTTCCCAAGGCCCGGGGCCCAACAGTGGCGGGTGTGAAGAAACAGCGGACAGGGGTGAAGAAAGTGTTAAGAACCTCTGCCTTTTCAGCATTGTTGGTGACTAATTCACCTCTCCTGTTTAACAGTGGGCCAATATTTTCCATTTCTGCTTGTTGTTTACGTAACTGAAGAATCCTTTCTTGTAGTCTTTGACATCTCTGGCCAATTTCAATTCGAGCTGAGTTTTTGCTTTTCTAACTGCATCTCTGTATGCCCTGGCAATGCCCTTGTAGTTCTCAACGGGTATTCGTCTGCTTTTCCATCTCTAGTACACTTCTTTTTTGGTTTTGAGCAGACTCAGAAGTTCACAGTTAAGCCAAGGGGGTCTCTTGCTCTGCCTACTTCCCTTACCTTTAAAGGGGATGAACTGTTTTTGTGCTTCCAGGAGAGCGTTCTTGAAAAACTCCCAGCACTCACTAGCTCCTTTATCCTCCATGGAAGCTTCCCATGGAATCTCTCCCAACTGAGCCCTGAGCGAGCTGAAGTTTGCTCTTCTAAAATCTAAAACCTTTGTCTTAGTACTAACCTTCACCGTGCTCAGCAGGATCCCAAACTCCACAATATTGTGATCACTGCAGCCAAGGCTATCACTAACCGAGATATTACAAAGCAAGTTTTCTTGGTTTGTGAGTAGCAAGTCCAGCAGTGCCTCATTCCTGGTTGACACATCTAACATTTGTATGAGGAAGCGGTCCTCTACGCATTCCAGGAACTTGATGGATGACATGTGAGCTTCTATATTGTTCTTCCAACAAATGTCTGGGTAGTTGAATTCACCCATAAGAACCAGGTTCTGTTGACCCAAAGCTTGCTTAAGTGACCCAAATATTGCTTCGTTGGCCTTATTGTCTTGGTTTGGAGGTCGGTAGCAGATGCCTACTGTAAGATCCCCCTTGGAGATGACCCCTCTGATCTTGACCCAGAGGCATTCTCTAGGGCTTCCACAATCGCCATAGCTGACTTCTATACATTCAAGGTTCTCCTTAACAGAGCGCGACTCCTCCTCCTCTTCTTCCCTGCCTGTCTTTACGAAACAGCCTATAGCCATCCATCGCGATCCTCCAGTCATGTGACTTGTCCCACCATGTTTCAGTTATTCTTATGATATCATAACTTTCTGACTGGGCGCAGAGCTCCAGTTCATCGCAGCGTGCATTGGTATACATACACTTGAGGTGGTTGGTCTTCTGGTTCTCATCTTGGGAGGCAGCTAAGGAACATTTGTCGCTGCTCTGGTTGGCCTGGCTTATTCCCCAGTTGGTTGCAATGGCGTGAACGTTGCCACTTTGGACCCCGCCCCCCAAGTCCTTCAGTTTAAAGCCTGCCTCACCAAGTTGGCCAGCCTGCTGCCAGATTCCCTTGCCTCTTCTAGACAGGTGGATCCCATCCCTCCCTAACAGGCTATAGTCATTGAAGAATGTCCCATTGTCATAAAAACCAAAACCCTCATGATGGCACCAGCCACGAAGCCAGAAGTTGATTTGCATTATACATCTATTTCTGGCTGCACCCTTTCCTCTAACTGGTAAAATGGAAGAAAAGATAACGGGCACCAATACTTTTTGCTTGCACCCCCAGGGCTTTGTAGTCTTCCTTGATTCTGTCCAGGTTTTGGCTTGCGGTGTCATTCGTGCCCACGTGAAAGAATAGCAATGGATAGTAGTCTGTGCCCTTGACAAGTTGTGGCACCCTCTCAGCAACATCTTGGACCTTAGCTCCTGGAAGGCAGCATACTTCTCGTGACTCCCTGTCAGGCTGGCAGATGGGCGCCTCAGTGCCCCTTAACGGAGAGTCACCCACTACGAGCACTCATCATTTCTTTTTGCGGTATCCACTGTGTGCTGCTGGTACAGTTTCTCCTTGCAGACCTTGCACGTGGGTGTCTACAGCTGTTAAAGCTTCATATCTGTTTTTGGTTGTAATGCTGGAGGGTGAGGACTGAAGCAGAGTCCTGCTTTTGTGGGTCACCAGGGTCCAAGGTGCCTCGTTCTCTGTGGTGTCCGCCACAGGAGCATGGTTCTGAAACCACTTATCTATCTCCGCCTCAGTCCTTCTAATACTGTGCAGCCTTTTAACTGTTTCCTGCAACTCGGCCACCTGACGCAAAAGATCATCAACCTGTGCACATCTTTTGCAGGTACTTACCTTTTCTCCAGGAGAAGGGTCTGGGCACTCGTTGCAACCTACCATCTGTACTGGTCTCCTTCCTTACCAGTTCCATCTGGGTGGAAGCATCAGACATCTCAGGGGCTTTCTCTGTAGAAACACTGGTTTTAACTATGCAGAGCTTCAATTTATTTTGTAGTTCATTGCTTCCATTGATTCTGTTTGAAATGCAAATAATGGCAGAAACAGTAGGCCAACAGATGCAGCTGTGAAACATGACACTCACTCCAAATGTAAATGCGGCACACAGGGACTTACCTGCCATCCCTGTGGCCTGGAAGGGTTTTGTCAGGAATAAAGCAAGCAAGTGCTCCCAAGAGCTAGGGGAGTGAGCTGGAAGGAGCACTAAGGAAACCAAAATGAGAATTTTGACCTCTATAACTAAAAATAAAGATTGCAAAGTTGGTCAAAGATTTTAGCTAAGCATATTTTAATTGAAAATACCCTTTCAATAAAATTCACATTCTGCTAGTGTCTTTTTTATTTTTCCTTAGATAAAGGCTTTTTCAGATATAAGCAAAATGTATCAAATCTTATCTTCCTTTTGCTGCCCCCACAAATGTAAAAATTCAATTCCATTTAAAAAAATATTACCAGAAAAGCATTGCTTTCCAGTCAGTGTAAGATTGGCATTATCAGGGACATTTGTACAAAGTCTTCCTTTCCCCCAGTCTATTTTCGGGGAGGGAGGTGAAGGAGGACTCAGGTCTGCACAGCTGAGGTATGGGCACTTATTTAGGTCATAAGTAATAGTGAGAGCTAGGGCCTGATGTGCTGATACTGCTCATGTCCACTCCCCTGGGGGACCTGCAATCAGAGGATATCCTGGATGTCTACATTGCCTCAACTCACATAATACGTGCTGGGTTCATGGGCAGCATGTGCTGCTCTTGTGTTTCTCATTTATATTGCACATCTGTGTTGGTTCACATACTTCTCAGGAGACAGAAAGGAGACAAGGGATGAGTGGAGAAGGATGAAAGTTTTGGTAACTGATTAGCACAAAAGTTTTCAACATTTTGCGATGCCAGTGGTGCAAAGGAAACAAAATTCCACGGCGTAAAGTGAGGGACCCTCTTCAGCCTCATAGTAAGGTAAGAGAGCCAAACCTTCCCGGGGAATCTGGTTTCTTACCGCTTTCCTATTTCCTTCCGAGTCACCAGGAGCTGCAAGTAGCCAGCCCTGCTGTGGATTTGGCCAGTGAAGACAGATCCTTGCAAGCCACCGGACTCTGCCTGAGTGGCGGTGATTCCTCTGACGGGTGTTCAGACCTTGGGGATCCAGTTTACAAACAGGAAAGAGGCAAACACTGGAATACGTTGTTCAGAGCCAGAATTAAGACCCTTCGCAATTCAGAAAGGTCTAGAATTTATTGCCATGAAATCTGTAGATGTACTGCAGTTCATAATTGAAATGAACATATTGGTTAATATATTATCTGATGATAAGATGGGCAATTAATATTTTTCATGGAGTTTAAAATGACATAAAGGAGGGTGCTATAGGGATTGTGAGTATGTACAAGGATATAGAATGGCATGTATATCAAGTCTGACAATGGTGGGGTTGATAAGTGCTCAGATATTTGGAGTGGATAGGGAAAATGTGGGCATATTAATGTTGGCATAGATCAATTTTCAGAGAAATGAGAATGAAGCACCATCTCATAGGTATGTTAATATGTAGAAGAAGTCAAGTGGGGGAAAAGAAGTTCTGATGTAGGATGCACAGAACTGTATCAGTGTAATTAAAACTTCGATTCAGACCTACTAATTGATTTTATGCTCATTAATACATCCTTCCCCAAACATAGTTTGCATATGCAACTTGTAGCTTGAAAAATGACCCATACACTGAAGATATAAATGAGCCCTTAATATTTTTAAGGACTGTCTGGTCTGACATAGCTGAATGTTATGAAGTGTTTCTGAGAGTTTCATGCATTAAATGAAATATTACAATGTCAATTGAATTCTCAGTATCGCATAGCAGATAATGAAAGCGATTTACAGCATTCAAGGGAGAGTGGCAGGGGACATTTTATAAATATATCAAAATAACAGCAAACATGCTGTGGTTTGATGATACATCTATAAAATATAAGTCCACATTCTTTGATGTGAGGGAACAGCAGAGACGTGTTTACAGTTGCATATCAAGATTTAATATTCACTAACAGCAAATAGATTAAATACAAATAGATTAAATACCAATACAATGAGAGCTATGCCAAAGAACTTGTGTTTTTAATTTTATAGCAACCAAGCCAAGGACAGTTTGTAAATAAATGTGCCAATTTTCTTGGGATTATTTGATTATCCTTTTATACTTTGGCATGCGAAAGAGAAAATATTTCCCTCAATTGTAGCTATCATTATGAGGGGTTTACTGTTGAACATATGAAATATTATTGTCAGGGTCTAATATTCTGTCGTGGTTTAATTTCAGTCGGCAACTAAGCACCACGCAGCCGCTCGCTCACTCCCCCCCGACCCCGGTGGGATGGGGGAGAGAACTGCAAGAGCACAAGTGAGAAAAAAACTCGTGGGTTGAGATAAAAACAGTTTAATAATTGAAATAAAATGATAATAATAATAATATAATAATAATAATAATAATAATAATAATACACAAAGCAAGTGATGCACAGTACAATTGCTCACCACCCGCCGACCGATGCCCAGCCAGTCCCCGAGCAGCGGCCCCCCCGGCCAGCTTTCCCCAGTTTATGTACTGAGCATGACGTCCCATGGTATGGAATGTCCCTTTGGCCAGTTTGGCTGTGCCCCCTCCCAGCTTCTTGTGCACCTCCAGCCTTCTCAGTCGGTAGAGCATGGGAAGCTGAAAAGTCCTTGGCTAGTGTAAGCATTACCTAGCAACAACTAAAACATCGGTGTGTTATCAACTTTGTTCTCATCCTAAATCCAAAACACTGTACCAGCTACTAGAAAAGAAATTAACTCTATCCCTGCCGAAACCAGGACAATATCCACCCCTTATTCTATACCATCTGCGTCATGCTCAAGTCTCATATTTTCCAGTACATTTTCATTAATCACCACCCCTTTTTTATATATATATATATACACACACACACACACACAGAGATATCATTCCCTTCGTCTGTGGGCCATCCCTCTAAAACGTTTGGTGAGTTCATTTAGTCCATGACTTTGGGCTCCATCTGTCGTAATAATCTTCTAGGGCAGGAAAGATGGAGATGGTATGTGGTGTTGGATTGTTTCATGTTGAAGTCAGTTCTGGTACCATCATCACTGTGCTTTGCTTGGTTTCACTGAAGTTATTCTTCATTAGTCTGGGTGATTCTTAGTGTAATAACATTAGTATGGCATATAATATTATTAGTATTATTAGTATATCTGTGTATTATTAGTATAACTATTATAACTATAATTAGTACTTAACATCACATAATTCAGATCATTGGCTATTCTCACCCAAAATCAAATCCCCTTGAGGTACACATAGGACTTCCCCATCCTTCCGCATTATCCACCAAGTGCACCCAGGTCCTTGAGCAAAAGCAATCCCACGGATGGGTTTGCCTTTGCCCGAGGCAGGAATAACCCAGACTGTCTTCCCCAGCATATTTTTTACGTGCACTACAGGGACTTTATTCCCATCTACAGTACGTAAAAGCTCTGACTGGGCAGGGCCAGCTCGATTGGCAGATCCCCTCGTGTTGACTAACCAGGTGGCCTTTGCTAAATGCGTATCCCAATGTTTGAACGTCCCGCCACCCATTGCTCTCAGTGTAGTCTTTAACAGTCCATTGTATCGTTCAATTTTCCCGGAGGCTGGTGCATGATAGGGGATGTGATACACCCACTCGATGCCGTGCTCTTTGGCCCAGGTGTCTATGAGGTTGTTTCGGAAATGAGTCCCGTTGTCTGACTCAATTCTTTCTGGGGTGCCATGTCGCCATAGGACTTGCTTCTCAAGGCCCAGGATAGAGTTCCGGGCGGTGGCATGGGGCACGGGATATGTTTCCAGCCATCCGGTGGTTGCCTCCACCATTGTAAGCACGTGGCGCTTGCCTTGGCGGGTTTGTGGGAGTGTGATATAATCGATCTGCCAGGCCTCCCCATATTTATATTTCAGCCATCGTCCTCCATACCAGAGAGGCTTTAACCGCTTGGCTTGCTTGATTGCAGCGCATGTTTCGCATTCATGGACAACCTGCGTAATAGTGTCCATGGTCAAGTCCACCCCTCGATCACGAGCCCACCTGTATGTTGCATCTCTTCCTTGGTGGCCTGAGGTGTCATGGGCCCACCGAGCTAGAAATAATTCACCCTTATGTTGCCAGTCCAGATCCCCCTGAGCCACTTCAATCTTAGCAGCCTGATCCACCTGCTGGTTGTTCTGATGTTCTTCAGTGGCCCGACTCTTGGGTACGTGAGCATCTACGTGACGGACTTTTACAACCAGGTTCTCCACCCGGGCAGCAATATCTTGCCACAATGCGGCAGCCCAGATGGGTTTGCCTCTGCGCTGCCAGTTGCTCCACTTCCATTGCTGCAACCACCCCCACAGGGCATTTGCCACCATCCATGAGTCAGTGTAGAGATAGCGCACTGGCCACTTTTCTCGGTCAGCAATGTCTAAAGCCAGCTGGATGGCCTTTACTTCTGCAAATTGGCTCGATTCACCTTCTCCTTCAGACGTTTCTACAACTTGTCGCATAGGACTCCATACAGCAGCTTTCCACCTCCGATGCTTTCCCACAAGACGACAGGACCCATCAGTGAACAGGGCATATTGTTTCTCATTTTCTGGTAGTTCATTATACATTGGGGCCTCCTCAGCACGCGTCACCTCCTCCTCTGGCAATATTCCAAAATCTTTGCCCTCTGGCCAATCCATGATCACTTCCTGGATTCCTGGGCGACTGGGGTTTCCTATTTGAGCCCGTTGTGTGATCAGTGCGACCCACTTACTCCACGTAGCATCAGTTGCATGATGTGTACAGGGGACCCTCCCTCTGAACATCCAGCCCAGCACCGGCAGTCGGGGTGCCAGGAGGAGCTGTGCTTCAGTGCCGATCACTTCTGAAGCAGCTCGAACCCCTTCATATGCTGCCAATATCTCTTTTTCAGTTGGAGTATAGCGGGCCTCGGATCCTCTGTATCCCCGACTCCAAAACCCTAGGGGTCGACCTCGAGTCTCCCCTGGTGCTTTCTGCCAGAGGCTCCAGGTAGGGCCATTCTCCCCGGCTGCGGTATAGAGTACATTTTTTACCTCTTGCCCTGCCCGGACTGGCCCCAGGGCTACTGCATGATCTGTCTCCTCTTTAATTTGTTCAAAAGCTTGTCGTTGCTCAGGGCCCCATTTGAAATCGTTCTTCTTCCGGGTCACTTGATAGAGAGGGTTTACAATCAGACTGTAATTTGGAATGTGCATTCTCCAAAAACCCACGACGCCTAAGAAAGCTTGTGTTTCCTTTTTGCTAGTTAGTGGAGACATGGCTGTTATTTTGTTGATCACATCCATTGGGATCTGACGACATCCATCTTGCCATTTTATTCCTAAAAACTGGATCTCCTGTGCAGGTCCCTTGACCTTACTTTGTTTTATGGCAAAACCGGCCTTCAGCAGGATTTGGACTATTTCCTTCCCTTTTTCAAAAACTTCTCCTGCTGTGTTGCCCCACACGATGATATCATCAATGTATTGCAGGTGTTCTGGAGCTCCACCCTGTTCTAGTGCAGTCTGGATTAGTCCATGGCAAATGGTAGGGCTGTGTTTCCACCCCTGGGGTAGTCGGTTCCAGGTGTACTGGACGCCCCTCCAAGTGAAAGCAAATTGTGGCCTGCACTCCGCTGTCAAAGGGATTGAGAAAAACGCATTAGCAATATCAACTGTGGCATACCACTTGGCTGCCTTTGACTCCAGTTCGTATTGAAGTTCTAGCGTGTCTGGCACAGCAGCACTCAGCGGTGGCGTGACTTCATTTAGGCCACGATAGTCTACTGTTAGTCTCCACTCTCCATTAGACTTCCGCACTGGCCATATGGGACTGTTAAAGGGTGAGCGGGTCTTGCTGATCACTCCTTGGCTCTCCAGTCGACGAATCAGCTCATGAATGGGAATCAGGGAGTCTCGGTTGGTGCGATATTGCCGCCGGTGCACTGTGGTGGTAGCGATTGGCACTTGTTGGTCTTCGACCTTCAGCAACCCCACAACAGAGGGGTCCTCCGAGAGACCAGGCAAGGCGGACAGCTGTTTAATTTCCTCCATGTCCAAGGCAGCTATACCAAAAGCCCACCAGTACCCTTTTGGGTCCTTGAAATACCCTCTCCTGAGGTAGTCTATGCCAAGGATGCACGGAGCCTCTGGGCCAGTCACAATGGGGTGCTTCTGCCACCCATTCCCAGTTAGACTCACTTCGGCTTCCAATACAGTTAGCTTTTGGGATCCCCCCGTCACCCCAGAAATACAGATGGGTTCTGTCCCTATATATCTTGATGGCATTAGGGCACACTGTGCACCGGTGTCTACCAGAGCCTTATACTCCTGTGGGTCTGATGTGCCAGGCCACCGAATCCACACAGTCCAGTAAACCCGGTTGTCCCTTTCCTCCCCCTGGCTGGAGGCAGGGCCCCTCTAGTCCTCATCACAGTACTCATTTCTCACTTCTTGTACATACGAGTCAGAAGTTTCTTCATTAAGATCAAGAGTAAGATCAGCCCTTCTACTCTCTCTGGGGAACTGCCCACTGGAAACTGGAGCAGCAATTTTCCTGGAAGAACCCCTTTCTGGGATTGTTTTCCCTTGTAATTCACGTACCCGTGCCCCTAGGGCTGCAGTAGGTTTCCCATCCCACTTCCTCATGTCCTCTCCGTGGTCACGCAGGTAAAACCATAGGGTGCCCCGTGGTGTGTACCCTTTATATTCTCTCTCTTGAGCAAAAGAACGCTGACTCCTAATAGCTGAGATATTGGTCCATACAGGTGAGGAGTAGGACCTATCCTCTCTGAGTTGCTGGATCTCCCGGGACAGTTTCTCCACAGCCGAGACGAGGGAGGAAGAGAGACTTTCCTCGTATTGCCAGAGTTGACTAGCCAATTCATCCACTGTTTGTTCCTCTCCGTCTTTCCAGGTCATCACTGCCAATGAATTGGCGTATGACGATGGTGCGCTCCTTATAAACTTCCGCCACATGGGTCGTGTGCACTTGACTTCGTCTGGATCTTTGGATAGTTGTTCATTGTTCAGGTCATCATAAATCACCTCCAGCACAGCTAATTCTCTCAGAAACTGGATACCCTTCTCCATGGTGGCCCACTTGCTTGGGCGACATATGACATCTTCCTTAAAGGGATACCTTTCCTTCACGCTTGACAAGAGTCGCCTCCAAAGGCTGAGGATACATGTCCCTTTTCCAATTGCTTTATCAATGCCCCCTTCCCTAGAAAGGGATCCCAGCTGCTTGGCTTCCCTACCCTCTAATTCCAGGCTACTGGCCCCATTATCCCAGCATCGGAGCAGCCAGGTGACAATATGCTCACCTGGACGACGGCTGAAATCTTTTCGTATATCTCACAGCTCACTCAGGGATAGAGATCGGGTGGTCACTGCCTCGTTTATGAGTTCTTCCTCTTCCTCCTCCCTGGTCAGCGGCCGGCTCTCCTCCTCCTGTTCTCGTGATGGCCCTTCTCCAGGGTATTCGTACAGTTCTTCCTCCGGTTCCCTTTTAGAAGAAGCTTCTTCCTCCCTTACTAAACGAGCCAACTTCCTCTTCCAAAATTTCTTCTTGTGTACAGGGGTGACTAATACCGGCACAGGCTGGTTCTTTGGTTCAGCCACAGGGCTTGTTGCCGGGGTTGGAGTGGCCGCAGTGCATGTCGCCGGGGTTGGAGTGGCCGCTGTGCATGTCACCGGGGTCTGAGTGGCTGCAGTGCATGTTACCGGGATTGGAGTGGCCGCAGTGCATGTCACCGGGGTCTGAGTGGCCGCAGTGCATGTCGCCAGGGTCTGAGTGGCTGCAGTGCATGTCACCGGGGTCTGAGTGGCCGCAGAGCCTGTCACCGGGGTTGGAGTGGCCGTAGTGCGTGTTGCCCGGGTTTGAGTGGCCGCAGGGCCTGTTGCCAGCATCTGAGTAGCTGCAGTGCATGTTGCCGGGGTCGGAGTGGCTGCACGGCCTGTCGCTGGGGTCGGAGTGGCTGCAGGGCGCGTTGCCCGGGTCTGAGTGGCCGCAGGGCGTGTCGTTTTACTGTCAGAGCCAGAGACCTTCTCTTCCCTTTGAGGGCACTGAATGGTGTTGAACAGGGCTCGGTAGGCATGGGCCAGGCCCCAGCACGTTGCAATGAACTGCATCTCTGTGGAGTTGCCAGGGTGACAGCATACTTTGTCCAAATATTCTACTAACTTTTCAGGAGTCTGCACTTGCTCAGGGGTGAAGTTCCAAAACACTGGGGGTGCCCATTGGCCTAGGTACTTGCCCATCTTGTCCCACACACCCTGCCACTCATGACTATCCAGCCTTGGAGCAGATCTCTGGATGATATTCTTAAATTGCTTACCAACTTTAGACAAAACCGAAACAATATTCCCAAGAAGGACCAATAGAAGTATCTTAACTGCCCAAGGATGTTCAAAATACTGGAAAGTTACTGTAATGAAGGAGGAAACATCATAGAAGAAGGTAGTGACACTGCCATTCTGTATTTCCTCCGTAAAAAAAACTCTCAGAAAAGTCACTGTTATTGCTAGTTGTCTCCACGAAATGGTCTCCGTGGTACAGTAACGGCTTCATTGCGAAACTTACATACCACACTAACGTCAAGGTCAATGTTCTAAAAACAAACCTCACAAGCGAGACATTACTATTCACTGCAGACCACAGCAAACTGCAAAACCCAACACCAATCTTTAACATGTACAGCAGGAAAAAGAGCGCGATGCAGATTAGACAAATCAATATCGAGAACAGAGAAACCAACATTGTGACCCACAACTATTAAGAGATATAAGTTCTTTAATACACTCCGGTTAACCTGTTATTATCTCAAACCCTTCGTGCCCCACGTTGGGCGCCAAAAAGGACTGTCGTGGTTTAATTTCAGTCGGCAACTAAGCACCACGCAGCCGCTCGCTCACTCCCCCCCACCCGGTGGGATGGGGGAGAGAATTGGAACAGCACAAGTTAGAAAACTCGTGGGTTGAGATAAAAACAGTTTAATAATTGCAATAAAATGATAATAATATGATAATAATAATAATACACAAAACAAGTGATGCACAGTGCAATTGCTCACCACCCGCCGACCGATGCCCAGCCAGTCCCCGAGCAGCGGCCCCCCCCGGCCAGCTTTCCCCAGTTTATGTACTGAGCATGACGTCACATGGTATGGAATGTCCCTTTGGCCAGTTTGGCTGTGCCCCCTCCCAACTTCTTGTGCACCTCCAGCCTTCTCAGTCGGCAGAGCATGGGAAGCTGAAAAGTCCTTGACTGGTGTAAGCACTACTTAGCAACAACTAAAACATCAGTGTGTTATCAACATTGTTCTCATCCTAAATCCAAAACACAGCACTGTACCAGCTACTAGGAAGGAAATTAACTCTCTCCCTGCCAAAACCAGGACAGCCTAGTGTGAATGAGTCTCTTTCTTAAGTTTAAATTTTGTAAATTTCTAGATTTCAGATAGAGAAACAGAGGTTGCCAATGGTAATTTCTTTTTAACAACATGATGAAATTTGTATGATGAAATCTGCTTTAATTACTCAGTTGGTGCATGAAAATGGTTGATTAGTGATTGGTGGCCTTTCTGTTCAGATCTGCAGTAAAACTGTGATTTGTGGGCTAGGTCACTAGCTGGTGTAAGTCAGCATGACTCTGCTGATTTAATTGGTATTCACTAAGTCATATCCTGGGCTGCATCAAGAGAAACGTGGCCAGCAGGTCGAGGGAGGGGATTCTGCCCCTCTACTCTGCTCTGGTGAGACCCCACCTGGAGCACTGTGTCCAGCTCTGGGGTCCTCAGCATAAGAAAGACACGGACCTGTTGGAGTGGGTCCAGAGGAGGGCCGTGAAAATGATCAGGGGGATGGAACACCTCTCCTCTGAAGAAAGGCTGAGAGAGTTGGGGTTGTTCAGCCTGGAGAAGAGAAGGCTTCGGGGAGACCTTATTGCAGCCTATCAGTACTTAAAGGGGGCTTACAAAAAAGATGGCGGCAAACGTTTTAGCAGGGCCTGTTGCGACAGGACAAGGGGGAATGGCTTTAAACTAAAGGGGGGTAGATTTAGACTAGATATAAGGAAGAAATTTTTTACGCTGAGGGTGGTGAAACACTGGCACAGGTTGCCCAGAGAGGTGGTGGATGCCCCATCCCTGGAAACATTCCAGGTCAGGTTGGACGGGGCTCTGAGCAACCTGATCTAGTTGAAGATGTCCCTGCTTATTGCAGGGGGGTTGGACTAGATGACCTTCAGAGGTCCCTTCCAACCCAAACTATTCTATGATTCTATGAAGTCAACCTAGTTAAAAATATCTCCATATATATTTAAGAATAGTATGGATAGCCTCTATAGACAAGACAATACTGACTGGCAAAAGAGACATCTCATATGTTTTTCAGTGTTCTCATTTCTCTTTTACAGATGTCTTTATTTTCTCAGATTGCTGTCTTGAAGAGTACTTAAAATCAGCCCTGCAGCAATTTTACTTTTGGAAAGTACTAGGTGAATCTGATCATATGGTAACTCAAGAAAACCAGCCTGTGTGAAGATTGCACTGAAAAACATCACAATATATTCATTCCTAACTAAACACCTTTGTATTTGAATCCATGATTCTTCAAAAAAAAAAAAAAATTATAGTATCTGTGTAGTTAAAAATGAATTAAAAATGCTCTATTGTTTAGTTACAAATATTCAAACTGAAAATAAAAACACATGTTTTTCTCAGTGAGGGAGAAAGTGTTAGGAGAATAGATTCATAGCAGTTTACAGATTAATCTCCTAAGCAGAGACTGGTCTGTGCATGTGTTGTGGAAGCAGCGTTCCAGTTACAAGGCACCAGGTGGTCACCTATGGTTGATTTAAGAAGCAAACTCCGTCACAAATGCTATTAGTAGTGTGTAATGAGATTAACTCCCTATAGTACTTGCAATATCCTTAGTTTTTCCTAAAGGAGCACAGGGCTAATCACCACCTCTTAAACAATAAATAGTTTAATCTTTCATTGTTATATGCACATAACTCTCATTGGCATTAACAGGAGTTAAGCATGCACATAAAGGGAAGAATAGACCTTAAAGTTTATGTAATCATGGTATGCTAAAGGTTTCTAACAATTTCACAAAGGACCAGACCAAAATTGTACAACTACTCCCACTGGGTGACATTAAGTATTTTCAGAGATTTGTATTTTTGAGGCATAAAGGGTGATTAGAGGTTCCTAAATAACAATGAAGATTTAGGAAAAGGTAAGAAGACTTAGCTGCAAGACACAGAACCTGAGGCGGAGCTCATAATTAATCAAATGTATTTCTTTTCCTTGACAGGGTGAGCCTTTGCTTTCTTTCATTTTAAGGTAACTAGTTTTGATGTGTACTGAGCATTGCAGTGGACTTCCTGGGAGTTTGGTGAACATTTATCTAGTTAGAGATGACAGTTCTCCACAGCAGTTCTTGTTTTTGTAGGAGGAAACTATTTCACTAGGTGCAAATTCTGTGCCCTCCTGTAAAAGCTTGTTGTGGCTGTGTAAGCAGAAAGTATCCTCCCATTATGGGGCAGCAAGAGTAGTCCTCTGCTCCTCAGCTCAGAGGCTGTCTGAACTATTTCTAGGGGCATCTGCTTCTTCCTAGGGCAAAGACTGGAAGTAAGAAAGGATATGAGAAATGATAACTCAAACACTTGAAGATGAAAGTAGGTGTTTTCAGTACTAGATCTGATCCTCACTTTTTCCATACTGAAGTTGGTGCAGGGAGAGTGTACAGGGTCAGAAAAGAAAAAAAAAATAAATCCAAGCTAGACTCTTGACTGGCCTCTGGAGTCTGCCCACTTTTATTATATAGATGGCCAGCTTTTGCCTTCACACATGCTGGTTCATTGATTTCTGATTTCCGAGCCCTTTGACTTCTGATAGCAGGTATTTTTTTCTTGTAGTGTATCAGTGGATATGAGCTACCACTTTTTGTTGTTCATACATTGCTTTTTGATACTACAGTTTCCACCACTGATTAGGGTAATTGCTTTGTAAAATTTTAGAATTTAGGTATTAAAAGGCATTGACTTTTCAAGATAATATTTGGATATGGGTTTGTATTTCCTGAAGATATTTGCCGGTTTTCTCCCTCTCTACTTGTTTTTGATATTCTAATTACAGGATAGCATTGACTTTTTCAGTCTTATAATATAGTCCAATTGATTGTACTTAAGCACATTGTATGAAAATTTAAGGACAAAGACTGGAGGGACTACTTTATGGCTTGTTTTAATTCCAGAAACGTTCACTTTGTGCTGAAACATCTAGCTGGCAGATGCGCCTTCTCATTTTCTTCTTTATAAAACCTGAAATTAATAGTACTTGCCTGCATTGTATGCAGAGGCAATTGATTTCATATTACATTTGCAATTTGTATAAAAACATCACGGTGCAGAATTGCACACATCCAGTAAAGAATCAGAAGATGAAGGTGTTTTGAGGCTTTCAAGTGAGTCTATCTCCTGGCAGAGCAAGATCTCTTGCCTTTGGGTGGAACAGTTGCTCTGCTCTTTCAGACCAGGAAAGCTTTTGCTGCTAGAATAGGACAGTGAATTCAAGTTCAGAAATTGATTAGTAGCACTGTTTATCTTCATGACTATATATAAAGCAAAATAAAAGCTTTGGGCAAGTTCTCCCATGGAGCTGGGAATCTGGATGATTGCCGGGGAAAAGCTTAAACCCAATTCTCATTAAAGGCTTACAAACAGCATCTTGTTCGGTTTTGCAGTGGTTGCATAGACTCAGGGATATTCCACAGCTGGTAAATTAGTTGATAGGAAGAATACGTTTGACCAAATGAGAAGTTTCTAAAGCACACAAAAGTAAACCTAAGTATTCAAAAATATAACTTTTCCACTGTAACACAGCTATTATAATTGTGTGATTTCTTCAGGAAACAGCAATAAAGCTGTGATGAAAGAAGAACCTCACAAAACTAGAAAGTCCTTTCAAAGAGCACCATTAAGTAAATTATGTTTAAGGGGGTACTTTGGCAAACAACCTGAGATTTTTATTGTACTTAATAAATGTTACAGTACAAGTATCAGGGGTAGGTTATAAACTGTGGGGGTTTTTCCAAGAAAATTTACTGATTTCCAGACTGTAGGAAGATTCAACCATAAATAATTTTATATACTGCAAAGTTCAGTGTCTAATCTGGAGTGCAAGGCTCGCTGCAACAGCCCTTAATGCTTGTGAACAGACCTGTCATTCATTATTCATGGGCTACCAAGCCAATGAAATTCTCTGAATTGAACTAGGAGGAAGGGTAGAAATTATATATAAACTGAGAAACTTTGATTTTGTAATAAATACATGTCAAAGAAAATCTGCTTGAGGGAAAGAATGGTTTCCCCATGTGTGAAACCCCTATAGGTTGTATTGTCTTGTCTGACTTTCAGCAGAGATGGTAGATGAACTTAAAACTAAGTTGCATTTGCAGTAATGACCCCAAGACCAGAAATATCCCCCAGAGGATTTTAATTGGAGCTTTGGCTTTGGCTTCAGCTGCCATAGTGATGAAAGCCCATTAGTAAGTAGGCCGTGGCAATTTGGAAACTTTAACAGAGACTTTCTGAAATTATCAAAATTCAGAGACTTCTCCCTGAAGGGAGGGAGTAAAAGACTAAAAATGTATTCAGGTAGAGATGTCTGGGAAAAGGAAAGACAGACTTCTTAAATTATTTTTTTCTGAAATATTCATTTCAGTATTTACCCCTTTGCTGCACATTTTGCATTTATATGCTTTTCCCTGATGCTACTGTGCTCCATTTTCCATATGAAGGTGGGAGTTGCGGTGACATGCAAGGAAGCATCTGCACAGAGTGCTGCAGGGAAAAGGAAAAAATCTGAAGAAACTTCCCTTCTCTGGCAGTTGATGGTTAGGGCAGAATGGCACAACCAGGCACTGCAGCACAGGGAGGTAAATTGGAAGGATGTTAAAAAGAAGTTTTAGCAATGACAACATTAGAAGAGAGATAAAGTACATTTAACAGATTTTGGGTTTTTTTTAAATACAGGAAGGATCTTAGCTGATTGCTTAAATTCCATTAAGGAAAAGAATAATGCTGACGTTTCCTGTCTTGTTTTCAACAGCAGATATTTATAATCTGAGAATCTTTTACAGTCCTCATTGAGCTCAGTGGCAATTTTCCTATGGAGTTCACTTGGATTTGAGTTAGACACTATGTTATTTAATGCAGATTGGCACATTCATGCTTTATTATAAGAAGTTGTTAAAATAAATCTGATGTTTCTTTTCCATAAAAAGCAGCCCTTGGAAAAAGTCCCAAGCACTTTTCCTTTGATGCACAAATTTGCTTAGCATCTTTAACAGCCTGGTAAATGGTTTTGCTGTAATGTTGTGAATATACTGGGCACTTGATATAACAAAAGAACACTTACGCTTCTAACCATTCCTGTGAATTATGGTATATGGTGCTGTTCCATAAACACTGGAATGTGAGGTAATGAGCCACAGAGGTATTGAGAAAGAAGTAGTATTTTTTCCAAATAAGATTGTGTTTGGCTATTTGACAGTTAACACCAAGTTAGGATGTGAAAGAGACATTCCTTTTCTGAATAACTGAGCAAAGTTAAAATATCACATTGTTGGGACTATTGCAAAGAAATTATACTGGGAAATGGACTGCTCTGCTCAGTATTATTTTAGTTTCTGGGTCTGAGATGTTTTCTGGTGGTAAAAGAAGAAATTTCCTTCTTTCGAGACAGAGGAGGTTGTTTCTGGAAGAGGTTGATCATGGAATCATAGAATCATTTAGGTTGGAAAAGACCTATAAGATCATCGACTCCAACCGTAAACCTAACACTGCCAAGTCCACCACTAAACCATGTCCCTAAGCACCTCATCTACACGTCTTTTAAATACCTCCAGGGATGGGGACTCAACCACTTCCCTGGGCAGCCTGTTCCAATGCTTGACAACCCTTTCGGTGAAGAAATTCTTCCTAATATCCAATCTAAACCTCCCCTGGCGCAACTTGAGGCCGTTTCCTCTCGTCCTATCACTTGCTACTTGGGAGAAGAGACCGACACCCACCTCACTACAACCTCCTTTCAGGTAGTTGTAGAGAGCGATGAGGTCTCCCCTCAGCCTCCTTTTCTCCAGGCTAAACAACCCCAGTTCCCTCAGCCGCTCCTCATAAGACTTGTTCTCCAGACCCTTCACCAGCTTCGTTGCTCTTCTCTGGACACGGTCCAGCACCTCGATGTCCTTCTTGTAGTGAGGGGCCCAAAACTGAACACAGTAGTCAAGGTGCGGCCTCACCAGGGCCGAGTACTTCCCTAGTCCTGCTGGCCACACTATTTCTGATACAGGCCAGGATGCTGTTGGCCTTCTTGGCTACCTGGGCACACTGCTGGCTCATGTTCAGCCGGCTGTCGACCAACACCCCCAGATCCTTTTCTGCTGGGCAGCTTTCCAGCTGTTCTTCCCCAAGCCTGTAGAGTTGCATGGGGTTGTTGTGACCCAAATGCAGGACCCCGGCACTTAGCCTTGATGTTGCGCAGTTCTCTTTCTTTTCCCTGGTTAGTAATACTCCCAAATGCAGTCTCAGAAGAGTAATTTCAGTGACCTTCAGGACTGATGAGTCAGCTCTGCATCACTGCAGTCTCCTGTCCTGATGCATGTTGGCTGCCAATATCTACGCAGTACTAGGGCAATGTGCTGTGCAGCTGAAAACTAAAACTCCAGATCCACGGATCAGTTCTGCAGCGCATTGTAGAGCTGCCCTTGCCATTTTCTATGCATTTAAAATTTAAGGGCAGGAGAGAGATTAGCACAAGACAATGGAAGGATTACAGCCTAAAAATATAGGGCTGACCATAGTATATGTGCCATTAATTTATTAACTTGCTGTTAACAGCTTTTTAAGATTATTACTTGTAATGGAGATGTGTAACTCAAGACAACTGCTTACAGAGAATCTCACATTTGACTACCTGTCTGCCTCAAATTTATGAAACACAAAAACTAAGGGAGGAAAAGATTAAATTGATTTGCTTATGCTAGATAGTCCCGGACAAATTTCTCACTAACTCCAGTGGGTGCTGGTTTCTGTTTTCTGTTACCTAAAGGTGACTTAGGGAGTCCTTCCATAAAAAATAATCTATTATGAATAGCTTTTTAAGTATTCAGTATTTTCTAATGCACAACACAGTGATGTACCTAGCAGAACCAAAAGGATTGTGTAGCTAAAGCACTCTGCTTAGCTTCTAAAGATTCAGGGTTATGTTTCTGTATGGAAATTGTTTACTTATCTCTATTTTATGGGGTTAAATCCTTTCACACCTATCAGATGTGTTCTAAAGATAAAATTCATTGTGAAAGTAGTTGTTCAGAGATCACAGTATCTCTAGAATTCTAATCTACAAAACCAATATGTGGAAATATTCCTAAACAAGATTAAAATATGCATTTCAGGAAGCCACTCTGAACTGTGAATACTTTGGAGGAAGATCCTAAGTTTTTTTTATATGGAGCATTAATAAGTGCTACCTATTGTCTTGAAAATAATGGAAAAGACTATGCAATTTATATAAAAAAGCTTTAAGGGCAAAACAATTGAAGACTAAGACATAAAGATGCATATGAAGATTTCCATGTTGGTGAGTGCTACAGTCTTCTAGCTGTCTCTGAAACCTCTCATTTCAAGGTTGGAAGGGTGATTCCTGAGGGACATGGTGACTTAAGGTAAATGAATTGTTAGTGAAAGCCCATGTCAGACACTTGGGATGGGATGGGGTGTTGGCTTCTCAAAGCCATACTGACTACAGCCATGCTATTGAACAAGGCAGTTCTTGTGACTAGGGACATTGCACGGCCCTTTGGTAAACAGCCATCACTCTTCCCTCTCTGCCCAGATATGAAATTGCCCTGCTCTCTAAACACTCCTTTTTTTTTCCTTCTTATAATTACAGGAGATAATTTCTTGGAGTAGGGTCATAAAGCCGCACTCATCTGTTTGAAAAGTGTAATTCCAGCTATGCCAGTTTGGATTTACATCCTTTGCTTGCCATCCTCTCACTGAATTTACAATGCTGCCAAATAGTGGTAGACAAGGCTTCCGGGATTTGAGCTTTATCCACCATGTGGATTGTGAATGACCCAGGTCAATGAAAGAATAGAAGTGGCAGAGTTCAGAGACAGCCATGCCTGACTACAGCAACAATTAAGCATCAAATGAGAAAGCAAAGACTGCTGCCAGAAACCCGCTATCTCTGCAACAACTGGTTGGGATATTGGGTAGTTTCCCCAGAAATATGAAATCTTAGGTATTGGAAATAATTGGTTATCCTAGGATGATAAGGAATGTTTGGTTTCCTAATTAAAGAAGTATTCCAATAATTAAAGACAGTCACACATCCACTGAGCAACCTCTTTGTCTTCAATTGTTCCTTAAAATACTTTTTTGTATTGTTATATTTTAATTGTTACTTAAAATACTTAAAATGCTTTTTGCCAAAAATATTGATTAAAAAAAATGACAAAAGAAAAGATGCTTTCTTCAAGAAGAGGCTTGTCTTTTTGCCTGCCGGTAGCAAATTTTAATGCTAGATAGCAATAACTTGCAGCTGAACTCATTGAACAGATTGGTACTGTTGACTGACTACTGGATATATTTTTCCTTAAGCAAAGTCAAGGGTGAACCCATTTATCAGGAACATTGGATTCCACTACTGTTGCAAGTGCAGTATATAAACAGGAGGTGTATTCTTGTTCTCTTTGACTCTGATTTTATTGAGGTCTTCAGCGATCTTGGTTTTAAATTTCACTGCTGTCCAGAGTCTCAGTGAAATCAATAATGAAATCCCTAGGGGACTTGGTTTAGTTTCTGTGGCATATCCCCTTTTTGGCAGATAAACCTATTTTAGTAGGCATTAAAAATATAATATATAAACTTTTATTGTTGTTTTGCTTTAGACTGATTTGCTTCAACTTTTTTTTCAAGATTACTTCTTGTAGTACTACTTTGTTCAGAAGAGATTTTTAGTGCTTTAGCAGTCATTCATAGAGCCCTGAAATTGTAAAACATGAAGAATTATGTGAAAAATACTGTTTCTGAAGGTAAAGAATGAAAGTTGAGGGTAGTAATTTGCCCCGACAATAACAGATGGGAGTGAAAGGCCAGCAGTTTGCTTCCGCTTGATAAATGGCTGTAGTTTCACAGCAAATTAGATGTTACATGAAGTTGGCAAATGGTGCAAGAAATCAATATTTAGTGTGAAAAGCTGATACAATTAGCGTGTTGATCAACAGAGTGTGTGAAAACATGATTTAATGCCTTGAATTTACTTCAGGAGATTTCAGTGAGAATGGGTCACAGAGCTGTGGAGTCCCCTATGATTGTTTGAGACGGAGGTAGTTCTTGCAGCAGCTCCCGGCACAGCTCAGTTCTGCAAGTATTAGAGATTAAAGTTTGAGGCAGAAGATATATCAATCCAGCTATGAATATTAGTGCAAACGGTTCGGCTTGCTTTCCCACACTGCTGTTCAAGAGACCTGAGCAAGGATTGGTGGACTGGGTTCATGTACAGTAACTGGAAGCTGAATCTTGCAGTTACTGTTCAGGCTACATCATCATCTTCTGTCTAGCCTTCTATTTTCAGGGCTCTGGTATTACCTGGAAGTATAAACCCAAATGAGATCTGACAGATAAGGACTTATCCAAGAACTAAAATGAAATTATATGCAACTAGTCTTATTTCATTAAATAAACGTGAGCTTAAAAATCCTAAAATACAGTATGCTGCAGGACATTGCCTCTCAGGACTTGTAGTTAATAAATTGTTGCAAGTCAGATGTGAGTAGGAAAAACATTTAACTATCACCGGGCTGCAGCTGAACTGTATGAAACTTGAATATGAATTCCATTTATGTAGGGAGAGGGATTTACACTTCCTGCAGAGTCACAACACAGTTCAGTGTTCCAGCGGATCAGATGCAAGAAAAATTAACCCAACCTTGCAGAGACAACACATAATTCTCTATAAAAAGCACGTTATATTAGATATGAATCTGAACACTGTGTTCAGAGCAAACAGGTTTAATTACAAGGAAAACAGTAACACTTTGCAGTCAGTGTCACTCTTCCAAATCTTTGTCACTGTCAGAGGGCTCAGCAATGTTAGTAGAGCTGACATTTTGTTCACAGCTGTCATGCCAACTCAGCATCCTAGCAGGTATGGATTTTATTTTCACCCAGAAATGTGTAAAGTACTCTGATATTCATACATATATATGAGTTCTTGCTGGAAAAAAATATTTTTCCTTCCTTGCACCCAGCTTAAATTTAAGAAGTCGTTGGGTTGAATTGAGCCCTGGAGGCAGTGAATCTATCTTCTCTGACGTAAATGAAGTTATGCCTGTGTTATACACTCCCCATCATGTCAGCTAGTTACAAGACTGACTGATTAGCCTTTGCACACCCTGGCATCACCTGCAGGACTTTCAGAGCGTGCCTGGAAGGGGCTTTCTGAAGTTCTGCTCTCATACTCCAGTGCCTGGACATTATGTAGCCATTTCTCCATCAAGTCTGCAAATCATTTTCTTCTCACTTACAGATAGAGAACTCCAAATTTTTACGACTTCAGAATTTGCTTTGGCAACTGTGTAAAACCCACTACCTTGCTTAATGCTGTAAACTTACCTATTTCTCCAGCTTGCAGTTTAGGTCAGCAGGAAACTAAAAGTGCTCTGGTGGCCCCGTCTCAATGGAGAAGGTGAAGAGGATGGAGTGCTCCATATAATTTATGCAAGATTTCTTCAGATAATTGATAATCTGCTGTAAAGGGGGATCTTGATCCTTTCTCCTTGCTCTGGAATCATTGTTGCAATGTAGCGCCTCCAGGTTGACAGTGAGGAGGTTTGAGGGCTGGTCACAATTACAGCTTTATTTAACAGTTTATGTCCATTGATCTTTGTGTTGAAAACAAGGAAAAATAGATTTATTCAGTTAGTATAAGAAATAGCAACCATCAGATGACCAGTCATCCAGAACTCCGAATACCCCTATGAACAACCATGCTGAACACAAGGTTAACACATCCTTTTTGGAGGCCAAATTTGAAATCCTCACTAGAAAAAGAAGGTGAATCAATGAGCAGTTTGAAGTTATTTAAAATGTAAGGGTTTGTGGTGGGTTGACCTTGGCTGGCCGCCAGGTGCCCACCAAGCTGCTCTATCACTCCCCTCCTCAGCGGGACGGGGGGAGAAAATAAGATGAAAAAAACACATGGGTCGAGATAAAGGCAGTTTAATAAAGAAAAGCAAAGGCCGCATGTGGAAGCAAAGGAAACAAAAAAAAAAGATTTATTCTCTACTTCCCATCAGCAGGCGATGTCCAGCCACTTCCTGGGAAGTAGGGCCTTGGTACACGTAGTGGTTGCTCCAGAAGACAAATGCCTTAATAACGAATGCCCCCCCTCCTCCTCCTTTCTCTTAGCTTTTATTGCAGAGCAGATGTCATATGGTATGGAATATCCCTTTGGTCAGTTGGGGTCAGCTGCCCTGGCTCTGCTCCCTCCCAACCTCTTGCCCACCCCCAGCCTACTGGCCTTTGGGGCAGGGGTGTTGGAGAGACAGCCTTGATGCTGCGGGAGCACTGCTCAGCAGTAGCCAAAACACTGGTGTGTTATCAACACCTTTCTAGCTATGAATGCAAAGCACAGCACTATGAGGGCTGCTATGGGGAAAGTTAACTCCATCCCAGCCAGACCCAATGCAGGGTTATTTCACTATTGTTTACTTTAAATGGATGATGTGCAAGGTATATGATAACCTTCCAATAACCTTCATCAGGCATGGTACATCTGAAACAGATGTAGTTCAGATGATTCTTGATCAGTTATTGCTTTCCAGCATAGTGGCTGACAAACCCCAGTACTGTCTTTCAAATTTTTAGCAGCTCAAAGACTGTGCTCCATCTGACATCTTGTTCAGTGATAAAGATCTCTGTTGTGTGCCTCTGGCTATTTATTACTTCCATTATTGCTAAAGATATTTTTTCTTTTACCGAAATAATTAAATGTAAAAGAGTGTCTGACTTGCGCACGCCTTGACCTTTAGTGCATGGATGCATAGAAACAGAGTGTAAAATCCCTCCTCTCTTCTTCTCCCACCTCTCCTCCAAGCCCCCTATATACTCACATATATGAAATCCTTAGCTGGTAATATTTTTCAGTCATCCAGCTCTTGCTTACCATGGATGTAAAGGCAGTGGAAACTAAAGCTTTTAAGATGTGACTATGTGTGGATACCAATAAACAGGGTATTGTCCTGAGTAGGAATTAAAATACACCAGGCCTTTCCTGCCATGTATACCCAGAAACATCGAGGAAAATGGTTGCACATTCCTGCTTCTCAAACACAACATTGCTCAGTTGGGAAAAATGTCTTCCTCAGCGATTGTATTTGTCTGTTAAAAATGTCTTCTCAGAGTTAAAGAAAGAACTCTAGGAATGGATGTTTTATGGTTCATTTAGGATTTTTCTCCCCTCAGTGTCCAGAAATTCTTCCACAAGACACAGGCAGTTAGGGGGCTCTGGGCATTGGAGCGATTTGCAAGTGCAGAGCGATGAACATTTCCAGCTGCAGAATTCACTGTCTATTCATAGCTTGTGGGAAGTTTCCTTATAAAGCCTTGCAAGCTGTGCCATCTGCTAATGCCACCCAGCAGGTGACTGGCATAACATGGCAGTCATGTCTTCTGAAAGAGAAATGATACTTTAAAGTTCTTTACAATGAAAAAGAAAAAATGCTTAAAGTTGCAAAAGGGTTGTGTTTGAATGTCAGCTCAGGTGCGAAACAGTCATCATCTTATTGGGGAATTTTTATGAGCAGGAAGAGTCATAGACATATTAGGGTCTCCCAGCCCTGCAAACGACAAATGCCGTAGCCCAGGCTTGCTTCCAATCACATGGACTGATCGGCAGCGAAAGTGAATTGACTTCAAGAGCACATCATATCTCAGCTCTCCATTCCTGCTCTCATAGCTTTAGGGTTTTTGTAAGCAAACATGATGCTTTGCTATGATTTTTGAAGGCAAAACATACAGCTGAATAATTCAGGCCCCATATGATTATTATTACATTTCAGAATTGGCCCCATCTATATTTTTGACTGCTAATTTATACTCCATAGCACCCTTTTGGCTTCACAAGGGTCCCACAAGTTATGAGGCCACAAACATGTTGCTTCCTTTTTTTTGTGTTAGCGATAAGCAATTAAGGATGTCCTGCCCTTGACACTATTCTTTCCCCAAGGTATTCTTCCATGCCAAAAAAACCCCACCTTTAAAAGCCAGGGTGGGAAAAAATACCAAGGTCCGAAAGACTACAGGGGACACAATACCCGCACAGGCCTGCGTGGATTTTGGATGAGCGGTGGGAGCCGGGCCCCCTGCTCATCGCTTAACAACAGGAGAGGAGCGGAGTCCATTGCTTGCATATAAATATGTAGGTGAGCTCTGTGATAGAGTGCAGGGATACCTTCCCCTACTCCAGCAGCCTCCTAGATGTCCTCTGCCTGCAGAAAAGCCTTGGGGTTTGGGTTTGTAAATGCCACCTTCCCCATCTCTGCTGCTTCCTTCTGTCTTGCTACGCTTGATTTTTACTTTGTTCAATCCATCTTTCACTTTCTCTCAGTGCTGTTTTCCTCTCTTCCCCCTTTTCTTTTTCCTAACTAGACACTTCCGAGATGCATTTTTTTAACGGCCTTAGATACTGTCTATGCTGTCTTTTCCAACCTCTATCTATTACTTTGCATGCTTACTGTAGGGAGAATGTGAGCACAAAAACATTTGTGACGAATCAGGGACTTTCAAAATTGACCAAACCTCCCTCTCCCCATTTTTTAATGATTTACACCTTAATTTTCATATTCCCATTCTGCTAAATGAGCTTTTTAACTTAATTTTGCTGTCTATGCTTTCTAATGACTTTCTAATTGCCAAAATCTGTAGAGGAAATTTTGTTCAATAAAGCTGATATTTGCTTGCTCAACACAAGAGGACATTTGCTAATAAGAGGTCATTTAAATAATCATCAACACAAAACCCAGAGTTTTATTTCCAGCATGAGTTTTTAAACTCCCGTCTCTAAAACTGTATGTGAAACTGATGCAAGGCATGTATTTTTGCATGCAAGCAGGTATTCATTCATTCAAATGCATACATTAATTGTTAGATACTTATTAGTTGGCCTTGGCACACATACACAAATGCTAATTCTAAAAGCAGAAATAAAGGAAGGTTCAGCAGACGTACACATGAACTCAAATACCAGTTTGAATCTCACTGGCATTTTGACCTTTACCACTCACCAGCTCAAATTCAGAGGCAGAAATGTGCAAAAATAAGAAGAGGGTGTTGGGGAAATTTTATGGTACCCTTGAGGAGAATTAAACACACGTTTGTGCTTAAATACATATATATATATATATATATAAAAAAAAAAGAACACTACATCGGGCAGGGTCCTACCACCATAAGCGGTTCTACAAGGAGTCTGCAAAGATGCGTCACGAGCTGATGCCTTATATCCACTTGCACCAGCACAATCCCGTGAGCGGTTGCATGGGGCACCTCAGCCCGGCCAGTGGGTCCATCCCCCGGCCCAGCTCTGCTGCCCAAAGGTGGCCCCTGAGCTTGGGCCCCTGAGGCTCCCATTCCAGGATGGCTACAAGACAATGCTGCAGCTCTTCCTTATCTCATCACCAAGGGAAACTTCACTCCCTTGCAGGGAGTCCTGCTGCCTCTGGCATCCCTGCTTCCAGCCAGTTTAACCCCTTCTGCAGTTGGGCCTTCTTGCCCTCCGTGCCAGATCATTCCTTGGTCACAAACTACCACTGCTGAGCAGTTACAATTTGAATTTCCCCTTCAAGGGGGAGGCTCTGTTTTCATTCAAAATATGAACAATAAGTGACACTACTGAAATCGGGCAATCATTTAAGCACCCAGAGAGTGAAGCTATTTCAGATTTATTTTGGATGAAAGCACAAAGTGTCACTAATCCCAACTGAAACACAGCAGACACAATTGCCATTCATTTGGAGAGATAAAATTGAAAATTTACCAATATTTTTCTACAAACCCAGGACAATTAATAATTCTACACTGAACTTTTGCAGCTGAGTCCAAATACTCACATCATAGTGCCTAACCCTTAATAAGCAGCAAAGAACTTCTAGAACAAACTTTAAATAAACTCTAAACTCGGCAAGTGAGCATCCCCAATCAAAATTGGGGCTGTTAACCAGGATCTCCACCAGGGGCTTTCAGCTGTCATCTGTGGGCTACTCCTGGGAAAGCTGAATAAGAAAAGCAAGGCCATAGTCAGACACACACACACATACATGTGACATTTCCCCAGGGAAATGCCCCTCCAGCACAAAGCAACAGCAAATGAAAGCAGGTCTGGCTCTGCACAGAATGGCCTGCAAGCCCATTTCCAGCTCAGTACCTATTATCCCACATCATTTCACCCTTACTTTCACAAAGGTCCTTGCTACACCTTCCCTTCTGATTTGCCTCACTGTTCAAAATGTCCGTGGAAAAAAATATGTGTGTGATGCCTTTCACTGTCCCTGGTAGCATGGAGATGAAAGATGTCCTTTCTCAGCAAGAACCCCTGCTGCTGCAATTTCAAACCAGTGGGGCAAAACAGAGGCTGACAAGCTTAAAACTCTTTCCCATAGTTCCAGTTCTTCTTTCAGAGTTGTGCTAACTGAAATGCTGCTTTTCTAGCTTTGTTACTGGGCTTGCATCCAATGTTTACATTGCATTACCAGTATCTGCTCTACATTGTTTCTGTCACAGTGTTTCAGATAGCATACGTTTTCATTTTATAGCTCTCCTGCTTCCCTTTAACTTATGACCTTTATTGAAAATGAACACATTTGTCTGCAGACTGTCAGGCAAAAGGGTTGAATCACAGGGGTTTGGCATCTGTGAAATGCTTTGCAATCCACTGCAGCTGTATCAGGAAAGCAGTGATGGAAAACCATAAACTGCCTGAGATTAGAAGTTTATTCTGGAGGACCCCAACTTTCCTTTGGAAAGCCAAGCACATTTCAAACCCTCACCAAAATAAAAACAAAGGCCTGTTGGGAATGGACATTTTGATGCTCCCCTAATGCATTTCATTATTGACTTTTCAGTCTTTTAAAAGCATTTCTGTCCTTCATACACTTACTGCTCATACAACTCACAGTCTTCCTTAGTGAATCCTAGGTGCTTGCACAAAATGTTTCAGAAGCCAAAAGGGGACTGGGTGAATTCCAGAACTCAGCAGTGTTTGGCAGCGGGGACCCGACAGCAGTGCCGGGACATCGCATGTTACAAAACAGAGGCAAAAAGCCATTTTGCTTTTATTTCAACAATTCACTAAAACCTAACCACTCATGTTCTTACATCTGCATTGTTTCCCAGCAACTTAAAGGATGCTCTCAGTTTAAGAAATGCATATTCAGCATGCATCTTGTGTTCAGAGCGGAGCAGGGTGAGCTCTGCACCAGTGCCCCTGACAAGGGGAAGGGTTTAGCATGCTTGCCAGGAGGAGGATGGGATAGGTATGAGACTGCTTGTGTATGTATGCCGTTGCTGCAGATATTCCCCTAACAAAAGTCTCTTCACATCCAGACTTGGAGCTAAGCAAGCCCTACCTGAGAGCACCATTTAGGAGACTGTGCAGTTTCCCAGGGTTTTAGGTGGAAGCCGACACTGGATTAAGTAATTTGTAGAGGGCAACCACAGGTAAAGCCAACCTTCTGCCTGCTGTCCCCCACCCCACTGGTAATGCTCTGGAAGTGTGCAGTGGCAAGGCCATGTGCAATTGCTTGCATTGGGGGCCACAGCTGGATATCTTCACTCCTCTGGGTGCAGCAGAACAGAAACCCCGTGGCAGCTTCCCCTAAATGGGCACAGCCTTCAGAGTGGCAAAGGGCTGAAACACGAAAAACGAGCAATGAGGTCAGTGGAACAGGCCTTCGCTTATTTACCTGGCTACTGAGCTGGTGCTTATGCTCTCCTGTTAGCTATTGACAATTCATACAAGTTCTAATGGCTTTGGCACCAGTCAGAAAAACGACAGCATCTTTACTGAACCTGAAGGCTTGGAGTTGGAGGGCTTTGAGATTCTGGGATAGGTATGTTTGGAACATGTTTCTGGAAAAAAAAAATTAAAAAAAAAATAATCAACAACCACAGTGAAGGAGTTGACAGTGGCATTTATGTGTGGTCCATACAACTGAGAGTTAAGGTTACGTCCCAGTAAAAAGTGCAATTCATGCTTACCAGAGTTTATTGGAGGCTCGAAGCAACACCATTTCATCAAGGTTAAGCTGGGGTGGGGAGAGGGAGGAGTGGGGGGGGCGGGGGGCGTCCTTGATAAGAGCTATACAAAATTTGGATGCCCATCATTAGGGCTATGAAAGGAAGAGGAAAAAATTGAAAATTAAGAGAGAACACTGCTCAACCATTTGTTGATCACACACCATTGTTCAGGCAACTCCATCTGGTATGAGATACCATGGAGGGCTACCATATGTAATGACGATTCCTATACTGGAGTATTCCCCCATTGCAGTGCATTTATTTTTATGGCTTCAATATGGCACCATGTTGAAACAAAAGAATTGAACTCAAAAATATACAGAGCCCTCAGCACTCTCCTAGCTGTTTATGTAAGTTCTCATTTGCCTCAGCAGGTTATCTCAGACAATGGTCTAATCTAAAAAAACCACCACCAAAAAACCCCCCACTAAAGCCCCATAATAGACAATTATGATCTAATCTGCCTTAAAGGGACATGTATTCTTACCTCTCAGATCCTGAGATGCAGCCTCGAGGAAGAAGGGCAGTCTGGTAGAGACCTAGACAAGTCACCTAGACTGGCCCATTTGCAAAGAAGGATTGAGATCTCTGAAGCAGACAGGATTTCTGAAATGTGTAAACTGCATGTTTATGTGGAAAATTCATCCTCAGAGCTCAGCTGTGCTATTAGGGCCAATGCTAGTCATCCATTAGAAAACCATGCAGGTTGTTTGAATTTCCCCTTCAGTCTTCAGAGAGAAGGTATTCTCCCTTCACCCTTTCTGCCAGAATCATCACATCACACCACATCATCTGCTTCCTCTGCAGATAGGTTATTCTGAATTTAATTTGTGTGGGAATGGCATTGATGGGGAGCGAGTGAGCACTGGTGTCCATCCAGGGTGGCGGGAAGGGCTGATGGGAACCCCTCTGTTGAGTAACTTGTTGCCTACAGCATACATCCCCATGGGCTGGTGTTGCACAAGCATACCCGGTAAGGAGAAGTGTGTCAGTAGGGATCCTTGGTTAAACAAGACTTGAAGCAGGGCTTTCTTTCCCTTGCTATTCATTTACATTTTGTTTTTCCACAAAATTAACTGCAACATAATCACCATAAAAAGTGGGCCCCATGATCATGCTGCTTGACTGGCCTGAAAAGATCAACTGTGTAAGTTAGAAACCTGTTCAGTCACTTCTCTAGAAAATGTTACTGACACCATCCCGGTCTCAATAATTCTACCATAAATGTCATCAATATTTGGCCAAGTAGGTGAGCAATGGGATTCTATGGCCTTGGGAACTAGGATGATGCATGTGGAAATCACCCTTTAAGCAACTATCACATGGTGTTTACTTCTTCTCTCTATTGGACTGATTCTGAATCATACTCTTTATTCATATCTGTTTTTAACTTGAAGCTTTAACTAATAAAATCGAGGATGAGCAGATACTTAGTTTTCTTCCAAACAGGATAAATATTTATTTCCAGAAGTCTTTAGATAGGACTTTGACCTACTTTCCAGAAACTAGAAGTGGGTAAAATCTAGCTACCCAACCACTTTTGTGCAACCTGGAAGTTTCTTCCTTTCTTCCTCTGACACGTCACAAAAATGTTCTGTCCAATGTGTAGGGATATGCTGTAAAAATCTGGTAGAGTTAATTTAAAGCAACCCCAGATCTTCTACACAAGTCTCAGATTCTCCCACTTCATCTGTAGTTTATTAAGTCTCAGTCTCTTGCCAGATTGTGAAATGCTGTTGCTGCTTTCTGCTCCCACACTGTGATACTTCATTTCTGTTTGATAAAAACTCTTCCCGTGGGAGACTGTCCTTCATTGCAGCTGAGCATCTGAGTATCAACCTGAGCAGTAAGCCTGTGTTGCTCTTACAAAATTGTCAACAGTTTTAATAAATGAGGATTTCTTTTGTTTCTCAAGCAGTTGACATAAGACCATGTTACAGATACCAGCAAGTAGAGACCCTTCTGAAGTTTTACATGGGATGGGAGCCCTCGTAGTAAATCACACCCTACCACTGCTGGGTCCCCACACTGTAAGATAAGCAGTAACACTTGTTGATGCCAAGGAGTCGAAGAGGGAGGCAGTCACACATGCAGCTCTAAACAGGCACGTGTACATGGTGCAGACTGCTACACTTGCCTCTGGAAATCAATCTCAAGTTGCATGAAACCATGCAACCACTGGAGCTGGGCATCTAGCCCACGGGAGCATAGGATGTAAGTAACCACCATCAGTGCTGGTCAGCGAGAGTTGCAACTCCATAGGTCAAATCATAGAATCATAGAATCATAGAATCATTAAGGTTGGAAAAGATCTCTAAGATCATCGAGTCCAACCGTTAACCTAGCACTGCAAGTCCGCCACTAAACCATGTCCCAAAGCACCACATCTACACGTCTTTTAAATACTTCCAGGGATGGGGACTCAACCACTTCCCTGGGCAGCCTGTTCCAATGCTTGACAACCATTTCAGTGAAGAAATTCTTCCTAATATCCAAACTAAACCTCCCCTGGCGCAACTTGAGGCCGTTTCCTCTCGTCCTATCGCTTGTTACTTGGGAGAAGAGACCGACACCCACCTCGCTACAACCTCCTTTCAGGTAGTTGTAGAGAGCGATGAGGTCTCCCCTCAGCCTCCTTTTCTCCAGGCTAAACAACCCCAGTTCCCTCAGCCGCTCCTCATAAGACTTGTTCTCCAGACCCTTCACCAGCTTCGTTGCTCTTCTCTGGACACGGTCCAGCACCTCGACGTCCTTCTTGTAGTGAGGGGCCCAAAACTGAACACAGTAGTCAAGGTGGGGCCTCACCAGGGCCGAGTACAAAGGGACAATCACTTCCCTACTCCTGCTGGCCACACTATTTCTGATACAGGCCAGGATGCCGTTGGCCTTCTTGGCCGCCTGGGCACGCTGCCGGCTCATGTTCAGCCGGCTGTCAACCAGCACCCCCAGGTCCTTTTCCGACAGGCAGCTTTCCAGCCACTCTTCCCCAAGCCTGTAGCGTTGCATGGGGTTGTTGTGACCTGAGTGCAGGACCCGGCACTTGGCCTTGTTGAATCTCATACAGTTGGCCTCGGCCCATCCATCCAGCCTGTCCAGGTCCCTCTGCAGAGCCTTCCTACCCTCGAGCAGATCAACACTCCCGCCCAACTTGGTGTCGTCTGCAAACTTACTGAGGGTGCACTCGATCCCCTCGTACAGATCATTGATAAAGATATTGAACAAGGCCGGCCCCAAAACTGAGCCCTGGGGAACACCGCTCGTGACCGGCCGCCAACTGGATTGAACTCCATTCACCACAACTCTCTGGGCCCGGCCGTCCAGCCAGTTTTTGACCCAGCGAACAGTACGCCCATCCAAGCCATGAGCCGCCAGCTTCTCTAGGAGAATGCTGTGGGAGACGGTGTCAAAGGCCTTGCTGAAGTCCAGGTAGACCACATCCACAGCCTTTCCCTCATCCACTAAGCTGGTCACCTTGTCATAGAAGGAGATCAGGTTAGTCAAGCAGGACTTGTCACCCATGCTGACTGGGCCTGATCACCTGATTGTCCTGTACGTGCCACGTGATGGCACTCAAGATGATCTGCTCCATAACCTTCCCCGGCACCGAGGTCAGACTGACAGGCCTGTAGTTCCCCGGATCCTCCTTCCGGCCCTTCTTGTAGATGGGCATCACATTTGCTAACCTCCAGTCAACTGGGACCTCCCCGGTTAGCCAGGACTGCTGACAAAGGATTGAAAGTGGCTTGGTGAGCACTTCCGCCAGCTCCCTCAGCGCCCTTGGGTGGACCCCATCTGGCCCCATAGACTTGTGTGTGTGTCTAAGTGGTGTAGCAGGTCGCTAACCATTTCCCCTTGGATTATGGGGGCTTCATTCTGCTCCCCGTCTCTGTCTTCCAGCTCAGGGGGCTGGGTACCCCAAGAAAAACTGGTCTTTCTATTAAAACTGAGGCAAAGAAGGCATTAAGCACCTCAGCCTTTTCCTCATCCTTTGTCACTATGTTTCCCCCCGCATCCAATAAAGGATGGAGATTCTCCTTAGCCCTCCTTTTGTTGCTAATGTATTTATAGAAACATTTTTTATTGTCTTTAACGGCAGTAGCCAGATTAAGTTCTAGTTGGGCTTTGGCCCTTCTAATTTTCTCCCTGCATAACCTCACGACATCCTTGTAGTCCTCCTGAGTTGCCTGCCCCTTCTTCCAAAGGTCATAAACTCTCCTTTTTTTCCTGAGTTCCAGCCAAAGCTCTCTGTTCAGCCAGGCTGGTCTTCTTCCCTGACGGCTTGTCTTTTGGCACATCCTCCCAGCTACACAGATGATACACAACTTGGAGCAGCTTCAGTAAAGTCCAAAGTTGATGCTTTGAGTCAGGTGGACACTATGCATCTTTGTCTAGCTTTGCATGTGGATAATTGCATTTCTTTTCTATCTGTGTTTAATGTGTTAATATCTAATCATATATGAGGCTTAGACTGGCCTGAAGAAAAGTGTGTGTTCTGTGTCACCAACTATTAAGCGAGAAATTTCTGTGGCAACTGAAGGGTGATAACTTCTTTTGTTTCCTTCCCAATGCTAAAGACTACGTTCAGTAAACTCTGCCTAATGTCTTCATTTGAGGGAAACCCGCAGAATAACTAAAATATCAGATCACAGGGCATGTTCTGAAGGAGTCTGTGGTGACAGCCATCTGGATGTTTTATTGAATGTAGTCTTATATATGCATTCCTGTTAGGCAAGGAAGCAGAGCTATTAAATTGAATTACAAAGGGTAATGCCAGAACTGAATGCTGCAGAGGGAGACTTGCCCTCCTCCCCTTTCATAATATACAGTCTGTCTCCTTCTTTCAAGTAAGTACAGCAAAAAGAATATGTGTTAAGAAAACTAGGTTTCTTAAATGAATTAGATTATTATCTACAAGTCTCTAGGCATTTTCATGCACAAGAGAGTAAACTACAACCCCATGTCTCATTTTACCTGAGAACATTCTTTTTTTCCTTCTCCTTCACTTTTTATCATGTGATTAAAAGCTCTTATGCTTCCTGCAGCCCGCTGCCTGGGGGAGGGCCTGCCGAGAGAAGGGCCTGGGGCAGCAGCGAGCCTGCCCTGAGGCCAGGGCAGTATGGGAAAGGCTGGCTACCCACCCTCCCAGACTGCCTCCATGCCACTCTTGTGTTTTCAGGAATGCAGAGCTCTTTTCACCATTGCCATTCTCGTTCTCATCTCTTTACAGGGGAATTTTTCGAAGTTGGCAAATAGGTGACTTGTTCTGTGTTCCTCGTACTTCCTTTTAAGTATAATTAATTATTTTAATTGACTAATGTTGCAGTTTGCTCGGAAGGGACAGCTCTTCTGGTTTTTGGACTAATTACCAGTCTGGATTTCTGAATGGCAATACAGCTGCTAATTAATCTTACTGCAGTTCTTACCGAAAGAGACGCTGATAAGAACTTGCTAATTACCATAAGAAAAAAAAAATCAAGAGTCCTGTTGTGTTTTTCTAGCATCCACTCCCAGTCAGATCACTATTAAATACAGAGAACAGACTAACTACTAAGTTTGAAAGCTAATGGACTGTGAGGCTGCTCCAAAATTGCCCAGACGTTATTCATTCAGGAGCTAGCTGTATTTTGTACGTCTGTTCAATCTTGTTGCCTAACATTGCTTGCTATAGTTTTTCTAAGCAGGAGAAAGATAAAGCAGGGCAGCATGGCAGGTGTTCGACCATCCCAATAGGGAATTTCTCACAGTGTCCCAGTGTTAATCAATATTAGTAGAAGGCTGAACAGGGAGTTTTGGCAGGGTGGGTCCCAGCTTTCACCTGGTTCGTTTGATGCGGCTGTGGACCTGTGGTCTGCGTGGGGTGGTGCCTGGCTTGAGAGCACTCCCACAGTGTGTGACGGGGAACATGTGTGCGCTGTGCAGGACGGTGCTGGTGGTGGTGGGGAGCGGGGACATCCCTGGGCTCCTTTGCTTGTCTCACAAATTGTGCTTGTTAGCCATGATGGGCAGCACCGGCATATGGCCCAAGTATTCACTTTGCTTCTTGCAAGGGAAATTTGCAGCCCATGCTGACTTTCCTCCTGCTGCGGCTAAGCCACCAATAGTTCCTGGAAAAGCTCATTTAAAACCACCTAGGCATGTTACAGGACTGTATAACCTCAGCTGTATCTGTGGTGTAGATACGTCCATCCAGGGCCAGATGCTCAGCTGGTGACGGTTACTCCAGTCCCTGATCCACACCAGCTCAGTAAGACCAAGGTGAGTAACAGGGACTCCTCCTGCCAGGGGGAAGGGACAAGCCCCAGCACTGTTGCCAGTTTGTTTTCATTACCTTGAATTTTCTGGAGTGGTGTTTCTGGCCCATAGGACCACATGCCATGGGTATTTCTGAAGACATGAGCCAGCACAGTAGTTGCTGTGGCTGGTGTGCACTGCCCTGGGTAACCAGAGGGTTGTCACACAGTGGAACGTATAACTAGCTCAGGGAAAGCACTGGTTTAAACCATGCTGGTTGAATTTAATGTCTTGTCTTTTTTTTTTTTTCTCTCTGTGCTTGCAGGTCAGAAGATTCTTCACCACAGAAGTGATGTCTTAGAAACTGTAGTCCTGATCAATCCCTCAGATGAAGCAGTTAGTACTGAGGTAAGTCAGTCAGAAATACTTCACTGGATGTGTCATAAAAGCTCCATTAAGTGGACAGGTTGAGAGCAGCTCCTAACTGTGGACGAAAGGACATGTTAGGAGCAAATATAATCAAAAACATCAGCCATCCCTTGATTTTCTTCCTGGTTTCCCAGGCTCCTGATAAAGCGTCAAAGGCATAGGACAGAAACACACCACTTATCCCAGCACTCATTTCCTCATAACACACCAAATTCCCTTCTTGATGAAGTGAAAGCAGCTGTGGTGAAACTGCATCTGCTTTTCTTCTGCTCCTCCATTGTTTGGTAGCTCTGGATGCCTAATTTACATACGAAAAAGTGCCTGAAAAGAAACCAGGTGCCCTGAGATAAATTTAGGTCTTCGAGAAGAATTACCATCTATGTGGTGGTGACTCTAGGTTGATCTATGTGATCTGTCCTTCAAAAAGCACGTGACATGATCAATGGACTCTGGAGAGTACTCCGGAAGAGGACTGTCAATTCCTCATGAACTCGCTAGAGTCGAGTCAAAGAACTGAGCATGTAACTCAAAGACAAAATTGACAAATTTAGCTAGTGAGACTGAAGGTTGTAAAAAATAGGGATAATTACATTGCTAGTCAGTGCTGGGAAGCACTGACATAGTACAAGTTCTTTTGGGAAATGAAGTGGCTCTGCTTGCAGTACTTTGTGAAAAATCTATTTTGTTAACAACCTTAAGTGATATTAAACACAAGCAGGAGGAAACACACCAAAACAAATGAAATTTCTGAAGTTTTAAAAGTTTAAAAAAGTAACCAACCTTAGTTAATTGCAGCTCATGCACTAAAAAATTATGTGTGAAAATCTCTTACATTGCGTTAGAGGTACTTGGTAAGGAACAGGGTGTCAGCTGGGTAGCAGCTCTTAGGGTTTAATACACTCAGGCTTTCAGAGTAAAAAGCTATAAAGGATGGGGGAGGGGAAGAGCTGAAGGAACTGCCAAAAGTAGGGAAATGCTGCTTCTGTCACTGTTGCTCGTCATTCCTTTGATGGATGACCACACGGAAGAACATGGTCTGAGGCCGATTAATGCCTTCTGACCCCTGGCTTTACTCCTTTGGCTCTGGAAGATGTTTGGCTAGGTTACTGTTAATTTCCTCTTGCTAGACTGTGAGAGGCAATCTTTTCTTTGCTTTCATCTTGCCAGACTGGTCACAGCCAGAAGTTAAAAACTGAGATTTACCTTGGCTGGCTAAGCAAGACTCTCACTGGACAAAAGCCAGAAAAAGATGATAAGAAAGAGGCAGAAGAATTAAACTGGAGGTTGGAATAGACATGCTTTGCTCTTTATGGCAAATAGAAAACTTAGTTCTACATATCAAGAGATTTCCAGGTTGCATCTGGGGAGACAGTGATATACCATGGAGCTCTGACTTTCACCAGAAGAGGAAATTGAATCTATCAGTTCAGGAAAAACAAAGGCAAAAGATATTAAAACAAATTCCTGCTAATCTGGTTGGTAATATCCATACTGGTGGTAGTCTGAGCATAGTTCTGCCCAAAGCTCCTATCGTGTTCTGTCCGCTGCCAAATACCTCCCAAAAGAGAGAAGCCCAAAGGGAGAGAGACCACAGCTGCCCAAAGAAAACAAGTTTCTGAAAACCCCATGAGCTTCCCTCTTAAGAAGATCCCACTCCATTGCTCTAACACTCCTGCGTCTGTACTGTAAGTCTTGGAAACTGTTGATCTGCTTATGCTCCTGTCTCAGTTCACACTCCGTCTTTAACTCTGTTTTGACTGAGGCTAAGTCTTGCTGTTCACTTTCTTCAAACAATTTGGGACTTCAACCAAGAGTAAAGCTGAACAGAATCATCACCCTGCAATATTTGTGTAGTGGTCTTGAAATCAGCAGACAAAATTCTGGTAGTCCCTCAGGAAGCCTTGATTATACCCAGACACAGAATTTATGTGTCTCTCGAAGTTCTTTCATGTGTATCATACATTATGCTCTGTAATCTGCAAGCATTTATTTACTTTTTTTTTCCTGCCATAGTTTTCTAGTTCTGCAGAACCTATTTCACCATCAATTAATAAAATAGGTTGAAGGGGAATTATGTGACAGTTGCATATCAGTGATTCACAAGTCAGGAAATAATTTTGCTGTTGGAAAACCTGGTGAGTTTATACATAAGTTGGCAGATTGCCAAGAACTGCTGCCAGCAATGAGAGAAAACATAGAAGAGGAAGCCAGTACTTTTATGGTTTTAATACAACTAAACCAGACAAGATTTCAGCCACACATCAGCCAGCCAGCTGCACTTATCTATATTTTTGTATGAAATAAAAATAAATACACTTGATCCAGCAAGGATATTGCTGAATTTATAATAATTTAGTGCAATTAGTGACAGACCAGCATTAGTCCTGCATTTAATTAAAGGAACTTTCTGCTGCTCAAAGTCAAGGCCACTTGTTTAATAAAATAACAATGAAGATGTGGTAGAGTTGGGATCTTCTTTCAGATAGATACTCTTCAGTGGCTTTTTTCTACTTGTACTGAAAACATGAGTTGTTCAGCAGAGATTTAGGTCAAGCCTTCCTGGCTCAGCCTCCCTGGCGTGAGCGGGAATTGTTTAGAACAATTGATTGCTTAACAATCAATATAAAAATTTGAAAGAATGGCTTGCTAGGACAGCTGAGGTGATTATGACATCTCCATGGAGATGGAGTTTGGATGCAATATCTACATGTGGAGTTGTTCCAGATGGACTCTGCTCATTTACTTTAATACATGGATAGCCTTATTACGGAATCACTATTCTGGTTTAACTTAATTCTCCCTGAACAGAGGAATTAGTGCACTTGAAATTCATACCTTACCTTAATTTGAATTGATTATTCAGTGTTAGACAAGACTTTTGAAATATTTGCTGTATTGGGTCTGGCTGGGATGGAGTTAACTTTCCCCATAGCAGCCCTCATAGTGCTGTGCTTTGCATTTGTAGCTAGAAAGGTGTTGATAACACACCAATGTTTTGGCTACTGCTGAGCAGTGCTCCCACAGCATCAAGGCTGTCTCTCCAACACCCCCGCCCCAAAGGCCAGTAGGCTGGGGGTGGGCAAGAGGTTGGGAGGGGACAGAGCCAGGGCAGCTGACCCCAACTGACCAAAGGGATATTTCATACCATATGACATCTGCTCTGCAATAAAAGCTAAGAGAAAGGAGGAGGAGGGGGGGCATTCATTATTAAGGTGCTTGTCTTCTGGAGCAACTGCTACGTGTACCAAGGCCCTACTTCCCAGGAAGTGGCTGGACATCGCCTGCTGATGGGAAGTAGAGAATAAATCCTTTTGTTTTCCTTTGCTTCCACATGCGGCCTTTGCTTTTCTTTATTAAACTGCCTTTATCTCGACCCATGTGTTTTTTTCATCTTATTTTCTCCCCCCGTCCCGCTGAGGAGGGGAGTGATAGAGCAGCTTGGTGGGCACCTGGCGGCCAGCCAAGGTCAACCCACCACATTTACAAAAAGTTTACTCAACAGTACAGAATCTTACAATGGTTTTGTTTAGTTTTGCTCTTCAATTTAAGTTGAATTCAGCCAACAGAAGTATACTGAATATATGGATTTTTCTTAGCATGCAAGTAAATCTCCCCCTGGGGGGGAAACAGGAATTATTACTAGCTGTAGTGAGGGTGAAGTAAAGTAACGTGGATCTAGTTTAAAATAGTTAACAGTTATTTCAAAATGCAGAAGTTTATTTCTCAGTAGCAAGCTCCTTTGAGCCATCAGGCATCTACATAATTTATTACTGTGTATTGAAAAAGGTCTTGGGCTGTCACACTTAAAAAAGGTATAGTGTCCGTAGTTAGTGACATCATGAGATGTAAATGGTGCATGTGACTGTATCTGAGTGCTTGGTTATGATTATGGTGAAACAGAAACAGCCTTTAACTTTGTAGATGATTCAAGTTACAACAGAATGACAGTCTAAATATGCCATTTTATGTGTGATTTGTGGTTGTTACTTTTTAGTGACATTTTTGCAACTGAATGGCAAGTAATGCTGTACACTGGGAAAAGAAGATCAGCCTTCCAAAAACAGTCTGACACATGTAGTTGTCCCTCATTAGCATGTGGGACACAGTTGGCCAAGGCTGTCCTGATACAGTGCTATTAAAATTCAACAAGTTATACAAGAAATATATTTGTTAATTGAAAATATTATTTTTTCATTCAAATTCTGTTCTCTTCTGCTCCTTGCTCTTTTTTCCCCCACGTCATTAGTTTGGTTTATTCATCAGACTTTCTCTTTAATCACTTCTTGTGCCTCCTTTTTTCCCTTTTGCTCCTTTCTTGTTGTCTTTTGTAAACAGCACTATAACTTGAAAATGTTTCAATAGTCCTGGGAGACTCTGGTGCAAAATATGTTTTAAATTAGACGAGGTAAACTGTATGTTCTCAGAGGAATGTACAAACACGTGGTAACTCCCATTATTAATGTGTTTCTCTCCTTCACTCTAGGTGCGCTTAATGATCACAGATGCTGCAAGACACAAGCTCCTTGTACTAACTGGACAGTGCTTTGAAAACACAGGAGAACTCATTCTTCAGTCAGGGACCTTCTCCTTCCAGAACTTCATTGAGATCTTCACGGATCAAGAGGTGTGTTCAGAAAAGTGTCTTCCATACATTGTCATGTGATGGCACAGGTTTTTAGAAGACTAAAAATGGCCCTCTGTGTTGTTAGAGTTAGCATTGGCTAACTAATGCTGACGCTCTTTACTCTTCATTATAGGCTTTCTTTCAAGACATTTATTTAATTTACTTCAGTTTTGATGTAAATTGCTTAACAAAGGAATTACATTTTAATTTGGGGAATTAAATTGTAACTTCGAGAAACAGAAAACCAAGGAACATTTTGACAATGGAAGGAAATAGCGTTGTGTTTAAAATATACAGCTTGTTTATCTAAGGTGCACATACAAAGCAGTCAAATTGAATTTGACACCAGGTTCTTGCCTGGTGGCAGCTAAATAATAGGTGACATTAAATAAGACAGAGGCTATCTGTTGGAATGGCTGTATTTTTTTGCACCACCTACCTGCTTGGCTTCTTTACTGTAGTGTTTAAAATTTTGCTAGTGAAATCTGTAAATCTTGTGATTTTTACATACCAAAAATATAAGTATGAAGTATACCAATATTTAATGCTGTTTCTTTTGTGACTTGTTATTTAGCTGTCTTGCTTAATGTACTGTGTCTGAAAGCTCTCATAGGGCAGGAATCCATAGTAAACAAGCTGTCACACTTAATTTGGCTGCTGTGTAAATATATATATTTAAATAAACTATATGGCTGCATCCCTAGGTATTTAGTTTCCAAAATTAATTAGGAGCATTTCAGTGGAGTGAGATTTGAAAATTCAGCACTGAAAAAGCAAAGTTTGCATGAGCTCCAGTGTGACCTTATTGTATCCATTTGATCCTTTTCTCAAAGCCTCTTTGTTCAACATATAGTTGTAGGGTTGGGGAAAGAACTGGATTCCTGCTCTCTGAAACATGCGTGACGCCTAAAAGTCACTGTCAGTTCGCAGTTACTTTTCTGTGAAATTGCAAACCCGAGCTCCTTGCATCACTGGCTAATTAGCGACACATAATTACTTTATGACTACATGCAAAACTAGGGGCAAATCCTACCATTACAGTTAGGAAGCCAAACCATTGGCTGGAAAGCGGAGCAGTGGTGGTTGGCTATGAGTTACAGCCGCCGAGGGATTGCCGCAGTGGTGGGCATGCAGGGCGTACTCCCATGGTCTCTGAGTAAAGCTCACTTGGCTTGTTTCTGCTGCTGGCAGCATGCTCACCAGCCAGCCAGCATGGCTGTTTTAAAGTGTTGGGTTCCAGCTTATTGTCTCTGAAACCTTGGGCTCTCACTGCTTCTAAAAGATTTCACAAAAGCAAAGAAAGATCATATTTGCCATACTGCAGTCTGTGTATGTGACATTTTTTAAAGGGTCCCATTAATGGGAAATTTTTAGGTGGTCTACAAATTGGAAAAAAGGTTAGAAAAAATTTCAATCTTTATTAATACTGATAGACCGTGGGCTGCCCAGTCCTCTGACTTTTGGAGGACCATGAGTGCAGGAACAGTGATTTTCCATTTGTGGACACTGAAATTGTAAAGGATCGGCTGTATGAGCTGAATGTTCATAAGTCCATGGGGCCTGATGGGATTCATCCCAGAGTACTGAAGGAGCTATTGGATGTTATGGTGTCGTGGTTTAATCTCAGTCAGCAATTAAGCACCACGCAGCCGCTCGCTCACTCCCCCCGCCCCCGGTGGGATGGGGGAGAGAATTGGAAGAGCACAAGTGAGAAAGACTCGTGGGTTGAGATAAAAACAGTTTAATAATTGAAATAAAATGATAATAATAATATGATAATAATAATAATAATACACAAAACAAGTGATGCACAGCACAATTGCTCACCACCCGCCGACCGATGCCCAGCCAGTTCCCGAGCAGCGGCCCCCCCGGCCAGCTTTTCCCAGTTTATGTACTGAGCATGACGTCACATGGTATGGAATGTCCCTTTGGCCAGTTTGGCTGTGCCCCCTCCCAGCTTCTTGTGCACCTCCAGCCTCCTCAGTCAGTAGAGCATGGGAAGCTGAAAAGTCCTTGGCTAGTGTAAGCATTACCTAGCAACAACTAAAACACCGGTGTGTTATCAACTTTGTTCTCATCCTAAATCCAAAACACTGTACCAGCTACTAGAAAGGAAATTAACTCTATCCCTGCCGAAACCAGGACAATATCCACCCCTTATTCTATACCATTTGCATCATGCTCAAGTCTCACATTTTCCAGTACATTTTCATTAATCACCACCCCCTTATATATATATATATACACACATACACAGATATCATTCCCTTCATCTGTGGGCCATCCCTCTAAAATGTTCGGTGAGTTCATTTAGTCCATGACTTCAGGCTCCATCTGTCATAATAATCTTTCAGGGCAGGAAAAATGGAGATGGTATGTGGTGTTGGATTGTTTCAGGTTGAAGTCAGTTCTGGTACCATCATCACTGTGCTTTGCTTGGTTTCACTGAAGTTATTCTTCATTAATCTGGGTGATTCTTATTATAATAACATTAGTATGGCATATAATATTATTAGTATTATTAGTATATCTGTGTATTATTAGTATAACTATTATAACTATAATTAGTACTTAACATCACATAATTCAGATCATTGGCTATTCTCACCCAAAATCAAATCCCCTTGAGGCACACATCGGACTTCCCCATCCTTCCGCATTATCCACCAAGTGCACCCAGGTCCTTGAGCAAAAGCAATCCCACGGATGGGTCTGCCTCTGCCCGAGGCAGGAACAACCCAGACTGTCTTCCCCAGCATATTTTTCATGTGCACTACAGGAACTTTATTCCCATCTACAGTACGTAAAAGTTCTGACTGGGCAGGGCCTGCTCGATTGGCAGATCCCCGAGTGTTGACTAACCAGGTGGCCTTTGCTAAATGCGTATCCCAATGTTTAAACGTCCCACCACCCATTGCTCTCAGCGTAGTCTTTAACAGTCCATTGTATCGTTCAATTTTCCCAGAAGCTGGTGCATGATAGGGGATGTGATACACCCACTCAATGCCGTGCTCTTTGGCCCAGGTGTCTATGAGGTTGTTTCGGAAATGAGTCCCATTGTCTGACTCAATTCTTTCTGGGGTGCCATGTCGCCATAGGACTTGCTTTTCAAGGCCCAGGATAGTGTTCCGGGCAGTGGCATGGGGCACGGGATATGTTTCCAGCCATCCGGTGGTTGCCTCCACCATTGTAAGCACATGGCGCTTGCCTTGGCGGGTTTGTGGGAGTGTGATATAATCAATCTGCCAGGCCTCCCCATATTTATATTTCAACCATCGTCCTCCATACCAAAAAGGCTTTAACCGTTTGGCTTGCTTGATTGCAGCACATGTTTCGCATTCATGGATAACCTGGGCTATAGTGTCCATGGTCAAGTCCACCCCTCGATCACGAGCCCATCTGTATGTTGCATCTCTTCCTTGGTGACCTGAGGTGTCATGGGCCCACCGAGCTAGAAATAATTCACCCTTATGTTGCCAGTCCAGATCCACCTGAGCCACTTCAATCTTAGCAGCTTGATCCACCTGCTGGTTGTTTTGATGTTCTTCAGTGGCCCGACTCTTGGGTACGTGAGCATCTACGTGACGGACTTTTACAACCAGGTTCTCTACCCGGGCAGCAATATCTTGCCACAATGCGGCAGCCCAGATGGGTTTGCCTCTGCGCTGCCAGTTGCTCTGCTTCCATTGCTGCAACCACCCCCACAGGGCATTTGCCACCATCCATGAGTCAGTATAGAGATAGAGCACTGGCCACTTTTCTCGATCAGCAATGTCTAAAGCCAGCTGGATGGCCTTTACTTCTGCAAATTGGCTAGATTCACCTTCTCCTTCAGCCGTTTCTACAACTTGTCGCATAGGACTCCATACAGCAGCTTTCCACCTCCGATGCTTTTCCCACAAGACGACAGGACCCATCAGTGAACAGGGCATATTGCTTCTCATTTTCTGGTAGTTCATTATACATTGGGGCCTCTTCAGCACGCGTTACCTCCTCCTCTGGCAATATTCCAAAATCTTTGCCCTCTGGCCAATCCATGATCACTTCCAGAATTCCTGGGCGACTGGGGTTTCCTATTCGAGCCCGTTGTGTGATCGGTGCGACCCACTTACTCCATGTAGCATCAGTTGCATGATGTGTACAGGGGACCCTCCCTTACTAAACGAGCTGACTTCCGCTTCCAAGATTTCTTCTTGTGTACAGGGGCGACTGATACTGGCACAGGCTCGTTCTTTGGTTCAGCCACAGGGCGTGTTGCTGGGGTTGGAGTGGCCGCAGTGCAAGTGCATGTCACCGGAGTCTGAGTGGTCGCAGGGCCTGTTGCCGGGGTTGGAGTGGCCGCAGTGCATGTCGCTGGGGTTGGAGTGGCCGCAGTGCATGTCGCCGGGGTTGGAGTGGCCGCAGTGCATGTCGCCGGGGTTGGAGTGGCCGCAGTGCAAGTGCATGTCACCGGAGTCTGAGTGGCCGCAGGGCCTGTTGCCGGGGTTGGAGTGGCCGCAGTGCAAGTGCATGTCACCGGAGTCTGAGTGGCCACAGGGCCTGTTGCTGGGGTTGGAGTGGCCGCAGTGCAAGTGCATGTCACCGGAGTCTGAGTGGCCACAGGGTCTGTCGCCGGGGTTGGAGTGGCCGCAGTGCATGTCGCTTTACTGTCAGAGCCAGAGACCTTCTCTTCCCTTTGAGGGTACTGAATGGTGTTGAACAGGGCTCGGTAGGCATGGGCCAGGCCCCAGCACGTTGCAATGAGTTGCATCTCTCTAGAGTTGCCAGGGTGACAGCATACTTTTTCCAAATATTCTACTAACTTTTCAGGATTCTGCACTTGCTCAGGGGTGAAGTTCCAAAACACTGGGGGTGCCCATTGGCCTAGGTACTTGCCCATCTTGTCCCACACACCCTGCCACTCATAATTATTCAGCCTTGGGGCAGATCTCTGGATGATATTCTTAAATTGCTTACCAACTTTAGACAAAACCGAAACAATATTCCCAAGAAGTATTAATAGAAGTATCTTAACTGCCCAAGGATGCTCAAAATACTGAAAAATTACTGTAATGAAGGAGGAAACATCATAGAAGAAGGTAGTGACACTGCCATTCTGTATTTCCTCCGTAAAAAAACTCTCAGAAAAGTTACTGCAATTGCTAGTTGTCTCCACGAAATGATCTCCGTGGTACAGTAACGGCTTCATTGCGAAGTTTACATACCACAGAAACGTCAAGGTCAATGTTCTAAAAACAAACCTCACAAGCGAGACATTACTATTCACTGCAGACCACAGCAAACTGCAAAACCCAACACCAATCTTTAACATGTACAGCAGGAAAAAGAGTGCGATGCAGATTATACAAATCAATATCGAGAACAGAGAAACCAACATTGTGACCCTCAACTATTAACAGATATAAGTTCCTTAATACACTCCGGTTAATCTGTTATTATCTCAAACCCTTCGTGCCCCACGTTGGGCGCCAAAAAGGACTGTCGTGGTTTAATCTCAGTCAGCAATTAAGCACCACGCAGCCGCTCGCTCACTCCCCCCGCCCCCGGTGGGATGGGGGAGAGAATTGGAAGAGCACAAGTTAGAAAGACTCGTGGGTTGAGATAAAAACAGTTTAATAATTGAAATAAAATGATAATAATAATATGATAATAATAATAATAATACACAAAACAAGTGATGCACAGCACAATTGCTCACCACCCGCTGACCGATGCCCAGCCAGTCCCCGAGCAGCGGCCCCCCCGGCCAGCTTTTCCCAGTTTATGTACTGAGCATGACGTCACATGGTATGGAATGTCCCTTTGGCCAGTTTGGCTGTGCCCCCTCCCAGCTTCTTGTGCACCTCCAGCCTCCTCAGTCGGTAGAGCATGGGAAGCTGAAAAGTCCTTGGCTAGTGTAAGCATTACCTAGCAACAACTAAAACACCGGTGTGTTATCAACTTTGTTCTCATCCTAAATCCAAAACACTGTACCAGCTACTAGAAAGGAAATTAACTCTATCCCTGCCGAAACCAGGACATATGGCAGGACCCCTCTCGATCATCTACCAAAGGTCTTGGGAGTCTGGGGGAGGTCCCCGCTGACTGGAAGCTAGCCAACATTATTCCAATTTACAAGAAGGGCATGAGGGAAGACCCAGGAAACTACAGACCTGTTAGTCTAACCTCAGTTCCTGGAAAAATTATGGAGAAGATCATACTGGGTGCTATTGAAAGGCATTGAAAGAACAACGCAATCCTCAGGCGCAGTCAACATGGGTTCACAAAGGGAAAGTCCTGTTTAACCAATTTGATCTCCTTCTCTGATAAGGTCACACGCCTAGTGGATGAAGGGAAGGCGGTGGATGGAGTTTTTCTGGATTTTAGTAAGGCTTTTGATACTGCCCCTCACAGCATCCTTCTGGACAAGTTGTCCAACTGTGGGATGAGCAGGTTCGCGGTGCTCTGGGTGAAGAACTGGCTGAAGGGCAGGGCTCAAAGGGTTGTAGAGAATGGGGCTACATCTGGCTGGCGGTCAGTCACCAGTGGTGTTCCTCAGGGCTCAATCCTAGGGCCAGTTCTGCTCAATATTTTTATCAATGATCTGGATGCAGGAGTTGAATGCACCATTAGCAAGTTTGCTGACGATACCAAGCTGGGAGGTGCTGTTGACTCTCTTGAGGGACAAGAGGCCTTGCAGAGGGATCGAGATAGATTGGAACATTGGGAAATCATCAGTGGCATGAAATTTAACAAGTCCAAATGCCGGATTCTGCACCTGGGACGGAGTAACGTTGGACACAAGTATAGACTGGGAGAGGAGTGGCTGGAGAGCAGCCCTGCAGAAAGGGATCTGGGGGTGCTGGTCGACAGCAGGCTCAATAGGAGTCAGCAGTGTGCCCTGGCAGCCAAGAGGGCAAACCGCATCCTGGGGGGCATCAAACACAGTATAACCAGCCGGTCAAAAGAGGTGTATTATTATCCTGCTGTATTCAGCGTTGGTGCGGCCTCACCTTGAGTATTGTGCGCAGTTCTGGGCCCCACAATTTAAGAAGGATGTGAAGGTCCTTGAATGCGTCCAGAGGAGGGCAACAAAGCTGGTGGCAGGGCTGGAAGGCATGTCCTATGAGGAGCGGCTGAGGACCCTGGGTTTGTCTAGTTTGGAGAGAAGGAGGCTGAGGGGTGACCTCATTGCTCTCTACAGCTTCCTGAGGAGGGGAAGTGGAGAGGGAGGTGCTGAGCTCTTCTCCCTGGGATCCAGTGACACAACACGTGGGAATGGTTCAAAGCTGTGTCAGGGGAAGTTCAGGCTGGATATTAGGAAGCATTTCTTTAGAGAGAGGGTGGTCAAACACTGGAACAGGCTTCCTAGAGAGGTGGTCGATGCCCCAAGCCTGTCAGTGTTTAAGAGGCATTTGGACAGTGCCCTTAATAATATGCTTTAACTTTTGGTCAGCCCTGAAGTGGTCAGGCAGTTGGACTAGATGATCATTGTAGGTCCCTTCCAACTGAAATTAGTCTAGTCTAGTCTAATCTATTCTATTCTATTCTAAGAAAGGGCTAGAAAAAAGTGGTTAGTGATTTGTTAACTAGTGATTAGAAGAAAGTACTGTCCTGATCCATAAGCATGTATGGTTTGATGAGTATTGTAGTAAAGTTGGTATTTCTGGTCTCTGTCCATTTTTATTTCACTGGACCAAATCTGAACTATGGTCATGGGATGTGCTTACAAATAAGTAAACACTCTTTGAGGGATAATCTTATGAAGTCCTATTCAGAAATCCATCTCTAGCTTGCAGAACTCCCTGCAGGCAATGCCTAAAAGTGTTGTTTTCAACTTCTCCCATGCCAGAAAATTGAAGATGGTCCCATTCCACTGCCTCTGCAACAACAGCTAGTAGAGGAAAACCTTTCTTTTTTACCTTTGTGGTCCAGGGTATGAAACAATCTTGTATTTTTTCTGAGCAGCCAACTTGTTGTTTGCCTTCACCAGCTGTAACACCTTTAAAACTTGAGGATTCCTCAACAGATGTATCTCAGTGCTTGAAAAGATGATCAGGTTCACAGATACATTTCTTTGCTCCCAGAGTCACTTTGAATCCAGAGAAGAGAATGAGCAGTTAAATCTCTGTGTTATCAAATAGCGTAAGCAATGGAACTGTTGATATCCTTTGTGTCACCATTTGAAATGCAAATCCATTAAAGCCTTTTCTAGGGCATTCCTGAACTCACTATTCCTAACAGATATGATCTATGTCTGGAATAATTTTTCTCCAACGTTTCATTGGCCTGTGCTACCAGTAGCTTAACACTGTCTGCGTTATGTGTGCCAACTTTTAGGAGCAAAGAAAGTCAGAATTTAGGAGTATGAAACAGCAATCCGAATATGGTATAATATAAACTGGATAGGACTAACCCCAAACCTTGGCCCAGTATATTCATTAGCCCATGTCGTGGTTTAACCCCAGCTGGCAACTAAGCACCACCCAGCCGCTCGCTCACTCCTCCCTCCCCCGGTGGGCTGGGGGAGAGAATCGGAAGGGTAAAAGTGAGAAAACTCGTGGGTTGAGATAAAGACAGTTTAATAGGGAAAGCAAAAGCCACGCACGCAAGCAAAGCAAAACAAGGAATTCATTCACTCCTTCCCATCGGCAGGCAGGTTTCAGCCATCTCCAGGAAAGCAGGGCTCCATCACACGTAACGGTGACTTGGGAAGTCAAAACGCCATAATTCCGAACGTCCCTCCTTCCTTCTTCTTCCCCCAGCTTTTATTGCTGAGCATGACGTCATATGGTATGGGATATTCCTTTGGTCAGTTGGGGTCAGCTGTCCCGGCTGTGTCCCCTCCCAACTTCTTGTGCCCCCCCAGCCTACTGGCTGGTGGGGTGGTGTGAGGAGCAGAAAAGGCCTTGACTCTGTGTAAGCACTGCTCAGCAGTAACGAAAACATCCCTGTGTTATCAACACTGTTTCCAGCACAAATCCAAAACAGAGCCCCATACTAGCTACTGTGAAGAAAATTAACTCTACCCCAGCCAAAACCAGCACAATGCAACATATATAAATATATGTACCTCACAGTCTCACAAATACAACACTTGCAACTGTTTGGATTTTTTATGCAATAAAACATTTCTTAGTGTTCTGGAAAACCGTCCTGCAGTCAGTCATGCTAATCTGGGAGTCAGGACCCAGCCTGCAGAAAGAACTCTAGTAATGATGGTGTCATGGAATACATCCTGTGTGAGGAAGGGGTGAGGAAGGCAGCTGCCCTGGGAGGATGCTGGCCTCCTCTGGGCTGCAGTTAAGAGGATGTGCTGTTTACCTTAGATATTTGGCTGGCTTTTCTGGATGGGCAGGGGCAGCAGGGAGACTTGAGCCAATGGCAGAGAGAGTGGCAGCTCTGGCAGCATTAGCCTCATAGTCCTCATCCCCTCTGAATACAAAAGCTTGTACTGTCCTCCTATAAAGGGTGGAGGGGGGAAGGGGGACCTTGGGGTACTTTCCTCCTTTGGGCAATGAGGAAGGGACCTTTCCTCATAAGCTGCTCCTTTGTATTTAAAAAAATACAGTTGTAAACTAACTGTGCTAACAGGTTCCTTTAGCTTCTAGGATGGGTACTCAACAGTGCAGAAGCAAATGAAAAAGGTTTTATCTATCTGATCAGGAAATATTATGTTCCAACATTAATTGTCATTAAAAAATGAATTTACATGCATCTTCTTGTGTTTTTGTTTTACAACCCTAGATTGGTGAATTATTGAGCACCACACACCCTGCCAACAAAGCCAGCTTAACTCTTTTCTGCCCTGAGGAAGGAGACTGGAAAAATTCCAACCTTGACAGACACAACCTTCAAGACTTTATTAACATTAAACTCAACTCAGCTTCCATATTGCCCGAAATGGAAGGACTCTCTGAATTCACAGAGTATCTGTCAGAATCAGTAGAAGTGCCATCACCCTTTGACATTTTGGAACCTCCAACTTCAGGAGGCTTCTTGAAACTCTCCAAACCCTGCTGTTATATTTTCCCAGGTGGAAGAGGGGACTCCGCGTTGTTTGCAGTGAATGGATTCAACATGCTTATCAATGGAGGATCCGAAAGAAAATCTTGCTTTTGGAAACTTATCCGGCACTTGGACAGGGTAGATTCCATTCTACTCACTCACATCGGAGATGATAACCTGCCAGGAATCAATAGCATGCTTCAGCGAAAGATAGCTGAATTAGAAGAGGAACAGTCCCAAGGGTCTACTACCAACAGCGACTGGATGAAAAATCTGATCTCACCTGATTTAGGAGTTGTATTCCTTAATGTACCTGAGAACCTGAAGAACCCGGATCCTAACTTTAGAGTAAAAAGGAGTGTAGAAGAAGCTTGTTTTACTCTCCAGTATTTAAATAAATTGTCTATGAAACCAGAACCTCTTTTCAGAAATGTAGGAAATACCATTGACCCCATCATTTTATTTCAGAAAATGGGAGTTGGCAAACTTGAGATGTATGTGCTTAATCCTGTCAAAAATAGCAAAGAGGTGCAATATTTTATGCAACAGTGGACTGGTAATAGCAAAGATAAAGCTGAATTCCTGCTACCAAATGGCCAAGAACTAGACATTCCATTATCCTATTTCACCTCTGTCTCATCCCTGATTGTGTGGCATCCAGCTAATCCTGCAGAAAAAATAATCCGAGTTCTGTTTCCTGGAAACAGCACCCAATATAATATTCTAGAAGGACTAGAAAAACTCAAACACTTAGACTTCCTTAAGCAACCAATGGTTACACAAAAAGACCTAACTGGGAACATTGCTAGTCCAGCTGTGAAACAAGCAAAGTTGAAACAACGAACAGACAGCAAGGAGAGTCTGAAGCCTGCTGCAAAGACACCACCAAGCAAGCCTGTCAGAAAGGAATCCAAAGAAGAAACACTGGAGCCTGCAAAGCCTAGTCCAGCACCGGAAAAGCTTCAGAAACTGGAAAGCAAAGAAAAAGTTCCAGTTAAAAAAGAGAAACCAGCAAAAGTGGAGACCAAACCTATAGTGGCAGAAAAAGACGTAACAAGTAAAGAAGAGCAATTAGTAAAATCTGAAACTCCTGAAAAACAAGCTACAGATGTAAAACCAAAAGTGGCAAAGGAGAAGCCAGTGAAAAAGGAAGTCAAAGCAAAACCTGAAGAAAAGAAAGAGGAAAAAGAAAAACCAAAGAAAGAGGTTTCTAAAAAAGAGGAGAAAACACCCATCAAAAAAGAAGAAAAACCCAGAAAAGAAGAGATCAAGCAAGAAGTTAAAAAAGAGGTGAAAAGGGAAGAGAAGAAGGAAACTAAGAAGGAATTAAAGAAAGAAGCTCCACCAAAGGAAGCTAAAAAAGAAGGTAAAAAAGAAGAGAAGAAGGAAATTAAGAAGGAAGAAAAAGAAGCCAAAAAGGACATCAAAAAGGTTCCTAAAGAAACAAAGAAGACAGCTGCTCCTTCGACTGAAGTCAAAAAGCCAGCAGCAAAGCCTAAACCAAGAAAGAAGGACGAACCTGCTAAAAAAGAAGCAGTACCTGCTGGAAAGCCAAAGGAAAAAGGAAAAATTAAGACTGTGAAGAAGGAGATCAAAGTCAGTGGAGCGCAAGCTGCCCTTGCAGCAGTTGGAGCCACTGCCACAACTGTAGCAGCTGCAGAAATTACAGCTAGTGGAAAAGAACTTGAAGTGGAGAGATCCCTTATGTCTTCACCAGAGGATTTAACAAAGGATTTTGAGGAATTAAAAGCTGAAGAAGTAGAAACAATAAAAGAAACAAAACCTCAAGATACACTTATAGAGGATGAACTGAAACTCACTGGCACAGAACAAAAAGAGGCTTTTGAAGTCCAAAAAGAAAAATTAGATAATGAAGGACCTGCTGAGTCCTCTGATGAAGGCATAACTACCACAGAGGCTGAGGGTGAGTGTGAACAAACACCTGAAGAATTGGAACCTGTGGAAAAGCACAGGGTTGATGACAATGAAAAGTTTGAAGATGAGGGAACTGGCTTGGAAGAATCATATGAAGCAGGAGATTATGAGGAAAAGGCAGAGACAGAAGAAGCTGAAGAACGAGGTGAAGATGAGGAAGAAAAGACACCGCTAGACACCACAAAACCATATATGGAGGAAGCAAGAAAAATGGAGGAGAGTTCAGAAGAAATAATGGCTGAAGCAGATGCTAACATTAAAGCCAAAAAATATATTGAAAAGACAGATGATGAGGCATCAGATGAACGGGCTGAGGAAGACAGGGAAGAAGCAGTAGAAAAGGCAGAAACTGAAGAGACTGAAGAAGAGGAGGAAGACAAAGCAGAAGACATCAGAGATGAAGAGGAGACTGAAAAAATAGAAGCTGAAGAAGATTATGTGATGGCTGTGGTAGACGAAGCTGCAGAAGCTGGTGAAGTTGAAGATAAATATGGCCTACTCATAATTACACCAATAAAACGCTCAGAGCCTCAGTCTCCAGCAGTTGAACCATCCTCTTCTATCCATGATGAAACATTACCTGGTGGTTCAGAAAGTGAAGCCACTGTTTCTGATGAAGAAGATAGAGATCAACCTGAGGAATTCACTGCTACTTCAGGTTATACACAGTCTACCATCGAAATATCCAGTGAACCAACTCCAATGGATGAAATGTCTACACCCCGGGATGTCATGAGTGATGAAACTAACAATGAGGAAAGCGAGTCACCTTCTCAGGAGTATATGAACATTACCAAGTATGAGACATCACTGTACTCTCAAGAATTTGCTAGACCTAAACTTTCTCCACTTCCGAATACTTTTAATGGATTATCAGAAGGATCCAAAACAGAGGCCACAGAAGGTAAAGACTATAATGCCTCAGCTTCTACCATCTCACCATCTTCTTCATTAGAGGAAGACAAATTCTGCAAATCTGCATCCCAAGATGTATATTGGCAAAAAGGAAGTGAAATCCAAGGCACTGCCAAATTAGAAATCAAAGAACCCTATCCAGAAGATGGTGGAAAACGTAGTCCAGCTGAGAGTTTGTCCCCTCCATCACCTGTTGCCAAAACACCACTGAGTGAACGTAGTGTGAACTTTTCGCTCACTCCCAATGAGATCAAGGTCTCGGCTGAGCCTGTCTCCATTGCTACATTGCCTGATGTACATCAAGAAGTTGCTGAAGAGCACTGTGCAAGCCCTGAAGATAAAACGTTAGAAGTAGCATCTCCCTCACAGTCTGCTGCTGGTAGTGCTGGCCACACACCTTATTATCAGTCTCCAACTGATGAAAAATCCAGTCAGCTTCCCTCTGAAACCAGTGAAAAGTCAACAGAAGCTCCTGTTAGCTTTGAACTCAGTGAAGTCAAAGATGAGTCTGCAAAACCCAGAATAAGCCCTATGGATGAGCCTGTGCCAGATTCAGAATCTCCTATTGAAAAGGTTCTCTCACCTCTACGGAGTCCACCACTGATAGGTTCAGAGACCACTTATGATACATTTTTGAGTGCTGATATAAAGTCTCTCACCAGAGATTACGGAAGTCCTTCTGAGGGGAAACCTGAAAAAGAAAAATCACCTGTTCAGATGAGCCCAGTTTCTGAAGCCAGCTCTGTGGGCCTTTTCCAAGAAAAACAAGATGAAAAAAGCATGGAGTTTATGGTAATTAAGGAAGGCTTCAGCCTAGAACGGAAAATGGAGGATACAGAACCCAGCAGCTCCCAGTCTTCACTGGTCTTGGATGAGCAGAAGTTAGCAGGTGATCTCTCACCTATTCAAATAGATATCAGTCAGTTTGGTTCCTTAAAAGAAGACACCAAAATGTCAGTTTCTGAAGGCACTATTTCTGACAAGTCTGCAACTCCAGTTGATGAGGTTGTAGCAGAAGACACCTATTCCCATATAGAAGGAGTAGCTTCTGTCTCTACAGCATCTGTTGCTACTAGTTCATTTCCAGAACCAACTACTGATGATGTATCTCCTTCTTTGCATGCTGAGGTTGGATCCCCCCACTCTACTGAAGTTGATGATTCCCTTTCAGTGTCAGTTGTACAAACGCCAACAACGTTTCAGGAAACAGACATGTCTCCATCTAAGGAAGAGTGCCCAAGGCCCATGTCAATTTCTCCACCAGATTTCTCACCTAAAACCGCAAAATCAGGAACCCTGGTGCACGATCACAGATCTCCTGAGCAGTCAACTATGTCAGTAGATTTTGGTCAGGAGTCCCCTGAGCAGTCTTTAGCAATGGACTTTAGTAGGCAATCTCCAGACTATCCTACTGTAGGCACTAGTATACACCATATATCTGAAAATGGACCGACAGAAGTAGATTATAGCCTTTCAGATATACAGGAGCCTACTTTTGCACGGAAGATTTCCCCTGTGGAGCAGTCATCTTACTCTCAGGAGAAGGATATTTCAGAAATTATTTCAGTTTCTCAAATTGAAGCTTCATCCTCAACTTCATCAGCTCATACACCTTCCCAGTTAACTTCACCACTGCCAGAAGAAACTTTTTCAGGTGCTGTTCCACCCAGAGATATGTCACTACATTCTTCTTTTACCTCAGAAAAGGTGCAGAGCCTAGGAGAAAAGCTGTCACCAAAGTCTGACCTATCTCCATTAACTCCAAGGGAATCTTCTCCTCTGTACTCTCCTAGTTTTCCAGATTCACCTCCTGCAATCACAGAAGCAGTGTCAGCTAGTCACACATTTTCATTGTCGCTGCAAGTGTCCTCTGTCAAAGCATTTGGTTATCGGGAACCCCTAACAAAGCACAGTCCAGAACCTTTAATCAGCCCAGAAAAAGAAGATTCAGAGAAAAGCAGCAGGTCACCAGAAGAACTTAGTTATTCTTATAAAGCCACAGAGAAAACTACTAGGTCACCAGAGGATATTAGCTACTCCTATGAGGCAGTTGCAAAATCTAGATCACCTGAGGCCACAGATTATTCCTATGAGATGACAGGGAAAACCATGAGGTCACCAGGAGTCACAGATTATTCCTATGAGAGAATTGGGAAAGCTACCAGATCACCTGATGCTATGGATTACTCCTATGAGACAACAGGGAAAGCCACCAGCTCACCTGAAGCCACAGATTACTCATTTGAGACAACTGGGAAAACCACCAGGTCATCTGAAGCTACTAGCTATTCCTATGAAGCAAGTGCACATTTTACTCCAGGAAAATCGTTAGCAGAATCCCGTCAAGATGTTGACTTATGCCTTGTGTCCTCCTGCGAGTATAAACATCCTAAACCTGAACTTTCACCCTCATTTATCAACCCAAATCCCCTTGAGTGGTTTGCAAGTGAAGAACAGTCTCAAGATCAAGAGAAGCCATTAACTCAATCTGGGGGAGCCCAGCCACCTTCTGGGGGAAAGCATCAAGTGCGGCAGTGTGACGAAACCCCTCCCACGTCCATGAGCGAGTCTGCCCCATCTCAGACTGATTCGGATGTTCCCCCTGAGACTGAGGAATGCCCTTCCATCACTGCAGATGCTAACATTGACTCGGAAGATGAGTCAGAAACCATTCCGACAGACAAGACAATTATGTACAAACAAATTGACCCACCGCCTGTCCCGATGCAGGATCATAGCCCTTCCCCTAGGCACCCTGATGTCTCCATGGTTGATCCAGAGACTTTGCCCATCGATCAGAATTTGGGTAAACCTTTGAAGAAGGACCTCAAAGAAAAGACAAAGGCAAAAAAGCAGGGTACTAAGACCAAGTCATCTTCTCCTGTTAAAAAAAGTGATGGTAAATCAAAACAAGTGGCTTCACCCAAACCAGCTGTAAAAGAATCTTTAGACAAAATTTCCAAAACAGCTTCTCCAAAAAAGAAGGAGTCTGTGGAGAAGGCAACCAAAAATATCTCTAATCCAGAAGTAAAGTCTCGAGTGGAAGAGAAAGATAAGGACACCAAGAATGCAGCAAATACAACAACGTCCAAGTCAGCAAAGACTGCAACCACAGGTAAAGACAGATAGGAGTTCCCTAATGTTAAGATTTTCTTAGTTGTTGCAGTGAAGTTAGGTTGCTTTTATATCAGCTGAGAATGTGGTTTGTAGCAAACCCCCAAAGAAAGTCCATGTTTTAAATATAAATCTGGCATGTTAAGGCCACATTTAAATGAATGAAATTCACTGAATTAACTTTTGCAATCTGAGAAACTTGATGTGTCAGTTTGCTCAGATGTAAAGAATTAGAGAGTACATCAAATATAAAAAACTTAATACTAGCTGTCTGAATTGTTAACCAATTAATAGAATTAAAAGTACCACTTTTGTAGGTGAAGTGAAATCAGTAGTAAAGTGAACCACTTTATTCATTGTATGAATCATGTAGGCACAATGCTCTTAACATAAAATAATGCAATTTAATATTGTGAGAGGCAAAGGTACTATCAGACATTGGATGCTTTTATTACTTTGCTGGATTAATTTTAAAAAGAGTATTTTAAAAAAATGATAACAGTAGTAAGAGCACTTTCACTGAGCTGAGCATGCATATCACATAATCCAGTTAAAGTCTTAGGCCATCAGTGATGACTAAACACACAGAAAATTAATGTCATTTTGAATGACTGTTGTGTATTCTAAGTAGTAATAAAATATTAATTAGATTACTGAAGGAGGCATTGTGCTAATATGTTGTTTCCGGCAGATCTTGTTAGTGTTTTGGGGATACTTTGATTTTGCTGTTGTCAGGACTGATGTTCTATTGAAAGCTTTTTACAAGGAGCAGGTCTAGGATTCAGTACAAGCAAACCATCAGTCAGCTATCTGTAGCTTCCCCATTTTAAGACGTCCGCTGTTCCTTTCTTACACCATCGTTTGCATGTGTCTGTTAGTAGATGCTTTTCAAAGCAGCAGTACAGTTCCTCATGCTGTACATTTCTCCAGCACTTTAGCTTTATATTAGATTCTTCTTGGACATGAGGAAAAATTTCTTTACTGAAAGAGTGGTTAAACATTGGAACAGGCTGCCCAGGGAAGTGGTGGAGTCCCCATCCCTGGAGGTATTTAAAAGACGAGTAGATGAGACACTTAGTGCGCATGGTGGTGTTGCGTTGACATTGGACTCGATGATCTTAGAGGTCTTTTCCAAACTTAATGATTCGATGATTCTATGATTCTTCCTTGAAGCATACTTCTCAGGTACACGCTAGAGCTGAAGACAAGGCTCTGTTTGATGACATTTAAGTGTAAAATGTAATGTCTAATATTTTATCCAATGTTGGTATCCACAATTCAGAAAGATGTATCACAGATTTTTTTATGATGAAAGATGATAAAAGACTTTGTAACATACACAATAGTTAAAAAATCTCTAATTCAGGAAATCTTATCATATTATCATGCTTATTTGGCATATTGCCCTATGATGAATGGCAGGTCACGCTAGACAATTGTATTGGACTTTCTTGGCTTTACAAAATGGGATCCTAAATAGAGCGTAATGCTCAGTGTCGTAGTTTAACCTCAGTCGGCAACTGAGCACCACGCAGCCGCTCGCTCACTCCCCCCCGACCCCGGTGGGATGGGGGAGAGAATTGGAAGAGCACAAGTGAGAAAAAACTCGTGGGTTGTGATAAAAACAGTTTAATAATTGAAATAAAATGATGATAATAATAATACTACACAAAGCAAGTGATGCACAGTGCAATTGCTCACCACCCGCCGACCGATGCCCAGCCAGTCCCCGAGCAGCGGCCCCCCCGGCCAGCTTTCCCCAGTTTATGTACTGAGCATGACGTCACATGGTATGGAATGTCCCTTTGGCCAGTTTGGCTGTGCCCCCTCCCAGCTTCTTGTGCACCTCCAGCCTTCTCAGTCGGTAGAGCATGGGAAGCTGAAAAGTCCTTGGCTAGTGTAAGCACTACCTAGCAACAACTAAAACATCGGCGTGTTATCAACTTTGTTCTCATCCTAAATCCAAAACACAGCATTGTACCAGCTACTAGAAAGGAAATTAGCTCTGTCCCTGCCGAAACCAGGACACTCACATAATTTAGTTTACCAAACTTCATCCTCTTTAACATCATGAGAAGGACAATAAAACGTAAATGGTGATCATCCAGATACAATTACTGGTTGAATTCTGATTGTCAGTTCACACCGTGATCCAGTGTGTAGCAAAAGCAGTTTTTTATGGTAGTATTTTTAATGTGAGTGTTTAAACTTTGAACTTCCTTTTGACTGAACATCTTCTTAGAACAGATACTACACTATGTATAGCAACAAAAACATGCTTCCCTCTACTTTTTGTGATAAGTGGCTAGTTTGTGTATGCAAATAAGGATCCAGCAGGCAAACAAACACTTGTTCTCAGTTTCCTGAAGTAATTTCTTTAGGAATTTTCTCTGTTCTCCCAGTTTCTCTTTGCCCCTCTTTCTGCTCACATGTAGTTGCTTCCTGATGCACCTGTAAGACAGTCTGAGCATATCAACTGCTACTATGTCTTGGTATGTGCTGATACCCCAAATCTCAGGACCACTTCTGCATGGCTGCCTGTGTGACCCTAGCTTTTATAATCATGCATACCTGAGACTTTTGAAAAGCTGTACTTCTTAACTTGGAAAATAATACTGACATTTATTGAATGGTAATTCAGTATCATAGTATCATAGAATCATAGAATCATAGAATCATTAAGGTTGGAAAAGACCTCTAAGATCATCGAGTCCAACCGTCAACCCAACACCACCATGCCCACTAAACCATGTCCCTAAGCACCACATCTACACGTCTTTTAAATACTTCCAGGGATGGGGACTCCACCACTTCCCTGGGCAGCCTGTTCCAATGTTTAACCACTCTTTCAGTAAAGAAATTTTTCCTTACATCCAATCTAAACCTCCCCTGGCGCAACTTGAGGCCATTTCCTCTCGTCCTATCGCTTGTTACTTGGGAGAAGAGACTGACACCCACCTCGCTACAACCTCCTTTCAGGTAGTTGTAGAGCGCGATGAGGTCTCCCCTGAGTCTCCTTTTCTCCAGGCTAAACAACCCCAGTCCCCTCAGCCGCTCCTCATGAGACTTGTTCTCCAGACCCCTCACCAGCCTCGTTGCCCTTCTCTGGACACGCTCCAGCACCTCAACGTCCTTCTTGTAGTGAGGGGCCCAAAACTGAACACAGTAGTCAAGGTGCGGCCTCACCAGGGCCGAGTACAGGGGCACGATCACTTCCCTACTCCTGCTGGCCACACTATTTCTGATACAGGCCAGGATGCCATTGGCCTTCTTGGCCGCCTGGGCACACTGCCGGCTCATGTTCAGCCGGCTGTCAACCAACACCCCCAGGTCCTTTTCCGCCAGGCAGCTTTCCAGCCACTCTTCCCCAAGCCTGTAGCGCTGCATGGGGTTGTTGTGACCTGATTGCAGGGCCCGGCACTTGGCCTTGTTGAATCTCATACAGTTGGCCTCGGCCCATCGATCCAGCCTGTCCAGGTCCCTCTGCAGAGCCTTCCTACCCTCGAGCAGATCAACACTCCCGCCCAACTTGGTGTCGTCTGCAAACTTACTGAGGGTGCACTCAATCCCCTCGTCCAGATCATTGATAAAGATATGAACAAGACCGGCCCCAAAACTGAGCCCTGGGGAACACCACTCGAGACCGGCCGCCAACTGGATTGAACTCCATTCACCACAACTCTCTGGGCCCGGCCGTCCAGCCAGTTTTTGACCCAGCGCAGAGTACACCTGTCTAAGCCGTGAGCCGCCAGCTTCTCTAGGAGAATGCTGTGGGAGGCAGTGTCAAAGGCCTTCCTGAAGTCCAGGTAGACCACATCCACAGCCTTTCCCTCATCCACTAGGCGGGTCACCTGGTCGTAGAAGGAGATCAGGTTGGTCAAGCAGGACCTGCCTCTCATGAACCCGTGCTGGCTGGGCCTGATCCCCTGGAATCACAGTAATCACAGCCCTGCGTAGTAATTGTTGGATAATAGTAGTATATTACTGGGAAAGGTTCAGTCAAATGTTGGTTATGTGGTAGTGAGTTTTTATTGTATTATATAGTTAGTTAGTTTTATTCCATTTTTTTCCTCCTAGTACAATCGTAATTGGCATACAACAAAGCTGGAACGTGTCATCAGATGTAGGAGGGTAATGCCATAATTGTTTCAGGGGACACAGAAGTACAATTGTAGCTATGTAATGCTTAACCAACACTAGCAATTTTACGAATATCATCTCAGTGTTTATAATGGTAATTAATAAATGCATGTTTTTAACCAGCCTGTGATATATTCTTTTGTTGTTTGATTTCCAAAGGACCAGGGTATAGTAAGTCAGCAAAATCTACAACGATGCCTCCAGGACCTCCCGTGTATTTGGATATGGTGTACATTCCCAACCACAGCAATAGCAAGAATGTCGATGTTGAATTTTTCAAGAGGGTGCGGTCATCCTACTACGTGGTGAGCGGGAACGATTCTGCAGCCAAGGAGCCAAGCAGGGCTGTTCTGGACTCCCTGCTGGAGGGCAAGGCCCAGTGGGAGATTAACATGCAGGTAGGCTCTTCACTGCTATTTCTACCTGGAATTTTAATCTTCTCTGGGAAGCAACTACAGGAAGCCAGAGCGCCTCTGGAGTGGGCGGTGGCTGCTGGGGACAGGAGGTCCCAGCCTGGGCACCTTGTTTCACCAGTGATGTGAGAGGACACCCAAGTGAAGCACAGAGCTGCACCATACTCAGCTGCTCGCCCATTTCTGGCCCTTCTGACCTATCTCTGGAGAATAAAACAGTTGGGAACTCGTTTACAGGGCCATTTGGCTATTTCAACTTGTTGCTATACCATATATGATCCAAGTTTGGAAACCTTGCAGTTTGTAAGTAGGAAAGAAAAGTGAATGTTTCATGGTTTATATGGTAATCACGTATACTTGGAAACTTCATGTGCCTTTCCAACATGATAAATAAGTAAACAAAATATTTAGCCATAATCTGAAGAGCTATCAGTGCAGACTACAGACTGCTACATCTCTGGAAAGTTGCATCTCAGCACCTTAGAGAACCAAGGTTTTATTTTGATAAACTGCTTCTTTACAGTCATTTTATCTTATCTACATGTTTATTTATTTCCTTTTATCCATCCATTTATTTAAGTATTTATTGTATAAAGATCCACTCTTTCCAAAAGGGAATCATACTTGTTGGCCAGGACTTCTTACAAAGACATTTTTCTTATCAGTTGTTTCTGTTGTTCATTCCTCAGGAGTTCTCCTGTTTTGTGTTGCAGGTGACCTTAATCCCAACCCATGACTCAGATGTGATGAGGGAATGGTACCAAGAGACCCATGAGAAACAGCAGGACCTCAACATCATGGTTTTGGCAAGCAGCAGCACTGTTGTTATGCAAGATGAGTCTTTTCCCGCATGCAAGATTGAACTGTAAGAACGAGACCATGCACCACAAGATTTAACTTTGTTTCCAGAAATTCTTCAGTTTGAAAACACCTTTTCTAAAAATTCAGTCCATCTATTTCAACTGCTGAACTGTATACCTGCAAAATGCTATACTGTATCACGGTGATGCAAGTCACTAATATTTTTCAGTCTTTGCTGATTGCTAAGGGAAATAACAGTATTCCCATAGTAGGGTTCAAATTACTGCGAAAATACAGATCCAGTTTCATCTCCGCTGAACGTTTGGAAACCATGTACTAGCAACCCCAACTGACTTCTGCTAGGTAGAGGCATTTGCCCTCTAAAGAAACACAGAGAGAGAAAGAGAGAGAAGGGTAGGAGGAGAAAGTAATAAATAATTAGATCTCCAGTAGTCTCATGGCAATAGCTGTATCGCTTACTGCAGCCTGTTTATGCACTCACATGAAAAGGAGGTTTTAAATTTGTATCAATCTGAGCTATTGCAAAGGAGGTCCTTACTTTACAGAATTAAGTTAGCTGGAAAATAAGAAGCAGCAGAATGTGGCTAGGAAACGATGTACAACCTAAACACTCATTAGCAGTTTTCCACTTTAATTTGAACTCTGCATACTGACATACCATAACAATCATAGGCCAAATATGCACATAGTCTGAACCCCATTCAGAATTCTAAAACCTTTCTTTCAACATGCAGAATTGTTGTTCTAAGGCATGCTCCCAGTAAAAAACCACTCACTCCAGTCAGAACTGACCAGTCCACATGCTTAAACACCCATGTCCACTGTCAATTAACTGAAGCAAAATACCAAAGCAGTTGGGAGTACATACAGTAGACAATTTGCCTTAGAAAGTGACTTGAATGTACAAAGAAACTTGATGCACTTATTTTTTAATGTTGAGACAGCAAATTTATAAAACATCTGTGTAGGATCATAGTTACACCAGTAAAGAAGTGTGAGTGTGCATGTGTGGTACTAGAAACCTATCTGACTGGTCAAACGGCTTGGTGCTATGAATTACGTATGTTAGTTCTGTGAACAATTCATTGATGCACCAGGACAGCTCAACAAGGCAAGATGAGCATTTCTTTTTGAAAGCTTCTTTTGTACTGTGGAAGCAAGATTGAAGTGGTGCCCAGTATCAGAGATGCAAAACTTAGTGAAACATTCAGAATGATGAAAAAGGTTACCTGCGAGTCTGTACAGTATTCAACCTTCCTTTGTCTTACCTTATTTTATTTGTTTAATTTAAGAGTAAATATGGGAACAAATGTACAGAAACCTTTTTTTTTTTTAGTGCTGTGTGAACTTTTAATAGATTTTTAACAAAAGTTTTCATTTACAGGAAAATGCAAAGAAAAATTTTTCAGGTGAAGGTAATTTTTTTAGTAGTTTTGTAAGATAAATTAATAATGTTCTTTAAGGTTCTAATGAGAATGGATATTGAGGTAAGATTTATTGAAAATAGTCAACTGCCGATATCTTTTTGGGGGCGGGGGGGAGGGGCACCCTGGTGGTAAAATTAACCTATTGATGATGACAGAAAATGGGATTTGAAATGTTGATTGCCTAATATTTACAAGGGTGTAAACTACATTCTCAATCCTCACAAGATCTTGAAAAAAGATAGAATAAGCAATAAGCTAAAATAAGTCCCTTCCCTTTCCTTTCCTTTCCTTTCCTTTCCTTCCCTTCCCTTCCCTTCCCTTCCCTTCCCTTCCCTTCCCTTCCCTTCCCTTCCCTTCCCTCCTTCCTCTCTCTCTTCCTTTCCCCCTTCCTTTCCTTCTCTAGACTGCTTGCAACCGAACACCATGTAGAATAGTTCCGTCATTTAAGACAGTTTGTATTTTTTAGTCTCAGAAGTTTTATCCCAATAAAAAAATCTTGTTACGTTGTAGAAGGTTTGCAAATCTGAATTTAAAGAAGGTGTAAAGGCGTCCAGAATGGAGATATGTGCTGGTCTGTATGATTCACCATTATGGCTGGTATTAAGTTTCACAATGTAGTGAACTATGACCTCATTTTATTTTCTTTACTTATAATTTATTTCAATTTTACATTGTTAGGATATTTTTGTTTAATAGGTATATGTTTGCACTCCTAATTTTTATGAGGGTTTTTTTTATACTGCTTTAGGGCCCTTTAAATGTGAGCTCCTGAGGCCTATTTAATGCTGTGAATTACTGTTTTTCAATTGTTGGGGTTTTTGATTTATTTTTAATGTCTTCTTTTTTTTAGGTATCTCTAGCAATGCTGTTTTATTTATTACTATACCTTTTAAGTTGTTAAGAATAACTCAGAATGACTATGGCAAAAAAGGGAGATGGAAATGTATTGTGAAAACAAGCATGTTTGCTGGGCTCATAATCATTCACTTAAAATTGCTTTTGTAATACATAGTCTTCAAAGTTATAGGCAAAATGTTTGGCAGAATAGTTGTACTATTTCTACAATTCTGCTTTGTCTACTTTCTTATATAGGTCAGATTTCAAACTTTTTGAGTGGGTGGGAACAGATTTTCTGATTTTCTGACAATATCTGAAATGGTTTGTACCTCTGCTTTGGTAGAAAATCTAAGTACAGCAGTGGTCCTGAGACTAATCTCACTTATGCCACTTACTCCTGTGAATCAGGAGCAATTTCACTACAATCAGGGAAATTACAGTCATTTGGTCCTACTGTAAATGAAATTAGAATCAAGCCTTAACTCTCCCCAAGTAAGTTTGTGATGGTTCAAGCATTTGTTTTACTTTAAAAATAATAATAGTTAGGCAGTTACAGCCGATCTTAAAATGTTCATTCATTTTTTGCTGCTACAAGAATATTAAAAACCCAGTCTGGCTATTCTGAGGTATTGTAATGCCTGTTCCAACCATTCCCTTTTAAATGGTAATCACGCCTGGGTGTAACACAGCAATGAACTCCTCCATTAGCTCCTCTTGCCCTTAATGTCTTTCCTGCCTGTGGAACTAATCTAACTGTGCTAATCATAATACTGCACAATTAGTTTAGTAACAGTCATCAAAATGTACCGTGTACATTAACAATGAGTGCTGTTGATCAGCATAGATTTCTAGGAGCATGGTTTGTTATTGATTAATTATAAAGGTTCAATATCTGAGTGTAAAGGACACTCCATTTAAATGATGGTATTACCCATAACAGCATCCCCAGTCATGATCTTTATGCTATTGCTATACTGCTTCATAAAATTCAATGAAGAATTAACTTTAGAGAACACACCCCACTCCTGAACTTGGACAGGGCCTCTCTTGCATGCCTTTTCAAAGTCCTGTGGTGGGCCTGACTTCATTGACCTCTACTTTTCACCCCATCTTTCACAGAATTCACTTTTGATTTTTTTATTATTATCTTACATACTGTGGTGAATGGAGCTAACTGTGTATATGAATGGTTTTTTTTAATTGTCTATGATAGCTTATGCATTTTAGGAGAGTTCTGATACTCATTTACTAAGATTTAATCAATTTGTTAATTAAATTTTCAATCCCTCCCACCACAAGCGAGTCAGCTCCAAAGAGCACTTACTGTGCATTTAGGACATTTCTGTCATATGCTTCTCTTTGTTCATCTGTCACAAGGGGTTCTTGCTCAGTAATGATGTTTTGAGAGAAATAGTAATTTTGTTGGTCTGGATTTATTAGAAAAGGAAAAAGTATAATGTTTACACTTGTAAGAAATGGTAAGCTTTCATCTTTTCACTTAATTGAACAAAACACTAAAAGCAACTAGGGGTAAGCATTTCTTAGAATGCAATTATATTATTCACCTGGTTTAAAAATGTTTGCTATCTAAAATATAAAAAAGTCTGTTGTGACTTTACAAAAAAATCTAAAAAAATAAGTAACTAAATAAAACAATGGTGTAAAAATATTGAAAGAAAAAAAAAGAAGAAGAAAAAAGCTTCTCTGCACTAGCTAGGAGCTCCAGGTGGCAGAGCTACCTCTTCAAGGCTGGGCTGTAATCACAACTGTAAAAGAGGAAATCTGAAATATGCTTTCATGCATTTGCATGCAGCCATCATCTTCCAAACTATGGAAAGAAACAGTCTTGTTGCTGGCTGAGAAGCACCTCACACACCTCCTCTCTCTTGTTCTGAATGGTGTTTGTGTCAGTCTGCAGCTGTGTATGGTATTATGTCTTATAATCCTGCATCACTTCTATCCAGTCATATCTAATGTAGAAAATTAGTTTCCAGTGAAAGTAATATGTAGTGCTTTTATGATATTTGTGTGCAACGTCCCCTCTTCCATTGAGGATATTTGATGTAAGGGAAACAAACTCAGTTCCTCAATAAAATACAATAGTGGTAAAGTGGTGTTGACATTTCTTGTCTTTGTGTATGTACATATTTGTAAGTTTTCCCTTTCCCTCAATCATGATTACTTACTATATGGAGTTTTTCCTCAAAAGATCAATGACTACTTAAATACTAGATAAGAACCAATCTTTATTTAGAAATTGAAAAATAAATGCTGAAGATTACTTTTATCTCGTGGTGTAAAACACTACCATGATGTACCATGATGTGGCTTCTTTTTGTTGTTCTCATTTCTGTATCCCTCAGCAGCATGAGAAAACACCTCATGTTCAGTAAGTACACGTTCAAGGGGCTGTGTCAGAGATGATACCCAATAAAGCTACATCGCCGAGGCGAGCAGCTCCGGTGCCGGCACAATCCGCAGCGGAGCGCTCTAGCGCGGTGTACAGGGGGGTTTCCCGAACCAGGGGAACCTCAGGGGGAGCCGAGAGAGCCGCCAGGAGCCTGCAGCTCGCGCGACAGCGGCTGACGCGACCTGGGCGGGGCCAGGAGCAACAGCGGCCAAGCCCCCCCCCACGTATAAAAGAAGCCCCTGGGGAGCGCTAGCGATCAGGGCGTGGCGCGGCAGTTTCTGCGGAAGGGCGCGCAGGAAGGGCGCTGTAGCTCTGCCGGCTCGACAAGGGAGCAATGGTATCCACCCGGCAGAAGGCTATGTCCAATCTGAACTCTGCACCCGCCACGACTGACGCAGCTTCCCAGACAGAGCTCCAATGGGAACATGCTGCCACCCAGGTGTCAGGCTGCAGGGTGTGCCCTACTCTTATGCCAGTACCGGCCAGCAGTAGTGAGCACACCTGTGGGAGGTGCGCCCAGGTAGAGGAACTCCCCACCTTAGTGACAAAGCTCCAGGAGGAGGTGAGTAGGTTGAGGAGTATCAGGGAGTCTGAGAGAGAGATAGACTATTGGAACCGCACTCTACCTTCCCTGGGACAGGCCCAACAGGCAGATAGGACGCATGACACTGAGGACTCCCTATCCTCTCTCCACCTGGCTGAACACAGTGACTTAAGGGATAGGGGGCAATGGCGACAAGTTTCTGCCCGGCACAGGAAGCGCGTCTCCTCTGTGACTACCCCACATTCCCAGGTGCCCTTGCATAATAGGTATGAGGCTCTGCAAGTGGAACCAAACAATGATGAGGATGATGGTTCATCTAGGTCGGAGGTGTCGCCAAGGTTAAGTCGGCCTGCACCCTGCATCAAAACCGCTTCCATAAAGAAAAAAAGATAGGTCATTGTCATAGGAGACTCTCTCCTGAGGGGAACAGAAGGCCCAATATGCAGACCTGACCCACTTCTTAGGGAAGTCTGCTGCCTCCCTGGGGCCCGGGTAAAAGATGTGTCAAGAAAACTTCCAACCCTGGTACGGCCCTCGGATTATTATCCATTATTGCTTTTTCAGGTAGGCAGCGATGAAGTTGCAATAAGAAGTCCAAGGGCGATCAAGAGAGACCAGGGCCTTGGGACGACTGGTTAAGGGATCAGGAGCACAAGTAGTGTTCTCCTCTATCCTTCCAGTTGCAGGGAATGATGAGGGAAGAAACAGGAAGAGCCAGCAGATCAACACCTGGCTCCGAGCCTGGTGTCACCAGCAGAATTTTGGGTTTTTTGATCATGGGTCAGTCTACATGACACCAGGCCTGCTGGCGACAGACGGGGTACACCTGTCTCAAAGGGGGAAAAGGATCTTTGCGCAGGACTTAGCAGGGCTCATTGAAAGAGCTTTAACCTAGATTTGAAGGGGGAAAGGGAGAAAACCAGGATCACTAGAGATAAGCCTGGGGGCGGCATGCCAATGTTTGAGGGACGGTGTGCTAGCGAGGTCCTTGTGTCTGCCATCTCAGTGGAGGTAGGGGATGGAGATCCATGTGGCAGCAAAGACACAAGAGTTGTTGCTGTGTTAGAAACCATGGAAGTGCCTGCGAACAGTCACATAGGAATTCGGGCTTCTCCCCCAAAAAAGGTGGCAGGATCTGAAGTGCACCTGCACCAATGCACGCAGCATGGGCAAGAAACAGGAGGAGCTGGAAGCCATTGTGCAGCGGGAAAACTGTGATATAGTTGCAATCACGGAAACATGGTGGGATGACTCGCACAACTGGAATACTGCAATGGATGGCTATAAACTCTTCAGAAGGAATAGGCAAGGAAGGAGAGGGGGTGAGGTAAGGTTATGGAGCAGATCATCTTGAGTGCCATCACACGGCACGTACAGGACACCCAGGTGATCAGGCCCAGTCAGCATGGGTTTATGAAAGGCAGGTCCTGCTTGACTAACCTGATCTCCTTCTATGACAATGTGACCCACTTAGTGGACGAGGGAAAGGCTGTGGATGTGGTCTACCTGGACTTTAGTAAAGCCTTTGACACCATTTCCCACAGCATTCTCCTGGAGAAATGGGCTGCTCATGGCTTGGACGGGCATACTCTTCGCTGGGTGAAAAACTGGCTGGACGGCCGGGCCCAGAGAGTTGTGGTGAATGGAATTAAATCGAGTTGGCGGCCGGTCACAAGTGGTGTTCCCCAGGGCTCAGTTTTGGGGCCGGCCTTGTTCAATATCTTTATCGATGATCTGGATGAGGGGATCGAGTGCACCCTCAGTAAGTTTGCAGGCGACACCAAGTTGGGCAGGAGTGTTGATCTGCTCGAGAGTAGGAAGGCTCTGCAGAGGGACCTGGACAGGGTGGATCGATGGGCCCAGGCCAACTGTATGAGATTCAACAAGGCCAAGTGCCAGGTCCTGCACTTTGGCCACAACAACCCCATGCAACGCTACAGGCTTGGGGAAGAGTGGCTGGAAAGCTGCCCAGTGGAAAAGAACCTGGGGGTGTTGGTCAATAGCTGGCTGAATATGAGCTGGCAGTGTGCCCAGGTGGCCAAGAAGGCCAATAGCATCCTGGCCTGTATCAGAAATAGTGTGGCCAGCAGGAGTAGGGAAGTGATGGTCCCCCTGTACTCGGCCCTGGTGAGGCCGCACCTCGACTACTGTGACAGGACGAGAGGAAATGGCCTCAAGTTGTGCCAGGGGAGGTTTAGATTGGATATTAGGAAGAATTTCTTTACCAAAATGGTTGTCAAGCATTGGAACAGGCTGCCCAGGGAAGTGGTTGAGTCCCCATCCCTGGAAGTATTTAAAAGACATGTAGATGTGGTGCTTAGGGACATGGTTTAGTGGTGGACTTGGCAGTGCTAGGTTAATGGTTGGACTCAATGATCTTAAAGGTCTTTTCCAACCTAAAATGATTCTATGATTCTATGAAACTGAGCCCACCCTGGTTTGGAAAAGAGGTTTTTCCAAAGTTGTTGCAGTTTAACAAGAGCGTGCGGCTTGTCTCCAGTAGACATGGACCCTTCACAACTGCCATTGCCCAGTAATCCTGGTGAGAGGGTGTCCTGGTTTCGGCAGGGATAGAGTTAATTTCCTTCCTAGTAGCTCGTACAGTGCTGTGTTTTGGATTTAGGATGAGAACAAAGTTGATAACACGCCGATGTTTTAGTTGTTGCTAGGTAGTGCTTACACTAGCCAAGGACTTTTCAGCTTCCCATGCTCTACCAACTGAGAAGGCTGGAGGTGCACAAGAAGCTGGGAGGGGGCACAGCCAGGACAGCTGACCCCAATTGGCCAAAGGGATATTCCATACCATGTGACGTCATGCTCAGCATATAAAACTGGGGGAAGAAGAAGGAAGGGGGGGACGTTTGGAGTGATGGCGTTTGTCTTCCCAAGTAACCGTTACGCGTGATGGAGCCCTGCTTTCCTGGAGATGGCTGAACACCTGCCTGCCGATGGGAAGGAGTGAATGAATTCCTTGTTTTGCTTTGCTTGCATGCGTGGCTTTTGCTTTACCTATTAAACTGTCTTTATCTCAACCTACGAGTTTCCTCACTTTTACCCTTCCGATTCTCTCCCCCATCCCACTCTGGGGGGAGTGAGCGAGTGGCTGGGTGGTGCTTAGTTGCCGGCTGAGGTTAAACCACTAGAGGGGATGGGGCATTTGGGAGAAGCTGGGCTCTCAGTTTAGTTTCTTTACTTTATAAACAGCAGACTTGTCCTCTACTCCTGTTAACAGAATGCTGTAAGAGCAGGTTTTCTGCCTTTCTAGTTTTGCTTGACATTGCGATGCCTGCTGTAGCAAGGTGCAGCAGTCATGGCTTATGTTTTTCTCCTCGGTGAACAGCGAGCCAGTGGGAGATGGTAATCACGTGAAAGCAGGTAAAGGCTGGGGCAGCATGGAGCAAGGGGTGCTTGCTCCCAGGAGAAGCAGTGTCCCTGTGGGATTTCCTTTGTCCTCAGACAGCAGTCCTGTGGGCCCTTATCCGCCTCCAGCTTCGAAGGTTTCATTTGTAACTTCTAATGACATTAATAAGAAATATTGTGCTTGGCTTGAATTGAGCTGAGTGTGGTGAACTAGAGAAAAATGAAGACCAGATGAGGGGAATCAACTGCTGCAAATCTTATATCTCAAGTACAATCCTGCATGTTTGCTTCAAGTTTTTTTGAGATTTTGTGGTAGAGTAGCCCAGTGCTACTTAAAATACATTAAAACAATTGTGCAAAACAGATCAGGTCAGGTTTCAACCTCAATTATTCATCTGTAATTGCAGAGTGAAGCTCTGGATTGGCATGGATGGAACCACCTGTGGTACCTGTGGATAGCGGTAGGCCAGCTTGGTCTGTAGCATTTGGCTTGCTGCTTCCAGAGGCCAAATGAAAGCTCCTTTCTTCAATGCAGCTGCTGAGGAGGAGAAATTTTATTTCCACTAGTGTTGTTAATGAACAACTTCAATCAGCTTGTGAAGTATTTCAGATGGCATGGGAAAATGACCCTTTTGGGTCTATCTAAAATGAGGGATCGAATTTGTGGCATCCCAGACCTAGGGGCTGTTTAATACTGATTTCTAGCGGTTTATGGTTGGGAAGAAATTGTAGCTTTTCATGGTTCCTAGGATGGGATGAAAAGAGATGTCCAGGGATCTCTTGAGTAATAGCCATGGTGATACCTCATAGATCCAGCTCGTTCCTAGCGTTACAGCAAAGCTTGGCTTCCTAGAGGGTGTCTCTGGGCATGTGGTGCTTCTGCTATATGAGCATTGCCTGTGCCCCTTGTTCAGTGAACAGTTTTTGACCACCACCTACTGCTGTGGTCCCTACATCCACCTCCCACAGACATGACCAGTCCAGGCTAGCATGAAACCCCCAGGGCATCATCCTCTGTTTCCCTGCGTGTGCTTTCCTCAGATTCAGCCTATACCCACCAGAGGCTGTGTGTCTCATGAGCAAAGCTGAATGCCCTCAACTTACTGGAGGATTTGCTGCATGCTCAGCATCACTTCCACTAGAAACGAAATTAGTCCTCCTCAATATTTAAGGGAATAAAAATAAAGAACTAAATCAGCAGGCACTGTAGTCTGCATGAGCTCTGTTTGCTGGTTCTCATGGATCCTTACCACTTGATGTAGCTGCTTCTCTGCAGTTCAACAACTCCAAAGTTACCAGCCCCAATGTGAATAGCTGGCAAGGCAGGGGCAGAGTGTGACTGCATCTGCTGTCAGCTTCACTGCCAAAACAATTGCATATGCCATGATTTACACATCATACTGCAGCTCGGCCCATCACCTGTGCTTGTGAATTACAGAGAGAAGACAAGTCACATAGATGGAACTTATGTCCTAATACAAACAAAGCTCGGCCGAAAGCCATCGCCAGAAGGAATGTGGCGACCCAGACGGAGCCCTCACGCAAGCATACAGCTGTCCAGGTCTCTGGCTACAGGGAGTGCCTGAGCCTGTCACTTGTACCAGAGGGCAGCAGTGACAACACCTGTGTGCGGTGTGACCAGGTGGATGATCTGCTCAGCCTGGTGGCAGAGCTGAAGGAGGAAGTGGAAAGGTTAAGGAGTATCAGGGAGTGTGAGAGGGAGATAGATTGGTGGAGCCGCACCCTACCGTCCCTGAGGCAAAGGCAGCAGATGGAGGCTCCACGAGAAGCAGAGGATCCCCTGCCCTCTTGCCACCAGGTAGAAGGAGGGGACCTAAGTGACGGGGGGGAATGAAAGCAGGTGCCTGCTCGGGGTGCCAGGCGAACGCCCGCCCGGCCTCCCTCACCTTCCCGGTTGCCCTTACAGAACAGATATGGGGCCCTGGAACTTGAGGGCGAGGCAAATGAGGATGTAGACGAAGGTCCATCCAGGAGGTTGCCTAGGGTGAGGCAGTCAGCCCCACGCATTATGACTGCCTCTGCTAAGAAAAAAAGGAGGGTAATTGTCATAGGCGATTCCCTTCTGAGGGGAACAGAGGGCCCTATATGCCAACCGGACCCATCCCACAGGGAAGTCTGCTGCCTCCCTGGGGCCCGGGTCAGAGACATTACTAGGAAACTCCCTGGTCTGGTACGGCCTTCCGACTACTACCTGCTGTTGGTTATACAGGCTGGCAGTGATGAGGTTGCAGAGAGAAGTGCTGCAGTGATCAAAAGGGACTTCAGGGCACTGGGGCGACTGGTTGAAGGGTCAGGAGCACAGGTAGTGTTTTCCTCTATCCCTACAGTAGCAGGGAGGGATACTGAAAGGAGCAGGAAAACACACCTGATCAACACGTGGCTCAGGGGCTGGTGCCATGGGAAGAATTTTGGCTTTTTTGATCATGGGGAGGTTTACACGGCACCGGGCCTGCTGGCGGCAGATGGAGTCCAGCTGTCTCACAGGGGGAAAAGGATCATTGCTCATGAATTGGCGGGGCTCATTGAGAGGCCTTTAAACTAGGTTCGAAGGGGGAAGGGGATAAAATGAGGCCCACTAGAGATGAGCCTCGGGGTGGCATGCCAATGCTGGGGGCGAAATCGATAGCCCAGCTCAAGTGCATCTACACCAATGCACGCAGCATGGGCGGCAAACAGGAGGAGCTGGAAGCCGTTGTGCAGCGGGATAGATATGACTTATTCGCCATCACAGAAACATGGTGGGGTGACTCTCACGATTGGAGTGCTGCAGTGGATGGCTATAAACTCTTCAGAAGGGACAGGCGAGGAAGGAGAGGCGGTGGGGTGGCCCTGTATGTTAGGGAGTGTTTCGATTGTCTAGAGCTCAACGACTGTGATGATGATATGGTCGAGTGTTTATGGGTAAGGATGAGGGGGAAGGCCAACGAGGCAGATATCCTGCTGGGAGTCTGTTATAGACCACCCAACCAGGATGAAGGGGCGGATGAAGCATTCTACAAGCGGCTGGCAGAAGTCTCTCAATCGCTAGCCCTTGTTCTCGTGGGGGACTTCAACTTCCCGGACGTCTGCTGGAAATACAACACGGCAGAGAGGAAGCAGTCTAGGAGGTTCCTGGAGTGTGTGGAAGACAACTTCCTGACACAGCTGGTGAGGGAGCCTAACAGGGGAGGTGCCTCGCTCGACCTGCTGTTTACTAACAGAGAAGGACTGGTGGGAGATGTGGTGGTCGGAGGCCGTCTTGGGCTTAGCGACCATGAAATGATAGAATTCTCCATTCTTGGTGAAGTAAGGAGGGGGGGCAGCAAAACCGCAACCATGGACTTCCGGAGGGCGGACTTTGGCCTGTTCAGGACGCTGGTTGAGAGAGTCCCTTGGGAGACGGTCCTGAAGGGCAAAGGGGTCCAGGAAGGCTGGACGTTCTTCAAGAAGGAAGTCTTAAAGGCGCAGGAGCAGGCTGTCCCCATGTGCCGTAAGAAGAACGGGCGGGGAAGACGACCGGCCTGGCTGAACGGGGAGCTCTTGCTGGGACTCAGGAAAAAAAGGAGAGTTTACCGCTTGTGGAAGAAGGGGCAGGCGACTCAAGAAGAGTACAGGGATCTCGTTAGGTCGTGCAGAGAGGAAATGAGAAAGGCAAAAGCCCAGCTAGAACGCAATCTGGCCGCTGTCGTTAGAGACAACAAAAAATGTTTTTACAAATATATTAATGACAAGAAGAGAGCCAAGGAGAATCTCCATCCCTTATTGGATGCGGGGGGGAACATTGTCACCGAGGATGAGGAAAAGGCTGAGGTACTCAATGCCTTCTTTGCCTCAGTCTTTAACAGGCAGACCAGTTATCCTCAGGGTACTCGGCCCCCTGAGCTGGAAGACAGGGATGGCGAGCAGGATGAACCCCCCATAATCCAAGAGGAAGCAGTTAACGAACTGCTACGCCACCTGGATGCTCACAAGTCTATGGGGCCGGATGGGATCCACCCGAGAGTGCTGAGGGAGCTGGCGGAGGAGCTCGCCAAGCCACTCTCCATCATATATCAGCAGTCCTGGTTAACAGGGGAGGTCCCGGACGACTGGAGGCTTGCCAATGTGACGCCCATCTACAAGAAGGGCCGGAAGGAGGATCCGGGGAACTACAGGCCTGTCAGCCTGACCTCGGTGCCGGGGAAGATTATGGAGCGGTTCATCTTGAGGGCGCTCACAAGGCATGAGCGGGATGACCAGGGGATCAGGCCCAGCCAGCACGGGTTCGTGAGAGGCAGGTCCTGCTTGACCAACCTGATCTCCTTCTATGACCAGGTGACCCGCCTAGTGGATGAGGGAAAGGCTGTGGATGTGGTCTACCTGGACTTCAGGAAGGCCTTTGACACTGCCTCCCACAGCATTCTCCTAGAGAAGCTGGCGGCTCACGGCTTAGACAGGTGTACTCTGCGCTGGGTCAAAAACTGGCTGGACGGCCGGGCCCAGAGAGTTGTGGTGAATGGAGTTACATCCAGTTGGCGGCCGGTCACGAGCGGTGTTCCCCAGGGCTCAGTTTTGGGGCCGGTCTTGTTCAATATCTTTATCAATGATCTGGATGAGGGGATTGAGTGCACCCTCAGTAAGTTTGCAGGCGACACCAAGTTGGGCGGGAGCGTTGATCTGCTCGAGGGTAGGAAGGCTCTGCAGAGGGACCTGGACAGGCTGGATCGATGGGCCGAGGCCAACTGTATGAGCTTCAACAAGGCCAAGTGCCGGGTCCTGCACTTCGGCCACAACAACCCCATGCAGCGGTACAGGCTTGGGGAAGAGTGGCTGGAAAGCTGCCTGTCGGAAAAGGACCTGGGGGTGTTGGTCGACAGCCGGCTGAACATGAGCCAGCAGTGTGCCCAGGCGGCCAAGAAGGCCAATGGCATCCTGGCCTGTATCAGAAATAGTGTGGCCAGCAGGAGTAGGGAAGTGATCGTGCCCCTGTACTCGGCCCTGGTGAGGCCGCACCTCGACTACTGTGTTCAGTTTTGGGCCCCTCACTACAAGAAGGACGTTGAGGTGCTGGAGCGTGTCCAGAGAAGGGAAACGAGGCTGGTGAGGGGTCTGGAGAACAAGTCCTATGAGGAGCGGCTGAGGGCACTGGGGCTGTTTAGCCTGGAGAAAAGGAGGCTGAGGGGAGACCTCATCGCTCTCTACAACTACCTGAAAGGAGGTTGTAGCGAGGTGGGTGTCGGTCTCTTCTCCCAAGTAACAAGCGATAGGACGAGAGGAAACGGCCTCAAGTTGCGCCAGGGGAGGTTTAGATTGGACATGAGGAAAAATTTCTTTACTGAAAGAATGGTTAAACATTGGAACAGGCTGCCCAGGGAAGTGGTGGAGTCCCCATCCCTGGAGGTATTTAAAAGACGTGTAGATGAGGTGCTTAGGGACATGGTTTAGTGGGTGGTGGTGTTGGGTTGACGGTTGTACTCGATGATCTTAGAGGTCTTTTCCAACCTTAACGATTCTAAAGCTAAATGTACATAATAATTTCTATATATACTGATGTCCTGTATACCTGTTAAGGTCCAGAAACTCATTTTGACTGAGCTTTTACAAACCTCATATTATCTCAGCCCAGCTGTGTTGCTTTCATAGCTTAAAGCATTGAAGGTAAACTGAACAATTGAGCCACTTAAATACTTAATATGAACCCCCCCATAGTGCAAGTCAGTATTTCCAGCAGGAGTTTACAGTTTCCAAAGATGTAATTATAGCAGCAGTTACCATGTGTATTAGAGCAGAATAGGCTTGAAAGTTTCTTTCCCAATTAATTTAAGGGAGGAATTGTCAGGATTTGCAATAAACAAGATATACTGAAAGCTGAATTTTGTCTTGATAATCTAATGTGCTTTTCAATGAGGCTCTAATGCTATTTCTGTGCCTGGGGCTTCTGCAATTTAGAATGGGTTGGGTGGACTTGAGTTTATCAGAAAGGTTTAAGAGCACCAACAGTTAGTACTATGCAATTGCTAGCTGAGTTTGGTAACAACTTTGTAATTACTGAAAGGTGTATATATTTCCATGGGGAGATTGACCCAGAGTAGATTGCACAGTTTTCTATCACATTTACTGTCTTAAGTTACTCCTGAATTAATGTTTTGTGACTAATTCTTGGCCTATACTTTATTCTCAACAGTTTTATTTTAAAAGAGTCACTATCTCAGGTTCAGGTTGGCACTTATGTCAGTAGTTTCTCTTCTACAGTGGAAGAGCCTTGTCCTCACATTAATATTTCCTGTAATTATATATCTGGGAAGTTAAATTTAACTTTACTTTCCATAAATGTGCTCAAATATTCACTAGAAATACATTTTGCAAGATTCAGTTGTAGTTTCTACATAAACAGCCCCAGTAAAAACAGCAACAGTACTTGCAGAATCAGATGCTGTTCAGTGGACCAGATCTTGCATCCCTTGAAGTCAGTGGTGCAACTCTCTTTTGTAAATATGACTCCAGCTTTCTGAGGAGGTGGGGGAAGAGAGGACACTTGCTAACCTGTGTCCCAGGCTGTCTTCTGCTTGTCTCGGCAGCACAGCAATGGCTGCTCAGGTCAGAAACCCCTTCACACCAGTCAACCTTCATCTGCAGCTGGGATAGGTCACGGGCACGATCCCACAGTTTTAGGGTGACCAGAGAGGACAGGCAGGGAGACATCTGCTACAGGCCACAGGGGCAGGTAGCAGGTGCTTAAAGCTGTGGGAAGGGACTCAATACCAGCGTTGTGCGTAGAACACAGCGTCTGACCGGGCCCGAGTGCATTTAGTAACCTTATTTTGACAAGGTTGAGTGTTACCATAAATACAGCCCATCTGTGCAAGGCTTTGGGAAACATTTATTTGAGCTGCAAGGCAATAAATATGTAATTTTCTTCTTGTGAATAATGGATAATGATCTTCAGTGCTTTGCTGGAAGTGTTCTGCTGGTAACACTTGTGGGAGGAAGAGTTACACATTTGCTTACCTAATCAGCAACATATTTAGTCTGCCATGGATTTGAATTGGGAAGCTGCTTTTTGAATTAAAAGGAAGAGCTTTAACCCTTAAAGTGCTGGTATTTCTCCTAACAGCAGCTGAATTCATGCCAACATACCAAACAGGCTTTGCATTTGTACTGGTTTCTGTTTCTTTTGGCTAGTATTGTCGAGAGAAGGGTCTCTCCCACACCTGGGGAAACACGGGGAAGCTGTTAATACCACCAAGCATGTTGAAGTCTGGCAATGCTTGTACCATAAGTGTTAGTACAGGCAGGTATTATTTAGACTGGTAGTCACCTTGTTTGCATGCACAACTAGGTGACTGTGCATGCAAATGCATTGTTTCTAGCACTGGGAGATTTCCTGTGCCTTTGTTGAAGATTATCTTAAGTTTTACTGAATCTTTTTATGTTTGGTTGTGAAATAATCAACTATAAGAACATCTTGATTTCAAGAAGTTAGCCTCTATGTTAGCGTTATGTATGGGTTGCTGTGTTACTTGTTATCCGAGGCTGTGTTGCTTGAAGTCCCTATTCTCTGAACCCTCTAGACCATAACCAGAGCCCCTAGGTTCTATTATATATAGGATGAGTTATTTGACAACCTGGCAAGGTAGATATCTAGCTGGCCAACTTGGCAACAAAACTTACTTTTAAGGTATCCTGAAGTGAACTGCCTTCATTATAATATTAAAAGACATACCCACAGGTCAAGAAGACCCTTGCCCAGGTGAAGACCCTTCCCCTGCGCAAGCGTAGTAACAGAAGAGAATGACGCAGCAGATATTATAACTATATGCAAATCACTAACCAATCATTGTAACGGGGAGTGTACTACCTTGTAATTTTTGTGTATAAATGTAACGGTGAACTCGGCATAGGTGTGCTTGATTTGTGGAAATTCCACCTTGCACCCAGCGCCGCAATAAAGAATGCCTGCTTTCTAAAACTCCAAATTGAGTCTTAGAGAGTTCCTCATCTGCTGACTTACGGTAACACCTTTAGCTATACAGATACTAGGAAAGATGCACTCCTGTGATTTAGAAATATACTGACAAGGGAGAAACTGCAATAGCTTTAATCCAAATCACAGCTGTAGTCACAAAAGAAAACAGGATGTGAAGGAACATTTCTAGGAGAGGTGATCCAAAAAAAGGAGATAGTGTTACTACCAAGAAAGATTTTGGTCTGTCCCTTCCAGGAAATATTTTGACAGTCCCATCCATGTGTAGAAAGGTCTAGGCAGCTGTCTGAAATGTTGCAGCAAGGAGCAGTAACATTTCAAAAAGCTTGAGAATGTCCTAGTGAGGAAGCGCTAACTGGGTTGTGAGCTTGCATCGAATGAGTACCAGGGCACAGGACTGGATGAACTCAGAAGCTTTTTGTGTTTGTAGAGCATACAAGTCGTATTTTTTTTTTATATATGCATGTATATACACATCCACTTTCTTCCCTTGGCATCAAAGCTCACATTTAAGCAGCAGCAGATCAAAAGCTGCTGTATGGCTTCTGTGCCCCCCTTCTAAATGCAGCCAGCTGCATCATAGCAGGTGATGGCTATCACAGGAGCGCATGCAAAGCCGTGGACATCCAGACGGAAGAGCTTTTGACTATCTGGGGCCCAGATTCACTCCCAGGTGTTGCTACGAGTGTTGTTCAAACTCCTTTTTAAGAGTACTCCAGCAAGCAGCTGAAAAACAGGTCGTGTGTACTTTATTCATGCAAAGGGGCGAACAGTCAAGTCTATCTTAATTTTCCTGGACTGGGAAGGAGAAAATCAGGTAGGTTGGACTGAGTTAGTTGATTGTTGATTTTTCATGCTGCTGCATTTGTGGTGAACTACCGTCTGTGTCTCCCTTGGGAAGCTGAGCACATGCCTGAACAGCACTGGTCTCAGATAGTCTCTGAATTCCCCCGTCTCACAATTTGTCTGTCTCACTATTGACCTGACTCAAAGGTAGCAGGTAGGAGAGAGCACCGAAGAGAAGAGTACCTTCCCCCCCTCCCTCAAGTTTCAGTTGCTAATTCATGTTTCCAACCTCTTGAGAGTGATCTGTGTCCAGGGACCTGAAACCTCAGGGCACCCGAGTGCTGGGTGCCCCAGGCTGTGGTCTGCAGAGCTGGGGGCACATTGCTGTCTGAGACAGGGGGGCAAAAAGACGTGGTTGGCCTCCTTGGAGAGGGGGAAGAAATAAATGCAAGATGATGTATGGGAGGAACGTGAAGGGGATCAAGGGGGAGGTCAAAGGGGAAGCAGAGAAAACTGGTGAAGAAGATTGCTGGCGAGCTCAAGAAGGTGCAGGTAGGCTTGTGGGAAATGTGAGAATTTGCTAGGTGAGAAAACACTGGTTTGGCAGAAGTTGGTTGCTATCGAGTGAGACGGTGGTGAGACCTGAGGTGGGGAGAAGCAGGCAAGATGGAGGCCGCTGGACCGTGGAGAAATACTTGGCTGGGGCATTAGTGGGAGGGAAGAGGGGCCCTGGTGTGGGGCTGGCCCAGCTGGTGGAAGTGTCAGAAGTGGTTTCTTGCCCAGGGTGATACTGAGGGGACAGATATACGAGAGGGCTTGGCAAAACTTTTGGTTCCTTAAGCCACAAATGTTCCGGACCCACTGCCCCAGGTCTTGGGTTTGATGTCCTTCATCTGGCCCCAGGAATCTGCTTTGCCGCCTGCAAAGCATTTGGCAGGGAACCCCCCCCCCTCTCCCAAGGGCAGGGGAGACAGATGGGAGGAGATTCGAGCTGAACGCAGAGTATCTGGTTTACCTGTGGTGCAGGAAAATCTTTCCCGAAGGACAAAACTACACAAAACGTGTTCTCCACAGTTCATTTAAAGCCTATGTCTGGGTGAAAGGTTGTATCTACAATGTTTGAGTTTCGACTTCAGGCTGGGCTCAGAGCATTCAAACCCACAATGCCTGGAGTAAAACAAGGTGGCAACCTGTAATATTAATTAACAGGTTACTCAGAGCTTAGAGGAGGATTTTTTTTTTTCTATTGCTATAATAGTTAAGTCTAAATAAATGGAAAGGGGGGGTTAGTTGTGAGGGAAGTGAAGCATGCTCTGTGAGAGAGTGGGGGGTACAGCAGTCAGCAGCTTGCTGGAGCTCAATTAGCATTAGCAGCCTGGCATATCTACTGAGCAGGGTGAGGGAGGGTGGAGGTAGGGCCAGACACAGGCTCCTTGTGCTGCCAAGAAACAGATGCTAACAAGAAACAAGGAGAAATGTGGCAGTGCCCATTGTGGCCTAGCCAAACAGTGTCTCATAAGCAACAGTATTAACAGCTGTAGTGGCTAGAGGCCATGTGTCAGCAAGGAGGGTCTTAAAACTGTGGTAGCATCACCGAAAATTGGGAATAAAACTCCTTAACACTGGGTGTATTAAAGAGTAGGCATTACTTTATTCGGCCGGGTGCATGGGGGATCTCTCCGCCAAGCATGCACACCGTATGTTGCATCAACCGTCCCTTATATGGCTCTCCGATATACATATTCATAATAATTTCTTGGAATAACCATACATATTCATTATATTTCTCAGAACTAATTATAATATCTGCATAGTCTTTCACGCATGCGTTTTGAGTCCTTAGGAGCATCTACAGGTGTCTTAGGTGGTCTCTCGTGGTGTCTTGTGGTCTTTGCAGGAGGTGAACTTTTCTTGAACCTTTGGGCCCTTCTCCTTATATGGTCACAAATTGGCTCATCACTGCCATTTGCCACAGTTTTGGTTGTCCTCCTCCAGTTTCTGCTAGTACTTATCTATCTCACAATGTGCTCATTAGCTTTGTCCTTGTATGTTTGATGCATGCTTGATTAATCCAGCCGTTTTATCTTACAACTATTTACAACAGTGGCGTAGAGAAGATCCCACGAGGGAGAGGTGGTGCCTGTATGTCGCGGATGGAGTGAGACTGCACTTCACTCGTAAGAGAGGAGCAACAATACTTTATTGATAGAAAACAGTGAGTTAAAGTGTGAATTAACAAAGTTCAATGGGAAATGCGACAGTGAACAAGATCCGATGGCAAGGTACACTTGATTATTTACTGCATAGAGGACAGGGTCAGACATTACTGTCAGGGAGACCCTCCCGTTGAGTCATGAGGTTCAGAAAGGATCCCCTTGCTTTCTAAACTTCTCAGAGAGGAGTTTAGGTGTGGCTGGATCCAATCCTAGTCCCAGTCTTGGTCAACAGTTTATGTCTAAAGGATTATATATGCCCAATCAATCCTTTATATCACTTAGCTAAGATTTCAAAGTTTAGCATGCTATTAGTCACCTACCAAGGATCTGTTGCGGCAAGGAATCTCTCAACCTCGAGGAGTAACCTTGAGAGGCGTCCCTACTCAAGGGGAGATCCTGGCGTGCAGCCCGCTGCCGTGCAGGAGAGCTCAAAGGGCTCTTGGGCTGCTCGCTATTTATAGAGGTAAGATGATTGACTCATAGTCATATTTGCATACCGATAACTGTGGTTAGGTGGGCGTATTTCTCACAATAACCAAGGGCTATTGTGGTGTTATCTGGCTCCCGAATCCACTTCGTTAATGGATGAAGCTATCACCATCAGCATCCATTAACGACTGCTCCTGGTAATTATCGCTTAAGCAGGGTTACAGGAAATAAAGGTCAGGTTGGGCGGGGGAGCACACCATCACACTGTAGCAAGAAGCTGAGAAAGAAATTGGAGGATGCAGGAGTAATTGTGAACCTTTGGAGGAACAACCCATGTCCTGATACAGAAAACCTGAAATGTGTGGGCAGGGGAGGGACACTTCAGTCTCCTGTGGCTGGACTAGAAGTGATGACCTCTTTGAAACCACCAGTTTTAAGGAAATTGTTAAGAGTGTGTTTGGCCTCCCACTCTCCCTTAAGGCTCCCTGACTTCTCCTCCTAGCAATCAGAAAGCATTTAGACCAAGAAAGAGGAAAAAACTTCAGGAGACTTGAGAGAGAAAAGTTGCTTGGGAAAGTCCACTGTTGGTTTAGTTAGGCCAAGCCACAAAATCATCCACTTACCCGGAGACAGCGCACTCTTACTGCAGTATGGGAGAAACTATGGCACTTGCTGACAAGATGGAGTGAAGGACCTTACTGCCACGTTCTTGGATGTGAAAGAGCAATCAGGCTCTTAGTGCATTCACCGGGAATAAGAGAGGCATTTGGTAGATGCGGATAAGATGCTTTCCTACACTTAAGTTCACTTCACAGATTTGCAGTGTGTTCTCACTGGATTTACAGTGAGTTTGTGACATGAGTTTTATAGCTGTAAGACTAGACAGGTGCATGATAAAACTGGAAATGCTTATCAGACCCTGTGGTAAAGCACAATGAGAAACACTGTCGTTGCCATAACAAGCTGCAGTATAGCAGGGCTGTTGCTAAGGTCTCCCTATTTTTAAGGAGCTTGCCCTGCCAGGAGCTGTAGAAAGTCGCTGGCTGCATCTGATCGAATTCTGTGGTGACAGGGAATGTAAGCAGGGATGGATGCTGATGCACCTCACAACCAATATGCTATGATCCCTTCCTCCCTTGCCATTTCCTTGTGCTCTCTGTGAATACCTACATTGTTTTACCAATCTGAAGAATGGGGCATGGGACCATGTATGCAGCTGAGGCAAGAAGGGAATTAGGTCAAAAACCCCATGAAACTGCACCCAGAATATAAAAGGAAACTGCACTGCACTATGAGGCTCCTTAGTGTTTGCCAAGGTGATTGTGCATGTTTCTCTATTGACCTTAAAAGTGGAGCAGAGTAGCGCTAGTGAAGTCAGAAATTCCTAACTTCCTTACAGGAAAGGCACATCTGAGTGCCTGTGCAAGTGCTAATGCACTAGGCTAAAACTCTTTAAAAGTAGTTTTTGAAACAGTCTAAAGTTAGGCTTCCAGTTCCATGTATAGTACCCTGAATTTTCCAAATGGGTTGGGGAAGAAAAAAAAAAAGCAATCAATATATGTTAATCCTCTTAGCGTCTGAAGTTCAGAGTAGCCAAGGCATCCTTTCCTGTGAGAAATTCCTACTGAAACAACTTGTGTTTGAAATTCTTCCCTCCTCTTTTGTTTCTTCCACCCTCTACACCTTTCATCGCAGGCAAGCTACTTCTTATGCCTTTGTTTCTTTGTGTTGTCTCCATTCCATTCCCTGCCTGTCTGATGGTAGGAGGAAAATATATCATATACAGGATGATGATTTCTAAACCATGTGTCCTTCAGGAAACAGGTAAAATAGAAATAGTTTAATTTGAATATAATAAATAGTCACATATAGTCACACTTGCAGTAGGATTAAAGTGAAATATTAATAATGTGATGTGCACTTCAGTTCACTGACAGAGGAATGCATACCATTACGATAGTCTTTGAGTTCCAGTATTAAACAGATGCTTTAGCTAGCTCCCTAGCTTCCAATTCCTGCTAAGCCTTTTCTCTCATCTCTCTCTCTCTCTTAGTGAGAAGTGCTTGTTCTTGTTCCCACTCCTTTAGCTTCTGCTCATGTTTTGCAGTGTCTTCCACTTCACATGCTGGCAGCTTTTCCTTGACAAGTTGGGTGGTCAGGATTAACAGGCTTTCAGATTCAACCTTGCCAAGTGAATGCAACTTAGAGTACAGCTCCTGTCATAAAAAGAGATTTGGTGGGAAGCGAGAAGGAGAGAGCCAGTCAGTCACAAAATAGCCACAAAATACTTCCCTATAACAACTAATATATAGCTGTTTGAATCTATTAGCTGGGCTATACAAGCCAGGTAACTATTTTATCCTAGCAAAGCGTTTTGACTGTGGTAGCTGGTACCATTTCTTGAAATGCTAACCTCTATAATAATTTTTTTGAGCAATAAAACTGAAACAATGAAATTTCATTTTCATTAAGCATTGAAATTCTCTTTATTTTTCCAAGTTCAGTTATCTCGTATAAACAAAGATCAGCTGACTGGTCAACTACAACAAATATAATCTAAACACCTTGGGTTTGTGTCTTAACTCAAAACGATTGAACGATTTGCTCCACACTGCCTGCATTAGCATCCCTCTCAACAGATGCAAATCACTTTAAATGCTCTCTTACTAATGGCATACTAAGTAACTCCCATGATTTTTTTTTTTCCCAACAGTTAATTACTGTGATCTGAGGCTGGACTATGCTTACACAAATTGTACAATAGCGCTAAAGCAAGTAATACTTTTTCAGGGATATTCTAAGCTGTAAATAAGAGCAGAGTTTCATTAAGAAACTGTGCAATATTTCTTTCTTGAGCTTTACTTATCTAGATTTCATGCAGAATAAAAATATTCATTCACTTAAGATGAATCATACTATTTCTGACTTTCTGGACTCTTTAGCCTGATGGCTCACTAACAAGCTGATTAACTGCCTTAAAAGTACAGATACACAGACAACCAGGGAGGAGTTTCCTGGGGGAGGAAGATGACATGGCACTGGCAGATTCTTTAACCCTTGCTCATTCATTAGATAGCAACACATTTTCCTGATTTTTCTTTTAAATAAAATCTTTTACTGAGCTGAGCACTTGCAGAAACGTTTAAAGTAGGTGTCCTAAAGAAAGGTACACCCATGCTTCTTTCATGGGCCCTTTGAATAAAGCCTATTGTTTTGCATTGCAGGATGATGGAAAGAAGATGTGGGGATCATTCATCTCCAAACAAAATGGCAATTCTGGGGCCACGCAGTTATATAGACTTCCACTCCCAGTTATCACTGGAGGCTTACATGCTGTGCTGCTGGCCCACAGTGTTCCTCTTACCCCAGCCCACGCTCACAATAATCTGCAAAGGCACTGCCCCTCAGCTCCTGCCTTGAGGCTCTGCCTTGTTCTCACACAGGAAACTGTGATGTCCCCTCTGAGGCCTCTCCACTTCTCCCTGCCTTAGCCAACACAACTGCAAAGGCTTTGCTGTGTTTTGCCAGACCCTTGAAGGTTTGAACTGGACAGACAGCAGATTAAAAGCTCTTTAAAATGCTAGGCATGCAGGTCTGAGGGGCTTGGGTATTTGGCGTTGTCGGCTTTTTGATTTTATGATAAAGAATGAAAACAAAAACAATGGCTTTGAAGCTACTGGACTAAAACCAAACTTGGCAATGTTTAGGTGTATTAATCTCTATTTTGTTTGAGATGTCAGTAAGTATACAGTGCATCAGTGAGAAATATGAAGAGACAGTACAGTTGGGGTCTGGGGAAGGAACGTAATTCCTGACAACTATTCTTGCGCTTACAGATTAGATGTTCAGTTTAAATATAACTGGTTTAGATAATTCAGACTCTCCCTACTACCCACTACCAAGGATGTTGTCCTGGTTTCAGCTGGGATAGAGTTAATTTTCTTTCTAGTAGCTGGTACAGTGCTGTGTTTTGGATTTAGTATGAGAATAATGTTGATAACACACCAATGTTGTAGTTGTCGCTAAGTAGTGCTTACACTAGTCAAGGACTTTTCAGCTTCCCATGCTCTACCGACTGAGAAGGCTGGAGGTGCCCAAGAAGCTGGGAGGGGGCACAGCCAGGACAGCTGACCCAAACTGGCCAAAGGGACATTCCATACCATGTGACGTCATGCTCAGTATATAAACTGGGGGGAGTTGGCCAGGGGAGGGGTGACCGCTGCTCAGGAACTGGCTGGGCCTCGGTCGGCGGGTGGTGAGCAATTGCATTGTGTGTCACTTATTTTGTATATTCTTTTATCATTATTATTATTATTATTTTCCCTTCCTTTTCTGTCCTATTAAACTGTCTTTATCTCAACCCACAAATTTTACTTTTTTTTTTTCCCCCCGATTCTCTCTCCCATCCCACTGAGGGGTGGGGGGAGTGAGTGAGCGGCTGTGTGGTGTTTAGCTGCCTGCCGGGTTAAGCCACAACAGATGTGCTGAAAAGGGGGTTTGTGCGCTGAACCTAAGCAGTATGAAATTGAACTAGAAGAAATGCAACAAACTGGAAACTAGCAGGACCTCTCTACCCATTACTGATACCACTGAACTCCTGGAACCTTCCCTGCTCTGCTGTGATACATCAGTTAAACTAATTTAGGAAAGTAGCAGTCTCTATGTCCTGCGGGTACCAAAAGGGCACATTCTTAAATGGCTAAATCATTGATTTTTATAAGCAGTCTCCAGGGCTCTGCATGCAGACAGTCAGAGAAGGAGCACTGCTTTTAGAGAGGGTGTTCCTAGCATTTATGTAATAAAATGCTTTCCCACTGATCATTGACACAGATGGAAGGAATTGCCTGAGGAACACTGTACTGAGTAGTAGGCCTCAGTATATGGGATCTGAAAACAGGTAATTACAACATGAATGACAGTGTCAGACACAGAGTCTAAATTACAGCTCTAAAGGCTTTATCTGGAAAGAGCCAAATGCCCTCAAGTCCTGTTTGTTTTAGTGGAAGTGAAGGACATGCTGCCTCACACATCATATCTGTTAGTCAGGCTGCCATGGCTTTTTCAGGTACTTCTACAAATGGCTGTTTTGGAGGTTGGTATTAGACATGAAGTCCAAGTATGTGTACAAAAGCCATGCAGAACAAGCTACAGTTCTAGGCAGGAACTGTATGTCTGGAGCAAATCCACACGCTTTTCCTCGCATACCCAGGTGTATGACTTGTGAAAGGGAACTGGGCAAGCAGGAGACAGAAGCAATTGGTTTTGAGCACCAGGAGAAAGACTGGGACATGCTGGCTAATGCAGGGATGGACAAAGTGCAACAGAAGTGTTTTCAGCAGCAGAAGTGCAAATTCTGTGTTGTGGCTGCATCACACAAGGGGCAGATAATGTGTTGGGACAGTGGCTGTGAATGCCAACATCACCAAGTTGCTTCAGAGCTGCCACTTTCCCTCAGACTTACATGGATTTCTAGTGAACATCTCTCTCTGCCCTGTGAACTACACCTGTAGGTGTACAGGGGTTCAACTGGGAAGACTAGCTGCTGCTGGCCTAATGGATTTGAGAGAAGAGTCTAAGAGCTCTTCCAGGCTTAGCTGAAATGGCATTCTGACTTGAGAACTCCTTTTCTCATCCAGACAACCAGAAATTGTGGCTTGTTTATATCTAAATTACTGTTGGATGCCTAGACTTCACACAAGGGCTATGTCTTCCCTTATCTTCAGACTTTTCTGGTGAGACCTTAGAGCTAAGGATGGAGACTGGTTTGTTGGCTCAATGTCAGGGCACTTACTACCACACCAGGGAATGCCTGAACTGGGGTTAATTATGGAATTTCTGGAAAAGTTGAGGTGATGAGAAAACTACCCTCTTGGCACCAGTCTGTTCCCAATTTGTCATTTAGGCCTTGTTTTGAGCACTCTGCATTATTTTATTCAAGGGTAGACAATGGATGGACAATGAGAGACTCATAAAAATGTCTCAATCCCTCTTCAAAGGGCACTTGTGTTTACCTAACACAAGTTTGTGTTTCACATTGTTATCATCAGCGTGATGACTTAAAGATAAAAGGGAGGGGATATAGCCTTACTTAATTCCCCAGACCGAAAGTATAGGATGCAGCATTCCTACTTAATCATAAATGGACAATAAATTCAGGATGGTCTCATCCCCAGTACAATTTATTTTAATGAGCAAGAGCCCACACAGGGTCAGCTAATGGATCTCTAATGACATACCACTTCTGCAAACAGGATTTGGATTTATCATTTTGGTGTATGAAAAGTGAAGGTAAAATTCCAGAAGACAGACAAAAGACAAGTGACCTTAAGCACTTATTTCTCTGAAGGCTGCTTCCTGTTTGAGGAAGTGAAAATGTAAGGTGACATCAGTTTCAAAAATGCCCGGTAGGACTCCTGATGCACTGAAGGGGTGTCAGTCTACTAGCCATAATAAGTGAGCAGATTTATTTTCTAGTATATACTATAGAGATCTACTACAGTGTGCTGGTTTTGGCTGGGGTAGAGTTAATTTTCTTCACAGTAGTTAGTACGGGGCTCTGTTTTGGATTTGTGCTGGAAACAGTGTTGATAACACAGGGATGTTTTCGTTATTGCTGAGCAGTGCTTACACAGAGTCAAGGCCTTTTCTGCTTCTCACCCCACCCCACCAGCGAGTAGGCTGGGGGTGCACAAGAAGTTGGGAGGGGACACAGCCGGGACAGCTGACCCCAACTGACCAAAGGGGTATCCCATACCATATGACGTCATGCTCAGCATATAAAGCTGTGGGAAGAAGAAGGAAGAGGGGGCCGTTTGGAGTGATGGCGTTTGTCTTCCCAAGTCACCGTTACGCGTGATGGAGCCCTGCTTTCCTGGAGATGGCTGAACACCTGCCTGCCGATGGGAAGTAGTGACTGAATTCCTTGTTTTGCTTTGCTTGCGTGCGTGGTTTTTGCTTTCCCTATTAAACTGTCTTTATCTCAACCCACGAGTTTTCTCACTTTTACCCTTCCGATTCTCTCCCCCAGCCCACCGGGGGAGGGGGGAGTGAGCGAGCGGCTGGGTGGTGCTTAGTTGCTGGCTGGGGTTAAACCACGACATACAGCTTAGAATATTTAGATAAATTAAAATCTCTTACCTTGAATCAGCTGTAGTACTCGGGTGCTTTAGACCACTCTGTTTCTTCTGATTCTGCATACTGTGACTTCTGCTCTAATTCCTTGATTTCGGATGATTCTGGACCAGGTTTTGCTTCAAGGACAGACTGCAAAATGGACTCCAGAACATCAATCTGAACAATCACATTTGTCATTGTTAGCATAAACAGTTTGGAAATACAATCTGAGTAATACTGCTGTCACATTTACAAACAACTTAATGAGTTACCATGTATTTTGAGATGACTGCTGTGTACGATAAAAAGAAAACCCAATTCTAAAAGGAAATGGACTTATTCTTGGAAGAATTGTGTACTGTACTTGGGACCTTTGAGGCTGAACATTTTAAAAGTCCCTGCAACAGAACTCCTCCACCTCCTGTCAACAGAAAAACTCCCCACGACTCAGATGCTGACTGGTATTTGTGGATGTGTCAGGCATTAGACTAACGTCTCCTCTCGGCCTGATATCCAGCCATAAATACTAACGCTAAATGATAGTCACAGTGATAACAGCACTAGCATGATATACAATCACAGATACATCTAAATAAGATGTATCAGAAATAGTGTGGCCAGCAGGAGCAGGGAAGTGATCGTGCCCCTGTACTCGGCCCTGGTGAGGCCGCACCTCGACTACTGTGTTCAGTTTTGGGCCCCTCACTACAAGAAGGACGTCGAGGTGCTGGAGCGTGTCCAGAGAAGGGCAACGAAGCTGGTGAAGGGTCTGGAGAACAAGTCTTATGAGGAGCGGCTGAGGGAACTGGGGTTGTTTAGCCTGGAGAAAAGGAGGCTGAGGGGAGACCTCATCGCTCTCTACAACTACCTGAAAGGAGGTTGTAGCGAGGTGGGTGTCGGTCTCTTCTCCCAAGTAACTAGCGATAGGACGAGAGGAAATGGCCTCAAGTTGCGGCAGGGGAGGTTTAGATTGGATGTAAGGAAAAATTTCTTTCCTGAAAGAGTGGTTAAACATTGGAACAGGCTGCCCAGGGAAGTGGTGGAGTCCCCATCCCTGGAGGTATTTAAAAGACGAGTAGATGCGGCGCTTAGGGACATGGCTTAGTGGGTGGTGGTGTTGGGTCGACGGTTGGACTCGATGATCTTAGAGGTCTTTTCCAACCTCAATGATTCTATGATTCTATGATTCTATGATTCTAAGATATTACTATGGAATGTTTGAACAATATAATCTCTAATAGATCATCTCAATACCTCTTTGGTGAAAATAAGCAGGGAAATAACCTGTTCAGCAACAAGAGCATTAATTCCTATCATTAGTTTGATAATTTAACAGGAAAAATGGAAATGTGGGCGTATAATATATCAGTATAGGTATATTTTTAATCTCTATGACACTCCTGTTCTCTTCATGTTTTTATCTTTTGAGGTAGTAAGAGAACCACCCTCTCCTAATCTAATTGCAGTTGTATAAAAAGAATGCATTAGCTTCACTAAGGGACTTGGTAAATTATTTCTGTATGTATTATTGATACAAAAGATGGAACTGCTATATGGATGCTGCTGCTGTTTTAGGAATAACATGATCTCCATAACTGAAATTATTGGATGCAGGCTGCCTGCATTTTAAAGTTCAGCCTTTACAAATGAATGAGCTGTTATCCTTCTGTGAATCCTAATTCTGAATGTTTAACAGTAGGATGAAATAACTCTGTGTAACATTTGAATCTGTGACGCTTTCCATAAGCAAAAGGGATCTTGATACCTATGGTTTCATTTTCCTGGCATAAGTATATAATGCTAAAGGAATAAAAATTAGGCTTATTTGAAATAACACTCTTGACACTAAAATATAATCTTTAAACTAGCAATACTGAAACAGGATGAAATAAGCAATGAAATCATAACTATATGCTTGGAAATACATACACTCTCATTTGGAGAGTTTCTCAGGCAATTGAAAAAAACCAAAATTGTCTTGCTTGTTCACAGTTAAGCAATATATCACAATACTAAAATAGTATTTCTATTATGTTGTTATGATAGTAATGGCAGAGAGCAGAGACACCCTGCTAGTCAGAAATGGAAGGAAACTTAAAGCCTGAAAGAAAAGTAAGTGACTGATAATGATTGGCTAAATCACTTGAAAATGTTTACACCAAAACTGCACAGTTAAAAAACTTAATTTGAAAACTTCTCTTTTAGAAAATGAAATTTCTGCAGCCAGAAGATAATATTACATTTTGGAAAAGAACCAAGTTTGCAAAACCAGGGCTGTGTCTTTCTCAAGTAACTCTGCTATTGTGCAGACATGCAAGGACAATGATTTATAACGTGCCCCATACTTCTCAGTGCTATGATATGGATTTACAAGAATTGCACAGTGATCAATCTAGTCTTGTCCAAGAGAGACCCAGGATACTACAGGAAAAAAGGGTTTATGGCACCTGTGGTTGTTTCCATCATATCTGCTGGTGACTTCAGTGGAAGCTGACTGACCCCAATATTGACCTGGTCAGTGCTCTTAGTCCTTCACCCTTGGGAATATTGCATTTTAGTTGGAGATAATAATTAAAAATATCTTGTATGGATTTGTAATAGTAAGATCTTAATGAGCATTTAGGTAGAAAAGGCCAGATGTTGCAAATCAATACACTACAATTACTTTATACCAGATAAGGATATGGACCAACATATTTTCCTTGTTTTCCTTTCTGCATTGGGGTCACAAAAATGCATTAGAGAAAAATTATTTTGATAATAACAAACCATCCAGGCCACTCCTGGTCCTCAGCTTGGTTTATATACTGCTACCTAAAATCCAAATCAGGCCAAAAATCTCTTCAGGGAAGTTTGTGTGTGGCTCTAACAGTCATTGCTTTTTGGACTCTACTACTGAATTTGTACAGAGACAATTGCAGCAATAGTGAATAATCAGCAACAACCTTATTTTATAAGTTCTTAAATGACAGTTGTGATTAAGCTGTACGGCTTAAGTTGTTCACTGAACAAAGTGTCTCTGCAAAGAAAGCATTGCTAGGTGTTACTAGAGATTACTATTTTTAGAGTATCAGTACACAGAAGGACAGGACCTTCCTTAGACTTGATGTACCATAGACAGATGCAACCTCGTTTCAGCACTAGGATGTTCGTCTGTAACCCAGAGCAAGCTGAGGAGTTCCTTAATTTGTCTAGGGTTTGTAAGCAGAAAAAAAAAAATCACAAATGTATTAGGCTGAGTTCTTCAGACTTGGAGTAAGGAAGAAATCCCCAAAACCACACACCCGAAGAGATAACTCAAAATGGTGGGAGTTTCAGATGTGACACTTCCTTCCTCACACTATCCAGTATTACACAGAGATGCTTCTGAGTATGGAGCAATAGAAGAACCTGCTAAGCAGTGCCCTGGCCTTTGTATGTCAAGGAAAATGCAAAGACTGCAAACCTAGTAGTGATGCTAGCAAATGGGAGACTCCCATCACAAGAGAGCCCTGAAGGAAAGAGTACCAAGAAGGGGAGGCGAGACCTCAGTGCTGTTTCTGTGCACCAGCCCACGTGATGGTGGTTTCCTAAGTTACTCCACCTAAGCTGGCTGGTTCCAGGATCAGCCTGAAGCCCCACAGCACTCCTAAGCCCTAAGTCCCTTAGTCAGTGCTGATCTTGCAAATGGACCGAATCCATCCATCCATCCATCCATCCTCCCCAACTGAGGGCACTACAACTCTTCTAGAAATCACTCTGCACCGTCTTTGGACCAGTATCACTCAGGACATGATATCACCTCAGAGGGCACAGAATACATGGAATTAGCCGGGAGAAAAACAAGATGTGACGTTTCATCCTCACTAAGTAGTATGTCTCCGAGTGAGTTCAAAGGCTTAGAAAATAAAGGTGTCTTCCCATCCCCATTGCCATGTGCTTGCTGTGACACAGAGCTAGGAGGCTTAGGAACATACTTAAATGATTTGTGTCAATAGTAGACACTCATTCCCAAGGATGTGCCAGTAGACATCATCACTGGCTTATCAACTGAAGCAGTGGTTCTGTTCTAAACAACTTCCTGTACTGTCCTCCAAAGACCTTTGAAGTATTGCTGGGCCTGTAAAGGTCTGTTATCTTCTGATTAGCAAGGCACAGAATTCACTGGTTTTACTAGAGTTTGGCTTGTATGAAATTCCCTCTGTTGAGTGGGTTATAGTCTTAATACTTACAGCTTCTTTGCAAATTTTGCTGTCTCCTGACAATGAAGCCACATTCTCCATCACTTGCAAGGCTCTATTCAAGTATCCAGGTGTCCACATGTCATGGTTTAACCTCAGTCGGCAACTGAGCACCACGCAGCCGCTCGCTCACTCCCCCCCGACCCCGGTGGGATGGGGGAGAGAATTGGAAGAGCACAAGTGAGAAAAACTCGTGGGTTGAGATAAAAACAGTTTAATAATTGAAATAAAATGATAATAATAATATGATGATAATAATACACAAAGCAAGTGATGCACAGTACAATTGCTCACCACCCACCGACCGATGCCCAGCCAGTCCCCGAGCAGCGGCCCCCCCGGCCAGCTTTCCCCAGTTTATGTACTGAGCATGACGTCCCATGGTATGGAATGTTTCTTTGGCCAGTTTGGCTGTGCCCCCTCCCAGCTTCTTGTGCACCTCCAGCCTTCTCAGTCGGTAGAGCATGGGAAGCTGAAAAGTCCTTGGCTAGTGTAAGCATTACCTAGCAACAACTAAAACACCGGTGTGTTATCAACTTTGTTCTCATCCTAAATCCAAAACACAGCCCTGTACCAGCTACTAGGAAGGAAATTAACTCTATCCCTGCCGAAACCAGGACACCACATCAGTGGCATTAAATTGTATACAGCTCTCAGCCCTTTATTCAACTCCACTTGTCCTGTGATAAAACAATACTTTAGGATTAGTACTTCAACACTTGAGTCTTAACGGAATCCATATGGGTTGGCTCTGTTGTTTTAGAAGTGACAGCAAGTGTCTTGGCTTCTGTGGTAAAAACAAAATACTCTTCTACAAAGCTGCTCTGACAGAATTGTTATTACCTTATTTTGTAAAGAGAAAAAGTGGCCAGGTTTTCTGGTTGTCTGGCAGTTGTAACAGCAGCTCTGAGCAGGATGTCTGAAGACAAATGGCTCCTTAGCCTTCAGGGTCTGGACTCGCCTCTGTGGCCTTTAGGGTCTACTCACACATGTGTCATGGCCAGACTGTACAGGACTTACAGCACATGCTCTGGCTAACTGTACAGCTCAGTATTCCTATTTCTGCTGGAGCTTCCTGAGAGGAAATATGGGAGATCTGCCAAAATGAAATTTTGGTTCTCAATTTAGGACTTTCTGTGCACCAAAGTCTTCACTGACTTTAGCAGGACCTGTGATGCGCAGCACCATTGACAATGTGGCTTTTCTTCTGAGGGTGATACTAGAGAACATGAAACTCCTGTTCTACATAATAGAGGAAATGTACATCACGTTCCAGTTGGTGAGTACTAATTTACAATGATTGTCACTCTAAGCTCTTGATTTTGTCATTGTCGATGTAACAAATAATACCACTTCAGTGTAGCTTGCGAGAGTCGTATCCAAGTTCTCAATCTAATTTGCACTCTGGCTATAATAACACAAAACTATGAAACACACCTTACTCTTCTTTATATGCAAGAGTACAGTTTAGGAAAAGCAAGGTAATAAGTGCACAGACAAAGCTTATGGACTATGGCTAAATTAAAATAGCTAAGGTGCTTGAGGCCACCTCTGCCCGTAGACATCTTTCACTCTTTCAGAGGTCGGTTCCATTAGTGTTGGCAAGACTGTGGAATACGTGACATAAGAGTAAATAGCTTTTGATCTACTGAATGTCAGTGTCATGGAACAAGTACTACTGCTCACAGACAACAGTGAAGTTCATTTCTGAAATACAGCCACTACTCAACCAATCTATATGACATAAAAACCACCCCAAACTGAATACCAATTGGACAGCAAAGTCCCTATTTGTATCAGTATCTCTACTGGATAACAAACTACAGCTCTATGGAAAATCCTGCTTTCAAGTTAATTTTCACATTTATCCCCTTTTTTGACTGGAAATGAGATTTTTGTCTTACAGTCATGATAAATCAGAATCAGCATCTTAACTCTGCCACTACACATTGTATTTTGAGGCCACATTTTAAGAACAAGTCCACTTTTTATTACCCTGAATAATTCTAGAATAAAATATAATGAAGTAATGGAACAACTGCATAATGATAAATTCTAAATTAATTAATTACTTTCAAGTAAATAATAATTTTGCAGAGAAGGACAAAAACTCTCTGCACTATATTCCTCTAAAGGTTAGAGGAAATTCAAGAATTACTTATTCCTTCTTCCCCATCCCCCATTCCTCTTCCCTCCAATTCTGGATGTACTCTGTCTAACTGCTCTTTAAATAATATAGCATATCATTAGCAGTGAAGACTCCTTACCAGATGCAGGATAAAGGCACTGCTATCTGCTGTTCACAACAGAAACATTAATTTTACAGCGAGTAGTAAATGTTCTAAACATAGTGTTTTTCAGGCTTTGGTCTCCGAATTTCTTGGAGTTTAAGGATTATTTTAAGAAGTTCACAAACTTTAACCAGAAAAAGAATCTATTGTCCATAACCTTAAACTTTTTTTATGGAACTCTGTACTTTTGTTTTTTGGAAAATTTGTTGGTCCACAAACAAACCCACCCTACTGTTCTGTAAGAATGTTATCTTTCTTTCAGCTGCCAATCCAAACCTGCAGGGAGCCCTAAAGGAGGTTCTGAAGTTGTGTGATAAAGAGCATACTATTCAAATTAGTACTAACCCTCCAGCCTTACAAAACAGATTCAGTCAACGCTGAAATTGTTCCTTCTACTACTTCTGCCTTTTTTTCCTTAGCCTTTTCGTAGCTTTTACATTTTAATAAAGCAAAGATGCCAGTTTAATTCAGCTGCTGAAGACAAGAGGGAAAAGATGACTGTGAGAGAGGTAAAACTTACCAAGGAATGCATAGCCATACAGCTAGGAGCTAAAACCCACAGTGCTTGTTTGCTTTAGACCTGTAAGCACTAGTGATGCTCCAAGATTTCTCTCCTCTTCCCACTGCAAATAATGTAAACTGTTATCCTTGACAAACACAAATATAAAACGGCAGCAGCCAAAGACAGCACATGGCCTTCATAACATGTCTTAGTAATAAAGTAAAGAATCATTAAACATGTCTAGTGTTCAGAGTTACACTATATATATCCTGAGGAATAGTATACTTATACTGAGAAACACCTCTCTTTCTGGAAGACAATAAAATGTGAGTGGCTGAGATTTTTTGCATGGAAGTCAATCAGTGTGTTTCCTTCAGAATAAAGGGTTACACTGATTTACATTGGCCAAGCTCTGCCTCTGTCCTCTATGTCTTAACACTTGCTTCAGGCTAATGCTGCTGAAGACAAAATTATGTGGCTTCTGTACCAGAGCAGCCCTTTCTTTTAAGTATGTGTTAAGATACATGCTCCACTATGCCTCACTAGAATAGGAAACTGCTGAGAGAAGAATATGCTGCTAGTGGCTGCTCTGAGTCCAAAACCCGCACTGTGAAAAGAACATATGCAACTCACCAAGACCACTGTATGTCCATTTAGCAATGCTCTAGGATTAAGAGTACAGCTGTCTCTCCAGCTAGAGAGAAGTACCAGCTGTCTGAGCCAGACCACCAGTGATGGCTAAAGAAGGGGACCCAATCAGTCCACAAGGGTAGTGTGAATTTTGTTTTGCTATGGGATAGTACAATACATTTTTCAAGACCAGGGAAGCACAGACATCAAGGATAAATGTCTCTTCTCAGCAAGTGAAAGGAGCTGAACAACTCCCATTGCTAAGAAAATGGGGAAAAGGAAGATATAGAAGGCAATAAATTGGAGGAAGTCTGACTCTAATACATGGGGTTTGTTGCAGGGTACTTCAGTGTCTTGTTTATTACCTTATGACCTGAAACAAATACCCCTGGTGAAAGGAAGAAACCTTCAGAAAAATTCCCTGATGTACGTTGAGTCTTAAAAAACACAAGGATTTGACCTGGTTTAATGCATTATTCAGAGATGTCTTTTCAAGGTGTGGCATTTTTTTGTGTCTCTATTCAGGTGCTACATGAATTTGGACATTATCATCCAACACAAAATACCATCACCTGACAGCCAGGCAAGGTATGTGCCTGACCCAGGAAAGGAATACAAGGGGATAGGGCTGTTTCTTGCTGAATTCAGCACTCCAGCTGAATGTTACGGGAAAATCAGGTGCAACTAGAAAAACAGGGCTTTTAACGGTCTAGGTTCTTTTGGGAGCTAGCCCATTTGGCTTCAAGAGGTGGAGGAACTGCAAGGAATTAACGTTAATACCTTTGCAGTGGAAGGTGGCAATCATACTGATTGTTTGCAGCAGTCAAGGAGGAAACTTTCTGGGGAGAGCCAAAACCAGTCAGGCTTTCAGCAGTGTTTACAGCAGCAGAAAAATGGAAACTCTCTATCACCAGTGCTATACACACTAAGGACTAACGTAGTCGGATTGCCCAAGATTCAGCTCTCAAAGATAAAAAAACATTTCATCAGGCTGCTGGACCCTAAACTACGGCCAAGGGCCTGTCTGCAAGAGGACACTGGCTGACCTGTCTTACACCTTGGGAAAAAGGAATGGGGATTTTCCTAGTGAAAATGCTTTATAGTTCTGCAACATCACCATTACCAAGCTCTAATGGTGAGCAATGCTCACCTTAACAGTATTCTATATAATAGGTGACAGTTTTTTGTGTTAACTGATGGAGCCCTCTTTGAACTGAACTGAAATGTCATTTTATAACCTTCCAATGGGCATACATCACATCTGAAAATCCTGACACACTTTCCCTTTCAGAGAAAGGAGCAACTAAAAGGAGTGACAAATTATTTGCTGGCTTTCATAATTTGTTGCCTTTTTTCCTTTCTTATGCAGTTGTAAAAATAATGAAAAAACCTGAAGTATTTCATTTTTCTAGGTAAAATTAGGGGAAATAAAATATATTCAAGACCGAATGCCCATTTGCCTGCACCACGACACTTAGAAACGGAGGCTCTGTGTATCATTTTGAGTGTGGTCAGTTTACCGTATGTTCAGACTTGGTTGGCAGGTACTGGTATAAAACACAGAGAGAAAGAAGCTGTGTTGAGAATTCATCAAAACTTTCCTGCAGCATGATCTCTGTTATAACTGACATAGCATCTGTGGAGGAAAACAACACATAATCAGCAAATGCAAATTTACACAGCTCCTTCCTTTCGCACCCACTGATGTTCACTGATACTTTACTGCTCTAGTATGTTTTGAAGTAGTTAGGGACAAAGTTAAAGATTTCTTATGACTAGTAGTATAGAATTAGTCTGTCCTGGTTTCGGCAGGGATAGAGTTAATTTCCTTTCTAGTAGCTGGTACAGTGTTTTGGATTTAGGATGAGAACAAAGTTGATAACACACCGGTGTTTTAGTTGTTGCTAGGTAATGCTTACACTAGCCAAGGACTTTTCAGCTTCCCATGCTCTACTGACTGAGGAGGCTGGAGGTGCACAAGAAGCTGGGAGGGGGCACAGCCAAACTGGCCAAAGGGACATTCCATACCATGTGACGTCATGCTCAGTACATAAACTGGGAAAAGCTGGCCGGGGGGGCCGCTGCTCGGGGACTGGCTGGGCATCGGTCGGTGGGTGGTGAGCAATTGTGCTGTGCATCACTTGTTTTGTGTATTATTATTATTATTATCATATTATTATTATCATTTTATTTCAATTATTAAACTGTTTTTATCTCAACCCACGAGTCTTTCTAACTTGTGCTCTTCCAATTCTCTCCCCCATCCCACCGGGGGCGGGGGGAGTGAGCGAGTGGCTGCGTGGTGCTTAATTGCTGACTGAGATTAAACCACGACATAGTCTTACCCACTTGGGTTATTCTAACACACTGTGAGAAGGAAGAGTGGGTTGTGAAGGGGAAATTCAAATTGTAACTGCTCAGCAGTGGTAGTTTGTGACCAAGGAATGATCTGGCATGGAGGGCAAGAAGGCCCAACTGCAGAAGGGGTTAAACTGGCTGGAAGCAGGGATGCCAGAGGCAGCAGGACTCCCTGCAAGGGAGTGAAGTTTCCCTTGGTGATGAGATAAGGAAGAGCTGCAGCATTGTCTTGTAGCCATCCTGGAATGGGAGCCTCAGGGGCCCAAGCTCAGGGGCCACCTTTGGGCAGCAGAGCTGGGCCGGGGGATGGACCCACTGGCCGGGCTGAGGTGCCCCATGCAACCGCTCACGGGATTGTGCTGGTGCAAGTGGATATAAGGCATCAGCTCGTGACGCATCTTTGCAGACTCCTTGTAGAACCGCTTATGGCGGTAGGACTCTGCCCAATGCAGTGCGCATTAAATTTTTCTTTTATATTTAAGCACAAACGTGTGTTTAATTCACCTCGAGGGGCGCCATAAAAACTTCCTCAACAGTTGAATAGCATGAGACCACAGCAAAGGAGCTTTCTAAACTCATCTTAACACTCTTCAATTGGCTCTTCCTTGCTTAGCCCTTCAATCATTAACATTTTTTTTTAAATTCTCTAAGAATGACTTCTTTTACCTGTATTTAGATTACAAACAAGAGAAGACTGGCTTAAAATCACTGCCCTTTAGGTGACAGGAGAGTACAATGGAGTAGAAATGTTGTCACAGATCATCCACAGTACTCACTGTATTCACCAAACAGTGCTCTTGAGGAGCTCCACATGGAGTTCCAGTGACACTCCCTGTCAGGAAGGACAGTTTGTTAAAAAAAAGGTCTTGAGCCTGTCAGAGAAAAGAAATATGGATGGAATAAGGGGGAATTCACAGATAGGGGGGCTCTTAAAAGAAAATTAGTATATGTATTAATTTGCTATTTAGCAAAACCTTCGTGATAAAAGCTACAGACAAGTCCTTCTGTAATTCTATTGTCCCTTTCAGTTGTTTGTTTTGCAAGAGGTTTATGCAAAGAAAAGCTCACTGCAAGTCTACAGTACCAGAAAACCTGCAATGAAATGAAAACCTTAAATATTTGTCATCAAACATAAGAGTATTATTCATCTCAACACTTAAACAGTCAATAGTGAAAGATAGGCACCTCAACATGGCAATTCAGCATAACTGGCTCTCTCCAGTGACAGACAGAAAGTCTGTAGCTTTTTCAAGAGCTAAATATAGGTAAGATGAAACTTACCAACATGCATTTAAATTCTTTTAACTTTCTAAGTGTCATTAATAACTCCTAAGATATCGTTAGCATGTAAGCTGGACTTGGTAAAAATTGGAGAGAAGATGGCTTACATTTGGAATGGGATTAATCATGGTAGAAACTCTGTGAATTGCACGTGTTTCAAAATTATACGATGAATAAGATCCCAACAGAAATGAGATATTGTCGTGGTTTAACCTCAGTCGGCAACTGAGCACCACACAGCCGCTCGCTCACTCCCCGCTCCCCTGGTGGGATGGGGGAGAGAATTGGAAGAGTAAAAGTGAGAAAACTTGTGGGTTGAGATAAAAACAGTTTAATAATTGAAATAAAATAAAGTAATAATAATAATAATATACAAAGCAAGTGATGCACAGTGCAATTGCTCACCACCCACCGACCGATGCCCAGCCAGTCCCCAAGCAGCGGCCCCCCCAGCCAGCTTTCCCCAGTTTATGTACTGAGCATGACGTCACATGGTATGGAATGTCCCTTTGGCCAGTTTGGCTGTGCCCCCTCCCAGCTTCTTGTGCACCTCCAGCCTTCTCAGTCGGTAGAGCATGGGAAGCTGAAAAGTCCTTGGCTAGTGTAAGCATTACCTAGCAACAACTAAAACATCGGTGCGTTATCAACTTTGTTCTCCTCCTAAATCCAAAACACAGCACTGTACCAGCTGCTAGAAAGAAAATTAGCTCTATCCCAGCTGAAACCAGGACAGTTATAAACAGACTTTTTAGTATGGCCTGTTGCAATAGGAAAAGGGGTAATGGCTTTAAACTGAAAGAGGGTAGATTTAGGTTAGATATAAGGAAGAAATTCTTCACTATGAGGGTGGTGAGGCACTGGCACAGGTTGCCCAGAGAGGTGGTGGATGCCCCATCCCTGGAAACATTCCAGGTCAGGTTGGAGGGGGCTCTGAGCAACCTGATCTAGTTGAAGATGTCCCTGCCCACGGCAGGGGGGTTGGACTTGATGACCTTTAGAGGTCCCTTCCAACCCAAACTATTCTATGATTCTATGATAAACATGCAGAAAAGTAGTTTAAAGAAGGAGGAGAAGGTGTGTTTTTACGGTGACTTCAAAGAAAATATGGCTAAAAGGTTTTAATTCAATGAAAGGCTCTGCAGATTTAAGAGCATACAACTGAGGTTGCAGAATCAGTATACAGTTTCTTACCTTCATATTTTTTCTGCTTTATAAAAAAATCCAACAAAATACTGAACGTAAAATCATCTGGGAAAATTCCATACTGAACCTGAAGAGAAGAAGGAAAGAATCAGCGTGAAAATCTGCTGTTCTAATCTTCCCAAGGATAGCGCTGCAGGTATCAGAAAGATCAGAACCATGGCATTGCACACTGGTGCAATGTGACGGTCAGGCATCACAAGGAGCTTATTAGCACTGTTCCTGTGATGTACGCCTTCTAACTTTTGATGTACTGGATTTGTTTTGATGTTTTATCTGAGCCTTTGGGACCAGGAGGGGCACTGCCTATCAGGTTTTTATGTCTCTCCTGCATCTAGCATGTTTTGGACACCAGCACTGTTTAAAAACAAAAAGCTTCCTGGGAAAGAAGAGGATATAAAAGCTGTAAAGATCTTTAGCTGAAATTTAAGTCCAACTTTAATTTTTGTTTTGACAAAGAAATATCTGAACTTAAAACCACAGTCTACAGACCTGGCTATGATAGGAATTCCGGGTAAGCCACACTTGTCTCAAAAAGCTGATCAAATATAGTCATGCCTTTTCCTTGTAAAAACTTACCTTGTTTTTTAATGTGTATAAGGCTTTGTCTTGTGCACCGTATTTTAAGCTCTGTCTGATCCAGCTGTGGATGGTCCAGTCTCTCAAGTACCAGCAATTTGGACTATGCCAAAACCTAAAGGATGATAAATGGTCCAGGTGACAATATGACTCTCTGTTATCATAGAAACAAATTCTGTAATCAATAAACTGTGGGTTTCAGAAGCCCTGCCTTTCATGATCCCAAATATAAATCTGTCTGTATTTGACTTTGCAGTCAATCATTGCTCTCCAAAGAGTTCTAGCTAGCCCTTTCAAGTAAGAGAAACAAAACTTTGATACACTTTAAGCATGTATGAAGGGAGAATCTGACCTTTTCACAAATGCATAATATCTTAAACTTCTCACTTTCCAGAAATCTTACTGCTTTTCCCGAGAAGATGAATACCATAAAATAATAGCTTGGTATATTTATGAAGGCCAACTGAGATTGCTATAAACACTGTAGTACTTTTTAACCTTGTCTTTCTGATTGTATAACATTGTATTGTCTCTTCAAAGAGCAATATTGCTCCATGACTGATGACATCAACAAGTATCAGAATTACATCAAAATACAGCTGGGTCTGAACCTTCGGAGCTTGTGTAATCTGGTGTCTCCCAACCTCTCTAACTCATGCCTCGCTTCAACCACTTAAGAATTTATTGCGCCTCAGCACAGGCCATCCCTGGAGTGCTGCATGCTTCAGTGGCATTTAGAAATGCTTCATCAGTGAGGCATGCCTCATACACTGGGAAACTCTGCTGGAGAGCCCTCCTGCCCCCCTGCACCAGCTGTGTTGGTCCTCACAGATGTTTTTTTAACCTGTTCTGAGACACCTCATGCCATAGCTTCAGCAGTGTTCCTAGGCAACCTATTCCAGTGCTCAACCAATTTGTAAAATTAAATACTTGAAATTCAGTCTCTTTTGTTTCATCCTTATTCAGCCTTATATGCTTTGCTCTGTATTTGGAAAAGAAGTGATGAAAAATATGGAGCTTTACCTTTGGCAAAGACTCAAAAACCAATTAAGAGTCCAGTGGTAGGAGCTGCTGCCTTGATCTTGGGCTGAATTTCACACCCCAGTGTGAAGAGATGCACGCAACCTTTCTCAATTCAAATTGTATGCATGAAAAATGGGCTCAGTCCCCAGCACAGAAGTGGTTGCCACTTCCTGTAGAAAATGCCGATGACTGAGCTGGGCTCACGTACAGATACTTGCAGCCTCGAGCCAAGCTGCAGCACCATTTAGAGGCAGGGTTGACTCTTTCATCTGAGCGAGCATGCTTTCCAGAACTTTTATCAGATTAACATAGCCACCAATTCTTTCCCCTCCCCCAGCTGAGGGCTACACAGATGATCAAGCCTGGAAAAGTACTGCTGCCTATAGAGCCTTCAGAATGCAGAAGACATCAGTGCCAAAAGCGGAGCTAAACAACTACACAAAGTCTAAATATACTGTTTCTTAAGTGGCACATGAAATCTCCCCATTATTCAGAGGCATATTATAAAAACTCTTTAAAAAAATCTTTGCACGAGCTTTGTAGGGCTGGGAATGATTTGTGTGTTATGGACAATCACGGGATCTATCAGATATAATTACTGTATGTTACTATTAAGATCCTTACTCTCGGACCAGGTTTCCACTGTGCTAGGTACTATATAAACAAAAAGCAAACAGCTTCTCAGCCAAAGAATTTTCTAGTTAATTCTAATAATTAATTACAAAACAGTTGCGTGGGAATGAAGAGAGGGGACTGGTGCCAAAATTGCTCTGGCTCCATGTCAACAAGAATGCAATACATGTGCATGTACATGCTCCCTCAGCACTACACACTTCCATTAATCCATGATGTGGTAGAAGGAGAATTGGAAGTGAAGGATAAACAGGCACACTGCAATCTTTAATTGTTTCTGATCCATATAATGCTGGGATGAGCATCTCTGTTCTACTAGCTGAGAAGAGAAGCCAACAGAATATCTGTTTTTACAGCTAACCTAGACAAACTAACCAAATGTTGTGGCAGACATTTCTATTTGAAAGGGAATCAGGGAAAGGAGGAGATTGTTGGTCATATTGACAAGCATTAACATCTTCCTCCTTCTCTTTCTCCACAAAACACAAAACAGGATATAATTAAGCAAGACAATATATTCAGGGACAGATGAAAAGACAAGAAGGAAGCTAAAACTGCAGAAAGCAGAGGATTCAGAATTAATTAAATAAAGGAAGCCTCTAGCAATTGCTGTGTGTTTAATGGAAAGACCAGGAGGTTATCTTGCAGATGTCTGCTGCCGAAACTAATTTTTCTGAGAACTAATAAAAACCTGAGAAGCACAAGATTCTTATAATGCATTCAGAAAAGACAAGGAGAAGCATCCATAAGAGTATTAGAGGAGCTCCCTGTTGGTACACTTTCATGTTAATGGCTAAAGAATCAATATGGTGATCCTCCTAGTCACTGAACTGAGAACATCTGTCCCCACAGGGAACAAGAGGAGGAATATCTGTAAGACAAGGAGTTCCTGAAATATCAAGGTCATTGTGAATCTAACAGCACACAGTGCAATGGTACTAGAATTCCCCTTATTTTGGAAAATTGTTCAAATGATCCAGTCCAGAAACTTGATTTTCATTAAACCATTGCTTCGTACTTGCAAAATGATTATTATTATAACTTGGAAGAGATACAGTGAGTGTACAGCCTCAGTACAAGGCAATCAGAACATTTTTAGCCAAGCAAGTGCACACTCTCTCTTGCTCACAAACTGGGCAGTGTATTGGGCTAAGAATACATTTTTAGTTTACTAATTTCCTGCACAAGGCCCTATTGCTGATTATTTACAACAGTGATGAAGTACTCATGCTGTGTTAAAGAAACTGAACAATGGAAAAGTTTATCAAATGCGGAGAGTGTTTTATGGAGTGCTCTACTATCACAACAAGCTTGACTTACTTCTATTGGTGCCCTCCTACACTGCAGAAAAGCTGAGTTGCTTCCCTTCTTTATTTATTTATTTTAAATTGCCTTTCAAATTTGTTTGGTGTCATCAAGTTGTGATACACTCTAGTGCTGCTTTCACATACCTTGTATTCTGTAGCTTTCTTAAGGGTGGATTCAATTCCTGGTACTGCCAGAGGCTATCCTTTCTGCAATATACTATTTTTCTTTCCCCCCCATCTGTAAAACAGGAGGAAGAGTCCATTTCTTTCTACAACATTGTCTGACCTTGTCCTGGTTTCAGCAGGGATAGAGTTAATTTTCTTCCTAGTAGCTGGTACAGTGCTGTGTTTTGGATTTAGGAGGAGAACAATGCTGATAACACACCGATGTTTTAGTTGTTGCTAAGTAGTGCTTACACTAGTCAAGGACTTTTCAGCTTCCCATGCTCTACCGACTGAGAAGGCTGGGGGTGCCCAAGAAGCTGGGAGGGGGCACAGCCAGGACAGCTGACCCAAACTGGCCAAAGGGACATTCCATACCATGTGACGTCATGCTCAGTATATAAGCTGGGGGGAGTTGGCTGGGGGGCAGCGATTGCTGCTCGGGGACTGGCTGGGCATCGGTCAGTGGGTGGTGAGCAGTTGCATCACTTGTTTTATTTTTTCCCCCTGGGTTTTGTTCCTCTCTCTCTTGTTGTTTTACTTTCCATTACAATATTATTATTATTCTTATTCTATTATTTCAATTATTAAACTGTTCTTATCTCAACCCATGAGTTTTCTCACTTTTGCTCTTCCAATTCTCTCCCCCATCCCACTGGGGGGTGGGGTGGGGAGGGTGAGCAAGCAGCTGTGTGGTGCTTAGTTGCCGACTGGGGTTAAACCATGACAGACCTAATGAGAAAGTATTTTATTATGATCTACACATCCAGTGCACAGAACTGTATGGTCTCTTAGGCTTCCAGATTTCTTCAAGACTTTCTAAATTTCACCTGCATTTTCTTTCACTAATTTTGCATTTCCATATATAAAACCATTTCCTTAAATAAAACCTCTTGTACAATAATGTTCTTCTCTGTTCTTATGTGTTAGCGATTCATATATCATCTTCTGCCATATTGCAAGGAAGTGGAGAAATTAACAACAGAAGGACACTGAGCAGTCTCCATTCTTTCATTATTTCTAATATCTATAGATCATTTAGACATGTTACTCTGCTTTCCTCAGAATTAAAACCAATAAGGTTTCATATACTGCTACTCCACTTGTAGGATCTAGTCCAGGAAAGGAAGGAACCTACCTAGTGGTAGTCACTGCAATGAATTTCTTCTTCACAGGCCTTGGGAAAATTCCTCTGCATTTTAAATGGACCCAGAGGCATTGCTCATGTGTCAGCGTCAAAGTCAACATCGCTGAAAAAAATCTTTGTTGATTGTAATTTCCTTTTAAACATGAAAGAAACTTTATTTTTCCATCTCTTCTTTACCTGCATCTGGGCCTACACCTTTCTTTGTATGCATCCTTTTAAAAATTTCACGTATAATCATATCCGTCCTATAGGAAATACCTCATGCATTAACTGCCTATACTCAAGTAAAACCAGAGGGAACACTTTCCTTTTGTGGTGAAATAAAAAACTCAACTAGCATATGTAGTATAAGAAATCAATTATCAAAAGTAGCAACAGGACAGGTTAAAAAAATTAGACGAGTCAACTATAACAGAGGATAGTCTAATGCTGAGGCAGAACTGTGCTCTTACACAAGAAAAGAAGCAGTTTGCAGACTCCCTAAAGAAAGCCCATGTTCAGTCCTTCTTCCGTTTCAATTTTTATTGACTTTCCCTAATCTTTGATTTGAAAGTAATTTAGCTCTTGATTGCTTTGGCTTTAAAATTAATTATTCTAAGTTAGGCTCATTCTACCTCCATATGAATGCATATTTCTTGCACAGCATCTTTTGTTCAGGAGCTGCACAGAGCTCTAACACCACTGATGAATGCGGCCTCAAAACAGGCCTAAATGATCATTTTTTAGATATGGTGAAACTACAGTACAGAAGCACAGTCAAACATCAAGGCTGAACAGGAGACTTAAAGAATGCTTTTCATATCTAGTCTTGCTTTCTGATTACACCACATTCAACTTTTATTTCTGTCTACCCCAATGTTACAGTTTTATTTGTTTCTTAACCCTTATGCTTGGTAAAAGGACCAGATCTGGGAGAGGAGATATTTTTGGTACAAGTACATACTACACAGTCATTTAGGAAGTCTCAGGATATCACCCTGGTAACCACCCTCTCCTAACAACTGAAGGGACAGAATTCACCATTCAGTAGTCTCAAAGTAGCTAGTGCATTGCTCAAAACCACTCTTCTGCATAGAAAGCTCAGCTTTGCAAAGTCTCTTTCTAACAATGACTATCACATACAGCAATCAACCATATGGCAGCTAGGGTCCAGTTTATCCTTTACTGACCTACCTACTTTTTTTTGACAGCCAGTTATTATAACAAATGACAAGCTGAATTTCTGATACAACAAGCATTTCTGCCCATTTGTCCTGGTTTCGGTAGGGATAGAGTTAATTTCCTTCCTAGTAGCTGGTACAGTGTTTTGGATTTAGGATGAGAACAAAGTTGATAACGCACCGATGTTTTAGTTGTTGCTAGGTAATGCTTACACTAGCCAAGGACTTTTCAGCTTCCCATGCCCTACCGACTGAGAAGGCTGGAGGTGCACAAGAAGCTGGGAGGGGGCACAGCCAAACTGGCCAAAGGGACATTACATACCATGTGGCGTCATGCTCAGTACATAAACTAGGGAAAGCTGGCCGGGGGGGCCGCTGCTCGGGGACTGGCTGGGCATCGGTCGGTGGGTGGTGAGCAATTGCACTGTGCACCACTTGCTTTGTGTATTATTATTATTATTATCATATTATTATTATTATCATTTTATTTCAATTATTAAACTGTTTTTATCTCAATCCACGAGTTTTTTCTCACTTGTGCTCTTCCAATTCTCTCCCCCATCCCACCGGGGTCGGGGGGAGAGTGAGCGAGTGGCTGCGTGGTGCTTAGTTGCCGACTGAGATTAAACCACGACAGTCCTTTTTGGTGCCCAACGTGGGGCTCGAAGGGTTTGAGATAATAACAGATTAACCGGAGTGTATTAAGGAACTTATATCTGTTAATAGTTGTGGGTCACAATGTTGGTTTCTCTGTTCTCGATATTGATTTGTATAATCTGCATCGTGCTCCTTTTTTTTCTGTACATGTTAAAGATTGATGTTGGTTTTTGCAGTTTGCTGTGGTCGGCAGTGAATAGTGATGTCTCGCTTGTGAGGTCTGTTTTTAGAACATTGACCTTGACCTTAGTGTGGTATGTAAATTTCGCAATGAAGCCGTTACTGTACCACGGAGACCATTTCGTGGAGACAACTAGCAATAACAGTGACTTTTCTGAGAGTTTTTTTTACGGAGGAAATACAGAATGGCAGTGTCACTACCTTCTTCTATGATGTTTCCTCCTTCATTACAGTAACTTTTCAGTATTTTGAACAGCCTTGGGTAGTTAAGATACTTCTATTGGTACTTCTTGGGAATATTGTTTCGGTTTTGTCTAAAGTTGGTAAGCAATTTAAGAATATCATCCAGAGATCTGCCCCAAGGCTGAATAATTATGAGTGGCAGGGTGTGTGGGACAAGATGGGCAAGTACCTAGGCCAATGGGCACCCCCAGTGCTTTGGAACTTCACCCCTGAGCAAGTGCAGACTCCTGAAAAGTTAGTAGAATATTTGGACAAAGTATGCTGTCACCCTGGCAACTCCAGAGAGATGCAGATCACTGCACCGTGCTGGGGCCTGGCCCATGCCTACCGAGCCCTGTTCAACACGATTCAATGCCCTCAAAGGGAAGAGAAGGTCTCTGGCTCTGACAGTAAAACGACACGCCCTGCGGCCACTCAGACCCGGGCAACACGCCCTGCGGCCACTCCGACCCCGGCGACACGCCCTGTGGCTGAACCAAAGAACCAGCCTGTGCCGGTATCAGTCGCCCCTGTACAGAAGAAGAAATCTTGGAAGCGGAAGTCGGCTCGTTTAGTAAGGGAGGAAGAAGCTTCTTCTAAAAGGGGGCTGGAGGAAGAACTGTACGACTACCCTGGAGAAGGGCCATCACGAGAACGGGAGGAGGAGAGCCGGCCGCTGATCAGGGAGGAAGAAGAGGAAGAACTCATAAACGAGGCAGTGACCACCCGATCTCTATCCCTGAGTGAGCTGCGAGATATACGAAAGGATTTCAGCCGTCGTCCAGGTGAGCATATTGTCACCTGGCTGCTCCGATGCTGGGAGAACGGGGCCAGTAGCCTAGAATTAGAGGGTAGGGAAGCCAAGCAGTTGGGATCCCTTTCTAGGGAAGGGGGCATTGACAAAGCGATTGGAAAAGGGACACGTATCCTCAGCCTTTGGAGGCGACTCTTGTCAAGCGTGAAGGAAAGGTATCCCTTCAAGGAAGATGTCATATGTCACCCAGGCACGTGGACCACCATGGAGAGAGGTATCCAGTACCTGAGGGAATTAGCTGTGCTGGAGGTGATTTATGATGACCTGAACAATGAACAACTATCCAAAGATCCAGACGAAGTCAAGTGCACACGACCCATGTGGCGGAAGTTTATAAGGAGCTCAACATCGTCATACGCCAATTCATTGGCAGTGATAACCTGGAAAGATGGAGAGGAACAAACAGTGGATGAACTGGCTGGTCAACTCCGGCAATACGAGGAAAGTCTTTCTTCCTCCCTCATCTCGGCTGTGGAGAAACTGTCCGAAAAACTGTCCCGGGAGATCCAGCAACTCAGAGAGGATAGGTCCTACTCCCCACCTGTACGGACCAGTATCTCGGCTATTAGGAGTCAGCGTTCTTTTGCTCAAGAGAGAGAATATAAAGGGTACACACCACGGGGCACCCTATGGTTCTATCTGCGTGACCACGGAGAGGACATGAGGAAGTGGGATGGAAAACCCCAGTCGCCCAGGAATCCTAGAAGTGGTCATGGACTGGCCAGAGGGCAAAGATTTTGGAATATCGCCAGAGGAGGAGGTGACGCGTGCTGAGGAGGCCCCAATGTATAATGAACTACCAGGAAATGAGAAGCAATATGCCCTGTTCACTGATGGGTCCTGTCGCCTTGTGGGAAAGCTTCGGAGGTGGAAAGCTGCTGTATGGAGTCCTATGCGACAAGTTGTAGGAACTGCTGAAGGAGAAGGTGAATCGAGCCAATTTGCAGAAGTAAAGGCCATCCAGCTGGCTTTAGACATTGCTGACCGAGAAAAGTGGCCAGTGCTCGCTCTCTGTACTGACTCATGGATGGTGGCAAATGCCCCGTGGGGGTGGTTGCAGCAATGGAAGCAGAGCAACTGGCAGCGCAGAGGCAAACCTATCTGGGCTGCCGCATTGTGGCAAGATACTGCTGCCCAGGTGGAGAACCTGGTTGTAAAAGTCCATCACGTAGATGCTCACGTACCCAAGAGTCGGGCCACTGAAGAACATCAAAACAACCAGCAGGTGGATCAGGCTGCTAAGATTGAAGTGGCTCAGGGGGATCTGGACTGGCAACATAAGGGTGAGGGATTTCTAGCTCGGTGGGCCCATGACACCTCAGGCCACCAAGGAAGAGATGCAACATACAGGTGGGCTCGTGATCGAGGGGTGGACTTGACCATGGACACTATAGCCCAGGTTATCCATGAATGCGAAACATGCGCTGCAATCAAGCAAGCCAAGCGGTTAAAGCCTCTCTGGTATGGAGGACGATGGCTGAAATATAACTATGGGGAGGCCTGGCAGATCGATTATATCACACTCCCACAAACCCGCCAAGGCAAGCGCCACGTGCTTACAATGGTGGAGGCAACCCCCGAATGGCTGGAAACATATCCCGTGCCCCATGCCACTGCCCGGAACACTATCCTGGGCCTTGAGAAGCAAGTCCTATGGCGACATGGCACCCCAGAAAGAATTGAGTCAGACAACGGGACTCATTTCCGAAACAACCTCATAGACACCTGGGCCAAAGAGCACGGCATCGAGTGGGTGTATCACATCCCCTGTCATGCACCAGCCTCTGGGAAAATTGAACGATACAATGGACTGTTAAAGACTACGCTGAGAGCAATGGGTGGCGGGACGTTCAAACATTGGGATACGCATTTAGCAAAGGCCACCTGGTTAGTCAACACGAGGGGATCTGCCAATCGAGCAGGCCCTGCCCAGTCAGAGCTTTTACGTACTGTAGATGGGAATAAAGTCCCTGTAGTGCCCATAAAAATATGTTGGGGAAGACAGTCTGGGTTATTCCTGCCTCGGGCAAAGGCAAACCCATCCGTGGGCTTGCTTTTTGCTCAAGGACCTGGGTGCGCTTGGTGGATAATGCGGAAGGATGGGGAAGTCCGATGTGTACCTCAAGGGCATTGGATTTTGGGTGAGAATAGCCAATGATCTGAATTATGTGATGTTAAGTACTAATTAGAGTTATAATAGTTATACTAATAATACACAGATATACTAATCATACTAATAATATTATATGCCGTACTAATGTTATTACAATAAGAATCACCCAGACTAATGAAGAATAACTTCAGTGAAACCAAGCAAAGCACAGTGATGATGGTACCAGAACTGACTTCAACATGAAACAATCCAACACCACATACCATCTCCATTTTTTCCTGCCCTGGAAGATTATTATGACAGATGGAGCCCGAAGTCATGGACTAAATGAACTCACCGAACGTTTTAGAGGGATGGCCCACAGACGAAGGGAATGATATCTCTGTGTGTGTGTGTGTGGAGAGAGAGAGAGAGAGAGAGAGAGAGAAAAAGGGGGTGGTGATTAATGAAAATGTACTGGAAAATGTGAGACTTGAGCATGACGCAGATGGTATAGAATAAGGGGTGTCCTGGCTTCAGCAGGGATAGAGTTAATTTCCTTTCTAGTAGCTGGTACAGTGCTGTGTTTTGGATTTAGGATGAGAACAAAGTTGATAACGCACCGATGTTTTAGTTGTTGCTAGGTAATGCTTACACTAGCCAAGGACTTTTCAGCTTCCCATGCCCTACCGACTGAGAAGGCTGGAGGTGCCCAAGAAGCTGGGAGGGGGCACAGCCAAACTGGCCAAAGGGACATTCCATACCATGTGGCGTCATGCTCAGTACATAAACTGGGGAAAGCTGGCCGGGGGGGCCGCTGCTCGGGGACTGGCTGGGCATCGGTCGGCGGGTGGTGAACAATTGTACTGTGCATCACTTGCTTTGTGTATTATTATTATTATTATCATATTATTATTATTATCATTGTATTTCAATTAAACTGTTTTTTATCTCAACCCACAAGTTTTTCTCACTTGTGCTCTTCCAATTCTCTCCCCCATCCCACCGGGGTCGGGGGGGAGTGAGCGAGCGGCTGCGTGGTGCTTAGTTGCCGACTGAGATTAAACCACGACACCATTGTTGTCAATCTCCAGCACTGTATCACTAAATGCTCTTCTTCCTTTTGATGGATTTAAGTCACCTTTGCAAGTAAAATACAAGGAACAACCTTATTATGTTAAAAAGAAAAACAGTATCATCAAATAGTTGCAAAATCCTAGATAAATGTTATATATTTCAAAACAACGTATGAATGGAGAAGTAGTTTACAGCAGCACAAAAGAAATGCTTTGTTTCTACATAAATAGACAGAATAATGTTAGGAAAAATCTTATTCCCTAACCATTGTACCAATTAGTCTTTATAGTATGAAATTGTATGAACTTTCTTAAGATATATATATATATAGTTTACATTGTATACTGCACAGTCATGGTACAGTCAGCATGACTAAAGGACCCCAGCTCATTGCAAGGAGGAGGATGACAGCCCCCACCCTGAAGAAGAAAGGGTACCCCTGGACTACCCAGATTACACCAGCATCCCAGCCCCTCTGACACCTCTGTGAAACCCTCCCCTTATCTGGAATCAGAGATAAGTAACTGTAGCAAGACCAACTCCAGGGACATGTAGATCAAGAAAGAAGCAGATGGATGATGACGCCATAGAATTATAGTTGCTTTGCAAAACAGTAGTGTGTGTTAAGTAGCGATTGGTCAAATCATGAATTCAATCACCTGAACGCTTGAAAGGTATAAGAACCATGTGTAAAACCACATTTGGGGTTCAATTCACAATTTGAATGGGACACCTCATGCGCATGAATAAAGAATTACTCTTGTAATTCTATAGTTTGCGTCCTAGCCTCTCTCCTCGATGGCACAGGCCAGTTTTGAAAGTTTCGTAACAGTTTGGCGACCACAAAGGGACATAGCTGACTCACCTGATCCAACGTCTCACTACCACCCGGACCCTGACGATCTGTGCTGCCAGCTTGTGGGTGAGTTCACCTCGAGATACTCGGGCATGGGGAGAATGAACCGTGGATCTTATTTGGCAGTAAGGAGGTGATTTTTTTGTAATGATGGGAGGTGGACAAAGTATAGTGAAGAGGTCACTAGTAGATGAATTGTTGCAACACTGGAAATTTATTGATGGGAAGGCTGGGTCGTCAAAAGCCCAAGCCCTGTGTCAGGAAATTTGGCCAGAAGTGACTGTCCTTGGTGACGCGTACCAAATGTGGCCACAGTCTGGTTATTTTAATGATATTAAGCTGAGCTATTTATGCCAGCAATTGGAAGATTGGTTCCCATCACAAATGGACTATTGGTATATCAGATATAAAAAAAATATAAAAATTCCCCTCCGCAGCAGAGAATAAGTAAGGATCTCTGAATGAACAGGAAGAATAAGATCTCTTTACATTCCGGAATTTATAGATATCAGAGAGAAGTTTCCCCTTCGGGTTGGAAATTGAGTAAAATCTCCGGACGAACGGGAAAATCAGGGACATTCCACATTAATCTCTACCTGCCTATCCTACTGCTCTTTTTTTTCCTGCTTTTACTGTGGTTTCTGCTTCAGCTATTGCTACTGCTTCTGGTTTGTAAGCAACTCTCCGACAAAAAATATAGGGCCAGGACTGGAACCTAGCCAGCTTTCTTTGGGAACAGTCCACACACCATTGACACCCGCTGATTTGGTTTTGGGGCAACAACAAGTGCCCAGACTGTGGAATGATCCAGAGAAGGTGATACAAACTATATGTGGCATCTTTCGCATTTATAACCCTACGTGGGCTGACATGCAGCAACTATTTGAGACTGTCTTTACTCCTGATGAAAAAAATTAAAATCTGGGAAACAAATCACAGACGGCCTGGGGAAGCACAGACCAGCCAATGACCCAGGTCGGTCCCCCAAATTTACCAGCTGATAGAGATATGCTGCAAAGAATGAGAGGGGAATTATTAAAATCCTTAGAACTGGCAGGAAGGAAGACTGTAAATTGGGCTAAGGTCCAAGAATGCCAGCAAGGAAATGCTGAACATCCTTCTGAATATTATGCCCGATTGGTTAAACGAGTGAGAATAGTTGGAGGGGTCAACCCTGAAAATGAAGAAAATTGGACTCTAATGGTATCTTTCTTTGTAGATCAGTCAGCCCCAGCTATTAAAAAAGTTTTTCTAAACATGGCAGCCTGGATGGCAGGGCAAAGAATTGGATGAAATAGTCAGCATTGCTACGTTCGTGTTTAATGGAAGAGATGAAAGACAGCTGAAGAAAAAAAAAAGAAAAAAGAAAAGAACAGGAACAGAAAGCTAGTCTATTGGCAGCAACATTGAATACCAATCCTAGACTAAGGGGATGGTCTTCAAGGCAGAAGCAGAGGAGAAAATTTTAGGAGCAATGGGCCTCGAGGAACAGGAAGCTGTTGTAATTATTGTGGACAACAAGGTCATTGAAAACAGGAATGCCCAGTACGACCAAAGGGCTTCCCAAAAGGACCTCTCAATGTTATGGTGCAATCCTTCCCTGTTCTATGCAACAGGGGCAGCTAGATTTCACCCAGGATTGACAATTAGCAGGGACCTATTGTGCAGTCACTACAGGAGCCTCTGAATACAAAATATTTTCCCCTGCTTCTGATGAAAATCTGGTCTTAAACCATTTAATTAATGAACATAATTACCCCATCTAATACATACAGGGGCAACTTTTTCTACCTTAAATCAGTATATCTATTAATCTGAACTCTCAATACCTTTTTGCATTTACTTGGGGAAAGATACAGCTAACATAGACAAGGCTCCCTCAGGGCTTTGCTGGGTCCTCCACTATTTTTACTAAAATTTTAGTAAAAGATTTGCAGGATGAAGTGTTTAAAAAATGGATCTGGTTCTGATACAATATGTTGATGGTTTATTAGTAGCCAAGGAATCTTGTATAGTTGACACCTGTACCTTACTGTTTGCCTTAGCTGAGAAGGGCCATCGGGCTTCTCCACATAAGCTACAACTTTTTTATAAGAGAAGTGTAAAATATCTGGGTTACATTCTCCAGCAAAAGGAGTGGCATTTATCTGAGAACCATACTAAAGCCATTCAAAATCTTCCCTGACCAATTACTAAAAAACAAATGTGAGCCTTTTTAGGAGCTGTAGGATTCTGCCGACCCTGGATAGCTGCTTTCGAGGAAATGGCAAAACCACTGATGCAGATTACTGCTCAAGATGCTGGAGAATCCATTCACTGGACAACAGACAAGGTAAAGACATTCAAGCTTTTGAAGCAAGCTGCACCTGCTCTGGGATTGTCAGACTACGGTAAGCCATTTGCCTTGTTTGTACATGAAGGGAAAGGAATAGCCTCGGGGATGTTAACTCAGTCTTGGGGGATGACAACGTCCAATTGCACATTATTCAGCTCAGCCAGATCCAGTAGCTCAAGGATCCGTTGCCTGCATCTGTGCGATAGCTGCCGCAGCACTGCTAGTTGAACGGATGTCGTGGTTTAACCTCAGTCGGCAACTGAGCACCACGCAGCCACTCGCTCACTCCCCCTACCCGGTGGGATGAGGGAGAGAATTGGAAGAGCACAAGTGAGAAAAACTTGTGGGTTGAGATAAAAACAGTTTAATAATTGAAATAAAATGATGATAATAATATGATAATAATAATAATATTATAATAATAATAATACACAAAGCAAGTGATGCACAGTGCAATTGCTCACCACCCACCGACCGATGCCCAGCCAGTCCCCAAGCAGCGTCCCCCCCCGGCCAGCTTTCCCCAGTTTATGTACTGAGCATGACGTCCCATGGTATGGAATGTCCCTTTGGCCAGTTTGGCTGTGCCCCCTCCCAGCTTCTTGTGCACCTCCAGCCTTCTCAGTCGGTAGAGCATGGGAAGCTGAAAAGTCCTTGGCTAGTGTAAGCGTTACCTAGCAACAACTAAAACATCGGTGCGTTTGTTCAACTTTGTTCTCATCCTAAATCCAAAACACAGCACTGTACCAGCTACTAGGAAGGAAATTAACTCTATCCCTGCCGAAACCAGGACAAGGCTTCACCACTCATTCCGAAGCTGAGTGTACAAGCAGCAGAATTAATTGCATTAACAAAGGCCTATCAGCTGGCCAAAGAAAAGACTGTAAATATTTATACTGATTCTCGATATGCATTTGGAGTATACCACACTACTGGGCAGTTATGGAAGCTGTGTGGGTTTATACTTTTAGTGGAAGTAAAATATCAAATGCTCCTCAAATTACTGAACTGTTAAAAGCTATACAATTGCCAGAGAAACTTGCTATCATTCATCAGCCAGCCCATACTGGCGGAAGGAACAAAAGAGATAAGAAATAGTCTAACAGATATTGCACTAAAGCTGCAGCACAACAGCCATACGAACTACCAGGCTTACAAACAGTCCAATGATCCGACCTGGTGTTGCCCACTCCTGAAAAGATATGTTTGACTGTTCCTGCTGAAGAAATTGACACTAGGAAAAGGTATGAAGTGACCAAAAATTCCCAGGGAATATGGAGAGCAAGTATGGAAAACCTTCCTATTTTACCTAAGCAATACCCAATTCCCATAGCAAAAATGCATCACCGTCTAGGGCATTTTGGGACTGCTACACTAGCCCAGACAGTGCTGAAGAATTAGTTCGCACCAAGAATTTATGCTGCAGCCAAATAGGTAACTGTCTTGCATGCACTACCTGTAGCCTTAATGAATATTTAACAAAGATCTCAACAAACAACAAAACTGTCTCCCTATGAAATACTATTTGAAAGACTGATACAGCTCCTCAGAACTGATGTACCCACTCATGTAAGTTTATTAGCAGGAAATGAAAATGTGACCCAGTATATTTTACATGTTCATAAATTACTAAAATACCATCAGGCCCAGGCACAACTAATACAACCAGTACCTCTAGAAGGGGGTCTGCACCCCTCTGATCTAGGGAATTACGTTTGGGTAAAAGTACACAAAAGAAAGGATAACTTATCTCCTCGGTGGGAGGGACCATTTTTGGTATTGCTAACCTTTCTCAGCAGTAAAGGTGGAAGAAAAATCGACTTGAATCCATCACTCCCACCTAAAAGCTGCAGCTGGTCTGGAAGTGGAAGCAGGAAACCCTCCTGCCACTAAGGGAACATCTACCACTGCAGAGACGGATTCACCCGCAGCTGGGAACGTATGCAGAGCCAGCGGATTGGCTGTGACACCACTGATCTTGCGTAAGAATTTGACAACAGGAAAGTGGAAAGTAATCTGATACTTATGAATTGCAGATGGACTGAACCATACCCTTACTTAGAATTAGAGTGCAACCAAGGGATAATTATTTTTGCTATTTGTGTCCATTTTTCCTGTTAATAGTGGTTTGGAAGCCTAGATTTTAACATGATAGCCTTTCTTATAAGCCTGTGGTGGAATATTGATTATACGTATTCATTCCATAATTTGGCCATAGCAACAGTTCAAACTAATACAGTAGCAGCAGATAAGCCCGACTGAGGGATATGCACTAAAAGCCTATCCTCTACCAGAAATCAATTCTCCTTGGTTTCTGTCCCATGGAATTCTCAGTGGTACAAGGATGGGCATATACGTTATGGATTTTCACTAAAATAAGGAAGGATACCGCTCTTCCGCCAAGAAGGGTTTGTCACTAGTTTGAAAGGAGACCCCTGGGTATGCTTGGAGAGCAAACCTGTTGACAAGCTTACTCACTTTGTAAGGGCTGTGAATTGAAAATGCCAATATATCTTTAAAATTAATAAAATTAATGGAAATGGACGATTCAGATCTTGGGACCATATAGATGAAAAGAGGATTCTTATGCCTGGAATGTTCCATAGATCTGTTCTTATGCCTAAAAGCAATCGGTATTCCTCCACAGATTCTTCCAAAACCTTACTATATACTACATCCACTGAGTATGAAAGGGAAATTCTCCAGAAGCCCTTACATAAAACCTATTATAATAAGACATCATGCTGTAGATTTGTTCCTGGATGGAGTTTATCAGGCCCTGCAGACTCCGAGACAATGCGGATATTTGCAGATGGATTAACTTGGTATTCTGTAGGAAACCATAATCAAACCAAAGATAATTATAAAATTTTGGTTTCCACTACGGGCCTATAGGATCCTGATTGCTCCGAGTCATCTAATCTGGGTCTGAACCTTACTGGTTTACCTAAACAACCAAATCCAGCACATGCTAACCCTTTTACAGGAAATAATTTATAAGATTCAGATATATTTGAAGATTATACTACCCTATTTACACAACTACCAGGGCAATATTGGATAGGTGGAGAAAGGGCATTCAAGCATTTACCCTCAACCTGAGCTGAAAGGTATATTCTAAGTGCATTAATACCATCTGCACAGGTTAGAACCAGTATCTCTTCTGCCTCTGTAGCTCATAACTACTGGTATATATGGAAAAAAGTGTTACAACCCTCTGATAGAATGTGGCACTAAGTTCCACCTGTTTGTAAGAGCTTTTATCCATGGTTAGGGGTTGCAAAACTAGAAAGAACTATTGCAATTTGTCAAAAGAATTAGAAAAAGCCATTAATGAAACCACAGATAGTATTCTAGCCCTACAGTAAGAAATCAAATTATTATCACAAATGGTACTACAGAATCGATTAACCTTAGACTACCTATTAGTAGCACAGGACAGAGTATGTACATTATTGAATAATAACTGCTGTTTTTATGTAAATCCAGACCAGAAAAATGAAACTGATATAAACAAGATAAAGACTCATTTAAAAATATTACATGAAGAAAGACAAAGGCAGCCTTGAACCCCTCTGGAATCATTTGCAAAGCTCAGAGAGGAAGAATCCTTCACACAACTTGATCAACCTATGAATATGACAGGCTTGCCTTGAATTCCTCGAACCTTTATATTTATTAGTTCATAACCAGAGTGAAAAAGCAAAGGCCAGACCCCAGGCTCAAACAACATACTACTTCTCAGGAAACTCTTTGTCTGTGGGAAAACTCTTCCAGGCTGTTAAATGTGTTTGCTAAAAAGCTCCCCTAACAGCCATGCAGATTCAAAATACTCCAGAACTATGTACTCCCCAGCAGGACACCAATGGAAGTTCACTTCTCAAAAGAACACGAGTCAGGTTTTCTTCTGTATCAGCTTGGTTCAAGGTGCTCTATATGCCACATCCTGACATAATAGGACATCAGTTACAGGCCTTGTCTAGCTAAAAACTAAAGGCATTAACATTTAAAATTCCGGTATCAAATGGTTCCTTGTTTTAATCATAATAATTAAACAAGTCAGGTTAAAGGGAAGGTCGCCAGCTAGCTCACTGAAGCTAAAACTGGCCATTTGGGGATCCCCAGTGTGACTGGTGGAGAAAAGAACATTGTGGCAGTATAAATATTACTACCAAGAAAAGGTGGTGGTGCCTGGTTTAGTTCATGCAGAAAATAAAACCAGGTCATTTTATCAACATTCGGAAGTTTTATTTCAAATGCAAACTATGAAACAAGCAACCCCCTTTTTGGCTTTATTCCTTTATGATCAAGAGAGAATGATGAGATAGATAGCATGGGAGATTTGCTTCACTTCTTGTTGCTTAGAGATATATCCCCAATGAAAGAAACCAAATAAACAGGCACTTTAATAGTGTGTTCCTATTTTTCTCCTCTTCCTAGGATAATAGAGTGTCTCGTTACCCATCACCCTCCACCTCTCCCACTCCTTTTGGAAAAGATGGGAAGGAAAATCAGATTTTCTTCTCACACACATGAAGAATCCATACTACTTTCTCCATAAAGATGAAATTTGCTCGAAGAGCAGCAGTTAATAAAAGAAAGGAAAACTGTCATAATAATAACAACAATAATAAAGCCCAACTTTTCCCCAAACTATTGACTCTAAAGGATGCAGCTCCTAGGATTTCTCTCTCTTAAAAATAATTCTGGGCTTTTACAGTTGAAATGACTGGTTTTGAATATAAATGCCATTAATAATCTCGTGATTGAATAGAGAGTATCATAGGCTGAGGAAAATATAGAGAATGATGGGGTGAGCTGTTGCTATAGTGATTCTGATAGATACTCTCTAGTGCCTTTCCTTGTCCCTATGCAACCACAATAAAGTCTAATTTAAAACCAACACTTGCATTAATTATATCTTTTCCTGGTATCCTGGCATAGAAAAACATATATAGAGAAATTAAGAACTGTACAACACACTAGATTTCTTGCTTTGGGGAGATTTTTGAATCTCAGCAATTTCAAGTATGTCAGGCTAAAACTTGCTGTATTAAAGCTCAACAAAGGGTTAGTTCTGCCGGAATATTTACTCATCTCTCTGAAAACTGATTAACACAAAGGCTGTAAAAAATAGCATATGTAAGTAAAGTACTGTTTTGATTGTTACCATTTTACAAGCCCAGCTATGCACGTCATTACTTCAACTAATTCTCCACCTGCTTGAAAGCTGGTACACAAGTTATCGACTAGATTAATTTTTCAAAATGAAAAAGAAATGTTTGTGAAAGCCTGTTTGTAATTGGTAATTGCCGAAATTACCTTTGTACCTGGTTCACTGTGCAGAGTGAGAGAGAGATCCCCTGCTAAAGAGTGCCAGAAAATCAGTTCCTAGCAGAAAGCTAGTACCTGCTAGCTGCATATTGGAAGTAAGTTTAGAACCTTCTGGGTACCAAATAGTACTTATGTCACGGACTTTCTTTAACCAGGGCTATCTGTAAGATTATGTGATTTTAGGGAATAAATTGCTTCCAAGCTAGTTGTTTCATTTCTAAAAATAAATAAATGCCTTCAGATCCTTTAGAAAACCTCCATCTCTTAGCCACCAAAACATGCTATCTTTAAAATCAGGTGTATTCCCTCATCCTCTCCACAAGATAGCTCCCCCAGCACATTAAGTGCATCAATGCCAGGGCAAAGCACATAGCCATTGTTTGTATTAACTTGTTCCCAAGCTCAGCAAAATAAAGAGATAAGCAGTGCAGCCAGCAAACTCTGTGACCTGCACAGAAGCTTGCCGCTTAATAATGACCATAGCTATAGCACGCTCAATTCAAAACTGTCATTGTCTTGAGCCCCACGTTGGGCACCAAAAAGGACTGTGGTGGGTTAACCTTGGCTGGCCGCCAGGTGCCCACCAAGCTGCTCTATCACTCCCCTCCTCAGCGGGACGGGGGGAGAAAATAAAATGGAAAAACCTCATGGGTCGAGATAAAGGCAGTTTAATAAAGAAAAGCAAAGGCCACGTGCGGAAGCAAAGGAAAACAAAAGGATTTATTCTCTACTTCCCATCAGCAGGCGATGTCCAGCCACTTCCTGGGAAGTAGGGCCTCGGTACGCATAGCAGTTGCTCCAGAAGACAAACGCCTTAATAACGAATGCCCCCCCTCCTCCTCCTTTCTCTTAGCTTTTATTGCAGAGCAGATGTCATATGGTATGGAATATCCCTTTGGTCAGTTGGGGTCAGCTGCCCTGGCTCTGCCCCCTCCCAACCTCTTGCCCACCCCCAGCCTACTGGCCTTTGGGGCGGGGGTGTTGGAGAGACAGCCTTGATGCTGTGGGAGCACTGCTCAGCAGTAGCCAAAACACTGGTGTGTTATCAACACCTTTCTAGCTACAAATGCAAAGCACAGCACTATGAGGGCTGCTATGGGGAAAGTTAACTCCATCCCAGCCAGACCCAATACATAATGCTAAGCTTAAACTATGACAGCACACCCCTTTCACATTATATTAAAAAGGAACGCTTTATGAGTATGCATAAAAAACGCTGTCAACAAAAGCCAATAATGACTTCTTATTCTAAGAGCAGGAAAAAAAACAGCCTATAACTACCTGGACATTGCTATTACAGTATTTGCAAACAGCAACTTTTTAATGGTGTCTAATGTACAGCCTAAATTTAACCTGAGACAAAATTAACATCGTTTTGACAGAGACCTAATTCACTGAGAGCTGGAGTCCACATTGTAACAATGTTGCATTTTCCATTTATTCTACTCAAATTCTTTATGCTTCACAAAATATCTCCCAGAAATACATCATACACTAGCTTCAAACTAGTGTAACGTTACACCCACTGACACAATCCTTGACACTTTTCAGTTTGGTCACAGTTGAACTTGCACAGATTACAAGTGATGTATTCCTCTGGCTTGAGTATCAAAAACTGCAATACAGAAGCATCTGAGCCAAACCACTCATTCTGCAAAGCTGTTCGGTTTCACACCACATGCAACCTAAGCAAAAAGAAGGTGCTGGCAAGAGTGCTGCAGGAATACAAATACTGAATGGATCAATTTAAGCAAGGGAAGAGCCAAACTTTACATTTGCTGCCAAACACTTCACAAACTGGATTTGCACAGTTCAGGTTTCACCTTTTCAGATTTGCTGCCATAGTCCCACAGTTCAAGTTAACCTAATTTTGACCTACCACCTGCGCCCTTTTCATTCTTCACTGCTGTAGTCTAATTTCCTTATGCATTGCTGTCCTTCTGCACCCCATGAGCAAAGGGGAGGCAGAGCTACATGATAAGCTGTCAAAGAAAACAAATGAGGTTTTCATATGAAGCATAAACACCTGCAACAGAGGGGACAAAATACCTGATGCTCACCTCTAGTTTCAGCCACTGCCAAAAAGGCAACCATTTCCAAAAAGTAAACCATAGGTGCATAGCCAGGTCTTGGCTACCGAGCAGCCTACCATGAATCTGTCTATATTTCATGTAACATCTCAATGAGCAACAGTTTGTTGATATTTTTTTTGCTCTTCCAATCATACATTTTCCTGAGAAAATATTTTTAGCAATGAGAAACAAAAATCATAGAATCATAGAAGAGAATCATAGAATAATTGAGGTTGGAAAAGACCTCTAAGATCATCGAGTCCAACCGTCGACCCAACACCACCAGGCCCACTAAACCATGTCCCTAAGTGCCTCATCTACTCCTCTTTTAAATACCTCCAGGGATGGGGACTCCACCACTTCCCTGGGCAGCCTGTTCCAATGTTTAACCACTCTTTCAGTAAAGAAATTTTTCCTTACATCCAATCTAAACCTCCCCTGCCGCAACTTGAGGCCATTTCCTCTTGTCCTATCGCTTGTTACTTCGGAGAAAAGACCAACACCCACCTCGCTACAACCTCCTTTCAGGTAGTTGTAGAGAGCGATGAGGTCTCCCCTCAGCCTCCTTTTCTCCAGGCTAAACAACCCCAGTTCCCTCAGTCGCTCCTCATAAGACTTGTTCTCCAGACCACTCACCAGCTTCGTTGCCCTTCTCTGGACACGCTCCAGCACCTCGATGTCCTTCTTGTAGTGAGGGGCCCAAAACTGAACACAGTACTCGAGCTGCGGCCTCACCAGTGCCGAGTACAGGGGCACGATCACTTCCCTACTCCTGCTGGCCACACTATTTCTGATACAGGCCAGGATGCCATTGGCTTTCTTGGCCGCCTGGGCACACTGCCGGCTCATGTTCAGCCGGCTGTCGACCAACACCCCCAGGTCCTTCTCTGCTGGGCAGCTTTCCAGCCACTCTTCCCCAAGCCTGTAGCGCTGCATGGGGTTGTTGTGGCCGAAGTGCAGGACCCGGCACTTGGCCTTGTTGAACCTCATACAGTTGGCCTCGGCCCATCGATCCAGCCTGTCCAGGTCCCTCTGCAGAGCCTTCCTACCCTCGAGCAGATCAACACTCCCGCCCAACTTGGTGTCGTCTGCAAACTTACTGAGGGTGCACTCAATCCCCTCGCCCAGATCATTGATAAAGATATTGAACAAGACCGGCCCCAAAACTGAGCCCTGGGGAACACCGCTCGTGACCGGCCGCCAACTGGATTGAACTCCATTCCGTCCAGCCAGTTTTTGACCCAGCGCAGAGTATACCTGTCTAAGCCGTGAGCCGCCAGCTTCTCTAGGAGAATGCTGTGGGAGACGGTGTCAAAGGCCTTGCTGAAGTCCAGGTAGACCACATCCACAGCCTTTCCCTCATCCACTAGGCGGGTCACCTGGTCATAGAAGGAGATCAGGTTGGTCAAGCAGGACCTGCCTTTCATGAATCCGTGCTGGCTAGGCCGGATCCCCTGGTTGTCCCGCTCATGCCTTGTGAGCGCCCTCAAGATGAACCGCTCCATAATCTTCCCCAGCACCGAGGTCAGGCTGACAGGCCTGGAGTTCCCCGGATCCTCCTTCCGGCCCTTCTTGTAGATGGGCGTCACATTGGCAAGCCTCCAGTCGTCCGGGACCTCCCCCGTTAACCAGGACTGCTGATAAATGATGGAGAGTGGCTTGGCGAGCACCTCCGCCAGCTCCCTCAGCACTCTCGGGTGGATCCCATCCGGCCCCATAGACTTGTGAGTGTCCAGGTGGCGTAGCAGGTCACTGACTGCTTCCTTTTGGATTACGGGGGGTTCATCCTGCTCGCCGTCCCTGTCCTCCAGCTCAGGGGGTCGAGTACCCTGAGGGTAACTGGTCTGCCTGTTAAAGACTGAGGCAAAGAAGGCATTGAGTACCTCAGCCTTTTCCTCATCCTCGGTGACGATGTTCCCCCCCGCATCCAATAAAGGATGGAGATTTTCCTTGGCTCTCTTCTTGTCATTAATATATTTGTAAAAACTTTTTTTGTTGTCTCTAACGACAGCGGCCAGATTGCGTTCTAGCTGGGCTTTTGCCTTTCTCATTTCCTCTCTGCACGACCTAACGAGATCCCTGTACTCTTCTTGAGTCGCCTGCCCCTTCTTCCACAAGCGGCAAACTCTCCTTTTTTTCCTGAGTCCCAGCAAGAGCTCCCCGTTCAGCCAGGCCGGTCGTCTTCCCCGCCCGTTCTTCTTACGGCACATGGGGACAGCCTGCTCCTGCGCCTTTAAGACTTCCTTCTTGAAGAACGTCCAGCCTTCCTGGACCCCTTTGCCCTTCAGGACCGTCTCCCAAGGGACTCTCTCAACCAGCGTCCTGAACAGGCCAAAGTCCGCCCTCCGGAAGTCCATGGTTGCGGTTTTGCTGCCCCCCCTCCTTACTTCACCAAGAATGGAGAATTCTATCATTTCATGGTCGCTAAGCCCAAGACGGCCTCCGACCACCACATCTCCCACCAGTCCTTCTCTGTTTGTAAACAGCAGGTCAAGCGAGGCACCTCCCCTGGTAGGCTCCCTCACCAGCTGCGTCAGGAAGTTGTCTTCCACACACTCCAGGAACCTCCTAGACTGCTTCCTCTCTGCCGTGTTGTATTTCCAGCAGACGTCCGGGAAGTTGAAGTCCCCCACGAGAACAAGGGCTAGCGATTGAGAGACTTCTGCCAGCCGCTTGTAGAATGCTTCATCCGCCCCTTCATCCTGGTTGGGTGGTCTATAACAGACTCCCAGCAGGATATCTGCCTCGTTGGCCTTCCCCCTCATCCTTACCCATAAACACTCGACCGTATCATCATCACAGTCGTTGAGCTCTAGACAATCGAAACACTCCCTAACATACAGAGCCACCCCACCGCCTCTCCTTCCTCGCCTGTCCCTTCTGAAGAGTTTATAGCCATCCACTGCAGCACTCCAATCGTGAGAGTCACCCCACCATGTTTCTGTGATGGCGAATAAGTCATAGCTATCCCGCTGCACAACGGCTTCCAGCTCCTCCTGTTTGCCGCCCATGCTGCGTGCATTGGTGTAGATGCACTTGAGCTGGGCTATCGATTTCGCCCCCAGCATTGGCATGCCACCCCGAGGCTCATCTCTAGTGGGCCTCATTTTATCCCCTTCCCCCTTCGAACCTAGTTTAAAGGCCTCTCAATGAGCCCCGCCAATTCATGAGCAATGATCCTTTTCCTCCTGTGAGACAGCTGGACTCCATCTGTCGCCAGCAGGCCCGGTGCCGTGTAAACCTCCCCATGATCAAAAAAGCCAAAATTCTTCCCATGGCACCAGCCCCTGAGCCACGTGTTGATCAGGTGTGTTTTCCTGCTCCTTTCAGTATCCCTCCCTGCTACTGTAGGGATAGAGGAAAACACTACCTGTGCTCCTGACCCTTCAACCAGTCGCCCCAGTGCCCTGAAGTCCCTTTTGATCACTGCAGCACTTCTCTCTGCAGCCTCATCACTGCCAGCCTGTATAACCAACAGCGGGTAGTAGTCGGAAGGCCGTACCAGACCAGGGAGTTTCCTAGTAATGTCTCTGACCCGGGCCCCAGGGAGGCAGCAGACTTCCCTGTGGGATGGGTCCGGTCGGCATATAGGGCCCTCTGTTCCCCTCAGAAGGGAATCGCCTATGACAATTACCCTCCTTTTTTTCTTAGCAGAGGCAGTCATAATGCGTGGGGCTGACTGCCTCACCCTAGGCGACCCCCTGGACGGACCTTCGTCTACATCCTCATTTCCCTGGCCCTCAAGTTCCAGGGCCCCATATCTGTTGTGTAAAGGCAACCGGGAAGGTGAGGGAGGCCGGGCGGGGGTTCGCCTGGCACACCGAGCAGGGACCCGTTTCCATCCCCCCCCGTCGCTTAGGTCCCCTCCTTCTACCTGGTGGCAAGAAGGCAGGGGATCCTCTGCTTCTCGCGGAGCCTCCATCTGCTGCCTCTGCCTCAGGGACAGGGTAGGGTGCGGCTCCACCAATCTATCTCCCTCAAAATCCTGGAGTCCTTCATGATACATTTTTTTAACTGTTCCATAATCACAGTAAGTTATCCAATCACAGTACTTCAGAGGCTAACTTCTAGTTAGTGTAGCTCTTAGTGTATCTAACTTCTTCTAAGCCCAGTGGGACAGGAATGTCCTTTATTCCATTGCATATGATGTCAAGCACATGGACCAGCAAGCAAATTAAGGATAAATATGGCAAAACTGACTCAAGCATTTTGTCAGGCAGTTTGAAATTTGTGGGCTCTTACCAGCTTTGTGATTGTTTTACTCTTAGGTAGTTCTTTTCAGAAAAATACTGTACCGTCAGATCTGTTATTTAAAGAGAGACACAGTAGGTACCTCACTTCAAGTACTGCATGTAACTGTAGGACAAAAGTTCCCTTCCGTAGGTAGGTACAAGCTGCGCAGTTAAATGAGATTGTGTGACTCAAAACAGGCAAAGGATTTCAAAATGCAAAGGGATATTTTGTAGTTCCTTCCCTTTTGGAATACAGCCAAGACTGATAGTTATAAATATAACCCACTACTGGCTTTGCTACTGCTGATGAGCATCAGTGCATGATGCAAGCCCATGTAGTTCCTGTCACTTTGCCTTGTTGCAGTGGCCTACTCAGATCTTGTATTCAGGCTCTGAATTGACATTTACAAGCATCCAGTTCTCTGAGGGACTCAGTATAGGAGGCTTATATATGTCATGTTACCCACTGCGCAGGAGAACAGAGAATACAGAAGAGGGGGGGAAACACTACAACTATGTGCAAGTATGTATCTGATGTGTTCCAGTCTGGGTTTTATTTTTTTTTATTTTATTCCTCCAAAGAATCATGACTTTCAAAACAAAACAACACTATCTTACATTAGATGAACTTGCTTCTTTACGATTTAACCTGGACAAGGGAAACTCTGAGAAAAGGGGTGATCACTGCAGGATAGTAACTTCAATGAAAGACAAAGGAACCCCTTTGCAGAGAAAGCTGAGTTTACTGCTCCTGCTGCAAAGGCTCCTCTGTCATGCTCTCACAGTAGCTGCTATACCTTGTCCACCCCCTCAGTTAGAAGCACCAGTAGCCAGTCTGGTTCTCCAGAGCTTTGGCACAGGCAATGTAGGCAAAGGGGGTTTTGTCCATTTTACTCCCAGCTGTCTGCTGCCAGAGGCCATCTATTTTGCTTGTGGCTGAATTTAGCCCTGCTCTGTTCACTCCCTAATGGAACTAAGTAGAAAGTGGCTGATTAGACTGAAGAAAGGAGTATTTTTTCCCCGTTGTTAAATGAAAGCAGCAGTGAAAGAGGAGAGATCAGAATTAAATAAATGACAGTTTAAAGAGGATGATCACAAAGTTGACTTTAGACATTAAAGCCAGCTTTATATCCACACCAATTCTTGGAAAAAAGATATTACTCATAAAGGTGCAAACCTGCTTGCAAAGCCAGTTGCCAAAATCCGTGTGCTTTCAGCCTGACAAGCTCTACAGTGAAGGGAGGGGGGGAAAAATCAAAATCCCTGTTAATTTTTCAGCAAGAGAAACAACAAGGAATGTGTTTATTGTGTCTAAATTTACAGCTGAGAAAACAGGAGTTTCTACCAGTTGCTCTCTTGTATACCCCTTTCCAATTTTAACAACAAACCCAAGAAGACATTCATTGTTGTCTGTTCAAATGCTCTCTGAACTAGATTCTGGGCCAAATCCTCACCTGGTTCAAAGAGACAATGCATGGTTCCCCCAGCTACCAGGGACCTGCCTCAATCCACTGAGAACCTTGCACACCACACATGCACACGGATCATTAATTAGACTAAAGCTGGGAGGCAAGGGCTACAACTCCGGCACATTTCAAGGATGTGCAGCCCAGTGTCCCACAAAATATGTCAGGGTGGTGAAGATGGAAACCAACTGCTGAGAAGACAGCTGCCGCAGCATTATTCCTGAAATGACCAACCTGACATTTAACAGAGCTTTTGAACTGGCATAGCAAAGGGGAGACAGTGAGGCAGCTGAAAAGCCTGGGGGCATTCTCCTTCAGGGACAGAGGGCACACCAGGATTTTAGCAAATAGGTAAGGGGTATGATGATGATGAGATATCATCAGCTGATAGGAGAGGCTTGGACTTCTATCTAAGCTCCCCCCACCCCATCCTGTCCTGTCCCGTCCTGTCGTCCCTCCCTTCTCCCCCCCCTCCGAAGGAGTAAGGAAGAGATTATTCTGCCTGGGAACCGAAGATTTACCAAGTAAAGGACAGAAGGACAGAAATAGAAAAGGAGGTAACCGGGACTCAGCCAGAAGGCACAGTCACAGGTAGCTGAGCAGAGTGACTGGAGTGCTTGGTACAGAGAAGCATTGGAAAAATGCAACTGGCCTCATTCCAGCAGACAGTATAGGTATGTTATCTGGAGCACGCAGCTTTAAAAATAGCTCACTATTAAAGTAGCACTAAAACATCTAAAAAAAGTAGGCATCCTGAATTCACTGTTTTTTCACTTTGCTACTGGGCATCTTACATTCAGAAGTTTGCACCTTAATTTCCCATTTCTGGAAAAGAGAGAGAGAGTAATGACCTCAGAAATCACCTCTGGAAAATGTTAAGCTATGACCTTTGCTTATCAGTACCTCTATTCAATTACAGCAAAGCATTGTTTTGTAGGTCTGTTTGCAACACAAGCTTCTTCTCCCCTTAGGGAGTAGAACACTTTTTCACAGGCAAGAATATATATGCTACAGAAATAAGTAGCCATACAAGTTGGATAAATGTACCTGCTTATTTTCATTTTTGTTCTGCACTTCAATGCTTTTGGACATTTCTGAATAAAATGAAAGTATTCAGAAAAAATGAACTATTGGAATGAAGCAACGTAAGTTGGCTTTTCAAATTTCTTTATTACTGGGACCAAAAAGAAATCTATGGTCTGATGGATATAATCGGATAATTTTCTAAATATCTTAATAATTGATTGTTGACCAAACATTTTCAGTCCTACAAAAGCATAAACATCCATTTCTGTAAATAAAAACAGACAGCTATTTGAAAATTAACATTCCCAATAATTTGTATGCTAAAGAAAGATGTAGGCTAAAGTGGGTCTCTCTCCTCCCTGTCACAGTAACTATGATTTTGTTATAATTATTTTGTCTATAATAGTGTATAATAGAACAAAAGAAGATCAGATATATACCTGTGGTGCATTATTTCATCCCTTGTCAAGGTCATCTTAATGTCCTTTCCATTTCCAAAAGCTTTCACCTTCTGGAACCTGCATCACATCTGCTATCTGTTGCTACATACTATGCAGCAACGTACATGAAAACCACAGAAATTCTCAGAGCACAACACAACAGATACTCTATTGGATCACATTACTAAACCGAATGTCTTCACCGTTACCAACAAAGCTTAAAATTTAAAATTAAGATCATATGGGTTTTTCCTTGTATACAGAAAAAGAAGGGAAGTTCTCACTGAAAAGTGCACGTGAGCTTTATATTTCATATGTTGACTAAGGTAACACAGGAAAAAAGTTTCTAGTGCCTTTGTCCTTCTCTCCATCAGCCTACACCATAAAACCAGCACATGACTTGCCATCATTCAACCATACTGACAATCTTCTTACGAAAGGTGGTGCAGAACGGAAATTCTCATGCAGTGGAACGTCAGAGTTCCACTTTGGTTCCAGCTCAGCTTCTGTGCACCCCGCAAGAGCTGATACTGTTTCCACAGTAGGAAACCAACAGTGTCATGAAACTGCTTGTATAAGTATTATTAGCACTCACATTAGTCTCCTGGATAATTTTTTTTTCCAAACATTGTAAAGACAAGAAAAAAAAAACCACCACACCACCAAAATCAATAGACAGACAGAAAGAAATCCCTTCCCATGCTAACCTACACTGTAATATGGCCTAGAATGCTTCAAAACATTTCACATTCTTAATGGATCTCCAGTCCCACCTTCTTATAAGCATTACTTTCATTTACAAATAAGAGAAAAACAATTAAAACAAAATCCTGAGTAAACTCAGGTAAGTGGATCAGCTTTACAACATGTACACTCAACCCAACATGTATTTTCAACTTAACAGCTGCAGCAGGCTATGCAACTCCTATACCCAACATCAGGACACTAGAGAGCCAACACTACTTTCTGCGTATCTTTCATTTCCAGCTCCTAACTTAAATTTTGCCAGAATAAAATTGACAAAGTCAAAAAACATGTCCAAGCTCTAAATATTCATCCTGTTCTTAAAAATCCTTTTTCAATAAAATACTTGTTCTCATCTTATGAGAAGCTCATCCACAGTTTCTTGTATATTCCACCTAAGCCATGAACACCCTGATTCACCCCATAGAAAACCATCGCTAATGGCAATGAATCAACACCATAACTTATCTCATAAATTGCCTTCACTCTCTCTTTTATTACTGAATACAGTAAGATATTCACAACCACTGACATTCCCGGCAAATTTTCTGCCTGATCTGGAAGCCTTTTGACTTTGTACTTATTTCTGTGTTTTGAACTTGTGACATTTAAACTGTTCAGCATTTTGAGTACACACTGGTTGCAATGGCACAAAAATATATTTTTTTTAAAGTAAAGGATAAATTCTCTCTCATTTTTAATCTATTTTGTTATTTTATACATGATGTGTGAAGATAAAGTTAAAATGGCTTAACCTTTTCATTTGAATGGCTACCCCCACTTTTGCTCACATCACAATCCTGTGTTACTGAGTAGTGTGACTCAGTAAGTTAAAACTAATAAAAAAATAACAGAATTTCTATTTGAAATAAATTGCTCACCAAAAAAATTGAATTCAACAACTTGTATTAAATATCTTCTTTCCTCAAGAAACATGTATTTTACAGCTAATTTTACCAGCAGGATGCCATAAACTAGAGAAAGTTACTAGCTAAGCAACTGAAATCAGAATTTTTAATGACTGTTGCCCCTTCTACAGCTGCAATGATAATATATTCCTTATTCTCCTATGTTATGTTTAGTTCAGCTCAATAATGAGTAACTTGTGACTGAAAACGGCAGGAATGCATGCTTACCTCTTCTAAAAAAAAGAGGAATAAAAACTGGCACCTACAAATACTAAAATCCTGAAATCGAGAATCTGTTAATTTCACCAAATACAAACAAGATTTCCTGTAGTTGATAAGTTTTAAATGCAAAACATGTTCTGATAAATGCTTTCTATATTGTATCTAATATAATTAACATTTACATAATCATTAAAATGTGTACATTTGCAGAAAAGTAATACTTTCATTCAAGTTTCTTTCTCAAGAGAGTTGTCTACATCAATGAAAAATAGTACTCTGGTAAACATTTCTCTCTTTTTTAAAAGATAATCAAATAAATAAATTAAACCTGTAAATAAATACCTGTCAACCTTATAAGTACATACACGATGGTTTTCTTGGTCAGCAAAAAAATGGTTCCAAATTCAGTATAATCATTCCAAAGAAAATCAAAATGGCTTAAAGGGTTACCAGAAAACAACAATAAGGCTTTCTTTAGAAAGATAAATAAAATTATAAACATGAAACATGATTAGAGTATTTTATTTGAATTAAGGTTTCTTGCTTGCTGATTTAAACTGAGATCAAATTCAGCGATTCAAATAATTCTAATTATAATCAACCTATCTGTAGTAAAACAGCTATGGTCTACAGCATGTCAAGATTATTCCTTAAAGATGCAGTTCATCATAATTTTTTCTGCTGTATTTATTTTGATTCAAAAGGAATAAATACTTGCACCATAAAGGAATGATTCAGGTTGATGGATACAATAACCACAAAGTTAGCAGTTCCCAAAGAAGGGATCATGGTAGCTCTGGGTATGGTTGTAAGCCTAATAAAAAAATTAGGTTTTTTTCCTAGAAGTTGCAATCTTCAACATTACTTAACGGGAAAAGATTGCTGGACTGGTTAACACTATTTAGGAAAGCTATAACAGAGAGAACTCGACAGAAACGATAACTTTATATGCTTTTTTCTTCTGTTTACATGGGTTTGGAGCTGCTGCATGGCTCTGGCTGCCATTACTGCTCAGGGGCCATAATGGAATCTGAAGTTCCTTTCTGGGGAAGCTGAATGGGGTTAATTCGCAAGTGTATCTTTACAATTATTAGTCATCAAAGCTAGCAAATTAATAAATATCTGCATGTGTTTGTGTTTTAAATTCTAAAACTTATAAAAGGCTTTACTCTGTCCTGCTCATTTGTATTCATATGAACTGCTCACTCTTTACATTTTTGGCTGCAACTTAACCTCTGTCTAGACTTTCAATATTTCTAAAATGTAATGCACGATCTGTCTCCAGACGGGCTTTTTGCTGGTGCAGAAACTTATGAAACAACCTTCAGAATGCCACTGGATATAGCGAAATTTAGCTTTAAGGTGAGTATGAGTCAAATCCTGAGATAAAACTGCCTTTTCTCCTTCAACATATGAGTACAACATTCTGTCAAGATCTGGTCCTAAATACTTACTGCTCACATTGTACTTCAGTCTATTTCCAATACTATCTACTATATAGAATGCTTTGAGCTGTTGGCAAGAAAGATGCTGGTTGAAAGATATGAAAATTCTGTTAATATTCTTTTCTTGCAAGAATGGTAATGAAAGCCTTTCTCCCAATACTAAATGAAAAATGCATCTACATGGGGTGTGGACTGAGTCAGTTCTTTCCATTTCTGAATCTGTCTGGCTTTATCTTTCTGTCTACTCCAGAAATATTGTGGGTTTTTCCCCCCTAAGGTTGATATATGTGTTCTGTTTGTAGAAGAATCTTTCTTTTTCCGTTGTTTTAAACATGAAAGGTTTTAAAAATCCAAATGCTTATCCCTTTAGTGTTGCCAACATGAAAAAAAGATTAGTGTTGAAGGAAAGTCTTCCAACTTTTTCTGTTTTTATATGCAGTGCCTAGAAAATTCTTGTCCAGTTTCTGCCAAACTTAAAGGAAAGTTTATACAAAAGGACAGATGAACTATGAAAAGCAGATGACTGAAAAGATCTGTGTTACAGGAAGAGATCCTTCTGAATGCTTTTCAGTGTTATATTTTTATTGATGGTTCTCCCCCACTTTACAGAGCTCTTCCACTGACTGAATACACCTACTTGAATGAGAGATGGTTACAGGATTAGACTTGCTGAAATTTGGCTCTGGGTTCTGAAGTGTAGTTGCTAGTTATTTTCTCCAAAGATTCCTATAGCTCAGACTCTGACAAACCATGGACAGACAATGACAGCAGACAAACCATGAAAGATGATGGGGAGAGTAAGCATGTGTGCCCCTCTGTGCAGAAATGAGTGAATGCTGGAGCCAGAAGGGCAGTGGAGTCTGTAAGACCAGAACCCTTACATCTGACAGCACTGGCTTGGATAGTGACCAACAGTTCTTCCCATGAAGCAGCATCACACACTGGCCACCATAATGCAATGGCATTAAAAACAGGTATATTTCTGTCATTCACTTGCAAATCACTTGAACATTCTAATGAGGTAAACCTCTCTGGTGCTTCCCTTCCTTATGTCTCCCAACCTGCCAAAGAGCATCTCAGATCTTTTACAAATGGAGTTATTTTGGATTGCTCAGCTGAAGCTGGTGTCCAGACTGGTAAAACATATCATTCTGGCTACAAGGTGTATTTTTCCCACAGACACTTCCACCCCTTCTCAATATCATTTCAAACATAACTGCTGCATAACTTGAATAATAGGCAGATATTTCTGACTCATTTATTTTTATATATCTATTTTTTTACCCACATATTTCTGTGGAGGGAGCAAAAGCCAAGACCTGATAAACTAATGAAGTCTATGCCAGCTACAGCCTTAGGACAATGAAAACACCTCAAAGGAAGAATTAAATATCTTGTAGGATTGTGCCTATGTCTCTTCTCCTTTTTCTATTTGTGCTGGAACAGGTTAATGGCATTCATTACACCCTGTAGATGTATATACAGAAACAAGGTATCATATTAGTGGGAATGAATGACACGCATAGTATATTTCAGGAGTCAACATTTTTTTTGATCCATTGTGATCATTTATTATAAGCAATACTTTAGAGTAACTGAACGTTTTCAGACAATGTTAAACTGCTTGATTGGCATGTGTGGCGGTGTGCTCCCCCTGCCCTGCATAAGCAATGACCACCAGTGGGGGTCATTGTGGCTGCATCCAGGTTATGCTGGACTTTGGGGATGGATGGCAACATAGTAGCCAAGGGCTGCCTGGAGCAGTGAGTCAAATGACTTGCTGATATGCAAATATGACTATAAGTCAATCATCTTACTCTATAAATAGTGGACAGCCCAGGGCCCGTTGAGCTCTCCTGCACGGCAGCAGGCTGCATGGCGGGATCTCCCCTTGAGTAGGGACGCCTCTCAAGGTTACTCCTCGAGGTTGAGCGATTCCTTGCTGCAACAGATCCTTGGTAAGTGACTAATAGCATGCTAAACTTTGAACTCTTAGCTAAGTGATATAAAGGATTCATCGCGCATATATAATCCTTTAGACATAAACTGTTGACCAAGTCTGGGACTAGGATTGGATCCAGCCGCACCTAAACTCCTCTCTGAGAAGGAGTTTAGAAAGCAAGGGGAACCATTCTGAACCTCATGACTCAACGGGAGGGTCTCCCTGACAGTTTTGTCTGACCCTGTCCTCTATGCAGTAAATAATCAAGTGTACCTTGCCATTGAATCTTGTTAAACCACTGTCGCATTTACATTATTTACAGAGGCATGGAGTGAATCCAAGTCCCAAATTCTCAGAAGAATGGGCTCGTGACAATTAGCACAATTGCGAAGCCCTTGAAGAGCACCGAAAGGTATGGAGGAATGTGTTAGCCCTAGGCATTCCCAGATCCGAGATTCAAGGACAGCCTACTGGCATTATCTTGAGTCTGAAACATTCCAGAAATGAGATAACAGTGAAAGAAAGGAGAGTATTTCAGCTCCTCCGGTGCCAGTGCCTAGAAAGGGAGACAACCCCTTCCTCCCCCTTAGGGAGGAATTGCAGGGCATGAAGCAAAAAAACGAGTAGTGTCCGGAAGGCGATTGGGCCTGCCTGTCCGGAAAGTGGAAGCTTATCAGTGGATAAGTGACAACGGCCCATACATTTTAATTCCAGTTGGCCCTCAGAGGCAATTGGTGAAGTTTTTAATAGATACGGGAGCACAAATTTCAATATTAACACAACAAGATGCCGAGAAGCTGGGCGTGCGATCCGGACGGCAAAGAGTTAAGATTACCGGTGTGAAGGGGGGGGGGGGGGGGGGCGGGGCGAGTGTTATGTGTCAAACTGCCAAGGTCAATTTATGGCTCCCAGGCGAGAAGCGCATGTCGACTACTCGCTTTGCAATTAAAGATCATCATGAAATATTTTAGGTTTCGATGTTTCAAACGGCCGAACCTGGTGCCTGCCGAATGGCAGCGTGTGGTCCTTCGGCTCAAACACCGATCCCAACCCCGGTAGAAAGCGGGAGGCCGCAGTGCACGCACTTTGCGCAGCCCCTGCCCTCCCTGAGTCAAAAATTACTAATGTACCGCAATATCCGATTTCTGCTGCGGCACGAAATGGAATTTCTGAAGTCATAGCTGATTTGGAGAAACGACAAATTATCTCCAGAACCCACTCCCCATATAACTCACCTGTCTGGCCAGTTCGGAAACCAGACGGGAGGTGGCGTATAACAGTCGATTATCGGCGCCTGAATGCCAATACAGCCCCGCGAACAGCTGCTGTACCAAACATCGCAAACTCAACAGCTACTTTGCAAGCAGCTGCACACCCATGGATGGCGGCGCTAGATGTAAAAGATAGGTTCTTTATGGCTCCCTTAAAGGAGGAGGATAAAGAGTTTGGAGATAAAGTTTGCTTTCACTTGGGAGGGAGTACAATACACCTTTAACAGACTCCCACAGGGGTATAAACATTCACCTACAATTGCTCATGCCGCACTTGCTGAACTTTTACAGACAGTCTCACTCCCCCAAGAAGTGAAACTGTACCAATACATAGATGATATTCTGATTGGAGGAACTTCCCCTGAGAAGGTGGGGGAAGCAGCAGCGGCAGTATGGCAAGCACTAAATAAAGCAGAAATTGAGATTCCACCTGGGAAATGTCAGGGACCCAGTAAAGAAGTAAAATTTTTAGGTACTTGGTGGATAGCAGGCAGTGCAATGATTCCTCCAGATACCTTAAGAAAAATCGAAGAGCTGCAAATGCCCCCATCAAGGAAGGAGTTACAACAATTAATGGGAACTTTAGGATATTGGAGGAAGCATGTACCTGGATTTCCCGTCCATTATACTCACTCTTACGGAAAGGCAAACCCTGGGAGTGGAAATTAGAACATAAAGAGGCGGTGAAAACTTTAACTGAAGAATTAAAAACATATCAGTCACTGGGACCAGTACACCCCCGCGACCCTATTATAGCCGAATGGGGTTTTGCCGAACACGCTACTTACTGTAACCTGTTCCAAACCGGCCCCGATGGGCCAAAAGGACCTTTATTGTTTAGCTCAACCGCATTTAAAGAAACAGAACAACGATACTCTGAATGGGAAAAGGGACTTTCATCTTTAGTCCGAGCAGTTAAACAAGTTGAGAAAATACAGCCAGGACAGCCTGTGATGGTAAATTTACCATCCATTGGTACTGTGCCTATGACTTTAATTAAACCTCGTGGCCCACTTGCCTGGGAAGCTACCGATAGCAGTGGTGCAAAACACAGAATTACTGCATGATGGATTTTTCCTTCTTTTTAACGGGGTAACCTGTTCGGACTCTCCCCACTGAAACAAGTCTCTATTTTCTCTTACAGCACCCCACAGGATAACAAACAGAAATGCTGTGTTCACGTTACTATTCCAAACCCTAACAATGCTGCTCCTCTTAACCTGTGGTCAAGGAACCCTAGGGTGGCCATGGTCTCAAGCTCGTGTTAAGTACACTGGGAGTATGGGAATACACTCTAGTAAGGGAGATTTAAATCTTTCCACCGTGGTCATGCATGGAACTGAAACATACTTAGAAAATGAATGGAGCTGGGATAAAGATGAAGCTGATAATAAAATTCCCTGACTTCAAGGAACGGCAGGAAAAGAATTAATGAAAGGGACCACCAATTGATTGTGGATGCACTTGGTGCAGCCCAAAATAATGTTTCTCTAGCCCTTAGTTGTACCCAGGCTCAACTGTGGATGCAATCTATGGCAGCAGCAATTATAAGAGAAGGTGAAGAGGGCACCTTACCCACTGAAATTTGGAAGGTAATATGGGCTAATGTAACTAAATTTGAGAAAGAATTCCAATCCTGGTGGTATTCGGTTAATTTCACTTATGACCCCAGCAACAATAAGGCCACAGGTTTTGTCTTAATAATTCTCAATGCTTCGGTATACACCATATACCCAGTCATTGCGTTAGGATTAAATCACAATGAAGCTATACTCTATCCATTAGAACATAGAGTGTGGGCCCAACAAAATGGAAACAAATGGCAAACTGTTGATGTTAACGCATGCGTTGTACGGGAACAACAAGGATTTATTTGTGAGAGTAACACCATCAAAGCCCAAGACACTTGTCTTGACACTGAACAAAATGTTTGTCATTTTGAAATACATCCCGATGAAGCCCCTGAAACCGTACTTGTATATATTGGAAAAGGATGTGTTTGTATGAGAACCCTTTGTGATTTTATATTTGTGGATAACGGGTTACTGTAGATACAAGCAATTGCTCAAATATTTGTGTTTGTAACTTTACTAACGTTGTGGGATGCGACTTTAATTATTCAGCTCCTGTTAGGTCTTATCAATTGTTACAATCTAATTATACATTGAGTGAAGATTTATTGCCTACCCCCATCGGAATGAATCTTACCCTGGTGAAGAAACTACTACAACACAATGACCTGTGTCAACTGCTAGAACCCGTCCGAAACAATAGACACAAAACTCTAATCACTGTTCATCATGATACAGAAGAGATACGCCATGTCTTGGAAAGAATGAAAAAGGATGGAGAACACCATTGGTGGGAAACTCTTCTTGGATGGGCACCGACAGCAACGGGAGTGTTTAATCTTATGCTTCATCGAGTTGTGATTTTACTAACTCTAACTTTAATATGTCTGTTGCTTATAATTATACTGTATATAAAGGTTTGGTACATGATAAAACAAATAACCCAACTTCAGTGACCCAAACATAAAAATTAACGCACAACAAATAGCCGTGGTTCACTATTGTTCTGGTTTCGGCAGGGATAGAGTTAATGTCCTTCCTAGTAGCTGGTACAATGCTGTGTTTTGGATTTAGGATGAGAACAATGTTGATAACACACTGATGTTTTAGTTGTTGCTAAGTAGTGCTTACACTAGTCAAGGACTTTTCAGCTTCCCATGCTCTACCGACTGAGAAGGCTGGAGGTGCACAAGAAGCTGGGAGGGGGCACAGCCAGGACAGCTGACCCAAACTGGCCAAAGGGCTATTCCATACAATGTGACGTCATGCTCAGTACATAAACTGGGGGAAAGCTGGCCGGGGGGGCCGCTGCTCGGGGACTGGCTGGGCATCGGTCGGCGGGTGGTGAGCAATTGCACTGTGCATCACTTCCTTTGTGTATTATTATTATTATTATTACATTATTATCATTGTATTTCAATTATTAACTGTTTTTATCTCAACCCACGAGTTTTTCTCACTTGTGCTCTTCCAATTCTCTCCCCCATCCCACCAGGGGAGGGGGGAGTGAGCGAGCGGCTGCGTGGTGCTCAGTTGCCGACTGAGGTTAAACCACGACAACTGTCTACTTAATGTGGATCTATAAGCGCATAAACTATTAATATACTATTTCTGACACAGAGGCAAGAGGTGACCGTACCACCACTCTGTGAAGGTAAGATGATGTCGTGGTTTATATACACACACACACACACACAGATATCATTCAGAGATATCACAGACTAAGGAGTCTGTGGGCCATCCCTCTAAAATGTTCGGTGAGTTCATTTAGTCCATGACTTCGGGCTCCATCTGTCATAATAATCTTCCAGGGCAGGAAAAATGGAGACGGTATGTGGTGTCGGATTGTTTCATGTTGAAGTCAGTTCTGGTATCATCATCACTGTGCTTTGCTTGGTTTCATCGAAGTTATCCTTCATTAGTCTGGGTGATTCTTATTGTAATAACATTAGTATGGCATATAATATTATTAGTATGATTAGTATAACTATTATAACTATAATTTGTACTTAACATCACATAATGCAGATCATTGGCTATTCTCACCCAAAATCCAATCCCCTTGAGGTACACATCGGACTTCCCCATCCTTCCGCATTATCCACCAAGCGCACCCAGGTCCTTGAGCAAAAGCAAGCCCACGGATGGCTTTGCCTTTGCCCGAGGCAGGAATAACCCAGACTGTCTTCCCCAACATATTTTTTATGTGCACTACAGGGACTTTATTCCCATCTACAGTACGTAAAAGCTCTGACTGGGCAGGGCCTGCTCGATTGGCAGATCCCCTCGTGTTGACTAACCAGGTGGCCTTTACTAAATGCGTATCCCAATGTTTGAATGTCCCGCCACCCATTGCTCTCAGCGTAGTCTTTAACAGTCCATTGTATCGTTCAATTTTCCCAGAGGCTGGTGCATGACAGGGGATGTGATACACCCACTCAATGCCGTGCTCTTTGGCCCAGGTGTCTATGAGGTTGTTTCGGAAATGAGTCCCGTTGCCTGACTCAATTCTTTCTGGGGTGCCATGTCGCCATAGGACTTGCTTCTCAAGGCCCAGGATAGTGTTCCGGGCAGTGGCATGGGGCACGGGATATGTTTCCAGCCATTCGGGGGTTGCCTCCACCATTGTAAGCACGTGGCGCTTGCCTTGGCGGGTTTGTGGGAGTGTGATATAATCGATCTGCCAGGCCTCCCCATAGTTATATTTCAGCCATCGTCCTCCATACCAGAGAGGCTTTAACCGCTTGGCTTGCTTGATTGCAGCGCATGTTTCGCATTCATGGATAACCTGGGCTATAGTGTCCATGGTCAAGTCCACCCCTCGATCACGAGCCCACCTGTATGTTGCATCTCTTCCTTGGTGGCCTGAGGTGTCATGGGCCCACCGAGCTAGAAATAACTCACCCTTATGTTGCCAGTCCAGATCCCCCTGAGCCACTTCAATCTTAGCAGCCTGATCCACCTGCTGGTTGTTTTGATGTTCTTCAGTGGCCCGACTCTTGGGTACGTGAGCATCTACGTGATGGACTTTTACAACCAGGTTCTCCACCCGGGCAGCAATATCTTGCCACAATGCGGCAGCCCAGATGGGTTTGCCTCTGCGCTGCCAGTTGCTCTGCTTCCATTGCTGCAACCACCCCCACGGGGCATTTGCCACCATCCCTGAGTCAGTGTAGAGATAGAGCACTGGCCACTTTTCTCAGTCAGCAATGTCTAAAGCCATCTGGATGGCCTTTACTTCTGCAAATTGGCTCGATTCACCTTCTCCTTCAGCAGTTTCTACAACTTGTCGCATAGGACTCCATAGAGCAGCTTTCCACCTCCGAAGCTTTCCCACAAGACGACAGGACCCATCAGTGAACAGGGCATATTGCTTCTCATTTCCTGGTAGTTCATTATACATTGGGGCCTCCTCAGCACGCGTCACCTCCTCCTCTGGCGATATTCCAAAATCTTTGCCCTCTGGCCAATCCATGATCACTTCCAGGATTCCTGGGCGACTGGGGTTTCCTATTCGAGCCCGTTGTGTGATCAGTGCAACCCACTTACTCCACGTAGCATCAGTTGCATGATGTGTACAGGGGACCCTCCCTCTGAACATCCAGCCCAGCACCGGCAGTCGGGGTGCCAGGAGGAACTGTGCTTCAGTGCCGATCACTTCTGAAGCAGCTCGAACCCCTTCATATGCTGCTAATATCTCTTTTTCAGTTGGAGTATAGTGGATCCTGTGTATCCTCGACACCAAAACCCCAGGGGTCGACCTCGAGTCTCCCCTGGTGCTTTCTGCCAGAGGCTCCAGGTAGGGCCGTTCTCCCCGGCTGCGGCGTAGAGCACATTTTTTACCTCTTGCCCTGCCCGGACTGGCCCCAGGGCTACTGCGTGAACTATCTCCCGTTTAATTTGTTCAAAGGCTTGTCGTTGCTCAGGGCCCCATTTGAAATCGTTCTTCTTTCGGGTCACTTGATAGAGAGGGTTTACGATCAGACTGTAATTTGGAATGTGCATTCTCCAAAAACCCACGACGCCTAAGAAAGCTTGTGTTTCCTTTTTGCTAGTTGGTGGAGACATGGCTGTTATTTTGTTGATCACATCCATTGGGATCTGACGACGTCCATCTTGCCATTTTATTCCTAAAAACTGGATCTCCTGTGCAGGTCCCTTGACCTTACTTTGTTTTATGGCAAATCCAGCGTTCAGCAGGATTTGGGCTATTTCCTTCCCTTTTTCAAAATCTTCTCCTGCTGTGTTGCCCCACACGATGATGTCATCAATGTATTGCAGATGTTCCGGAGCCTCACCCTGTTCCAGCGCAGTCTGGATCAGTCCATGGCAAATGGTGGGGCTGTGTTTCCACCCCTGGGGCAGTCGGTTCCAGGTGTACTGAACGCCCCTCCAAGTGAAAGCAAACTGTGGCCTGCACTCTGCTGCCAAAGGGATTGAGAAAAAAACGCATTAGCAATATCAACTGTGGCATACCACTTGGCTGCCTTTGACTCCAGTTCGTATTGAAGTTCTAGCATGTCTGGCACGGCAGCACTCAGCGGTGGCGTGACTTCATTTAGGCCACGATAGTCTACTGTTAGTCTCCACTGTCCATCAGACATTTGCACTGGCCATATGGGACTGTTAAAGGGTGAGCGAGTCTTGCTGATCACTCCTTTGCTCTCCAGTCGACAAATCAGCTTATGGATGGGAATCAGGGAGTCTCGGTTGGTGCGATATTGCCTTCGGTGTGCCCTTGTGGTAGCGATCGGTACCTGTTGTTCTTCGACCTTCAGCAACCCTGCAATAGAAGGGTCCTTCGAGAGACCGGGCAGGGTAAACAGCTGTTTAATTTCCTCCATCTCCAAGGCAGCTATACCAAAAGCCCACCGGTACCCTTTTGGGTCCTTGAAATACCCTCTCCTGAGGTAGCCTATGCCAAGGATGCACGGAGCATCTGGGCCAATCACAATGGGGTGCTTCTGCCACCCATTCCCATTTAGACTCACTTCGGCTTCCAATACAGTTAGCTGTTGGGATCCCCCCGTCACCCCAGAAATACAGATGGGTTCTGCCCCTATATAGCTTGATGGCATTAGGGTACACCATGCACCGGTGTCTACTAGAGCCTTATACTCCTGTGGGTCCGATGTGCCAGGCCACCGAATCCACACAGTCCAGTAAACCCGGTTGTCCCTTTCCTCCCCCTGGCTGGAGGCAGGGCCCCTCTAGTCCTGGCCATAGTATTCGTTACTCACTTCATGTAAATACGAGTCAGAACTCTCTTCATTAAGATCAGAAGTAAGATCGGCCCTTCTACTCTCTCTGGGGAACTGCCCGCTGGAAACTGGAGCAGGAATTTTCCTGGAAGAACCCCTTTCTGGGATTGTTTTTCCTTGCAACTCACGTACCCGTGCCTCTAGGGTCGAGGTAGATTTTCCATCCCACTTCCTCATGTCCTCTCCGTGGTCACGCAGGTAAAACCATAGGGTGCCCCATGGTGTGTACTCTTTATATCCTCTCTTGAGCAAAAGAACGCTGACTCCTAATAGCCGAGATATTGGTCCGTACAGGTGGGGAGTGGGACCTATCCTCTCTGAGTTGCTGGACCTCCCGGGACAGTTTCTCCACAGCTGAGACGAGGGAGGAAGAAAGACTTCCTTAGCACAGCTAATTCCCTCAGGTACTGGATACCTCTCTCCATGGTGGTCCACTTGCCTGGGACACATATGACATCTTCCTTGACGGGATACCTTTCCTTCACGCTTGACAAGAGTCGCCTCCAAAGGCTGAGGACTCGTGTCCCTTTTCCAATCGCTTTGTCAATGCCCCCTTCCCTGGAAAGGGATCCCAGCTGCTTGGCTTCTTTACTCTCTAATTCCAGTTTACTGGCCCCATTACCCCAGCATCAGAGCAGCCAGGTGACAATATGCTCGCCTGGATGACGGCTGAAATCTTTTCGTATATCTCACAGCTCACTCAGGGATAGAGATCGGGTGGTCACTGCCTCGTTTATGAGTTCTTCCTCTTCTTCCTCCCTGAGCAGTTGCCGGCCCTCCTCCTGCTGTTCTCGTGATAGCCCTACTCCGGGGTAGTCTGCCTCGTCCACTTCTTCCTCTGGCTCCCTCTTAGAAGAAGTTTCTTCCTCCCTTAGTAAACGAGCCGACTTCCACTTCCAAGATTTCTTCTTGTGTATAGGGACAACTGATACCCGCATGGGTTGGCTCTTTGGTTCAGCCACAAGGCCTGTCGCCGGGGTCTGAGTGGCCGCAGGGCCTCTCATGGGGGTTGGAGTAGCTGCAGTGCCTGTTGCCGGGGTTGGAGTAGCCGCAGTGCATGTCGTTTTATCGTCAGATCCAGAGACCTTCTCTTCCCTTTGAGGGTACTGAATGGTGTTGAACAGGGCTCGGTAGGCATGGGCCAGGCCCCAGCACGGTGCAGTGATCTGCATCTCTCTGGAGTTGCCAGGGTGACAGCATACTTTGTCCAAATATTCTACTAACTTTTCAGGAGTCTGCACTTGCTCAGGGGTGAAGTTCCAAAACACTGGGGGTGCCCATTGGCCTAGGTACTTGCCCATCTTGTCCCACACACCCTGCCACTCATAATTATTCAGCCTTGGGGCAGATCTCTGGATGATATTCTTAAATTGCTTACCAACTTTAGACAAAACCGAAACAATATTCCCAAGAAGTACCAATAGAAGTATCTTAACTACCCAAGGCTGTTCAAAATACTGAAAAGTTACTGTAATGAAGGAGGAAACATCATAGAAGAAGGTAGTGACCCTGCCATTCTGTATTTCCTTCATAAAAAGCCTCTCAGAGGAAGGACTGTAATTGCTAATGGTCTCCACAAAGTGGTACCCGAAGTACAGTAATGGCTTCAGTACAAAGCTCAAATACCAGATTAAGCTCCAGTCCAGTGTTTTAATAACAAACCTCCCAGGCAAAACATCACTAATCACTGCAGAGCACAGTGATTAGTGCATTAGAGCACACCTACCATAAGAAAAAAAGAGGAAGGTTGAATTTTATGTCACACTGTCTGCTTTAATAGTAATGAACTTTGCATTTATAAATTACTGCTGTTTATTATTGCGTGATGCCAAAACATTGGCAGCAGAACACTAAAAGACTGCAAGAATTGCAGTTGCTCACGTCAGAGACAAAAGAACCCAAGCATTATGTCATAGCTTTCCAGTGTTAACATGTACAAGGACGAAGAAGTATATATTTATTGGATGTTAAAAAGAAGAATTCAAGACACCATTCCTCTCCGCCTAGCCATGATACAACAGGATTCTTCACAAGACTAAGATCTTTCTCTCCTTCCATGCTTTTATAAGGATTTGCCTTGTAATCGCTTTGTTCACCAGAAGTGGCACAGCTTCCTTTCCTCACATGTGCTGTCCCCGCTATTGTAGAATGCATCATTCTGGAAGCTCCAAACACAGTGGGAAGATAAAAGGAAAAAATGCAAAGCTTATGTCCTGGTTTGGACATATTATTTGGCTTATTATTTGGATTGTAGCAACACTCAGGAGACCCAGTGAAGTTCTCGTGCAGTACAGACATCAGAGAAGAGACAGTCATTGAGTCTAGAATCTCAAAATTAACTTTGGGTGCTGATCTCAACTGTATTGTTTTGTTAGCTCCTTTAACAAAAGTGTCACACAAATGCTATTTGTGAAGTTTTTGCGGTCACAAAACCAGCTCTCCAGTAGTAGATTTTTATTTACAACCAATGGTTTTATAACAGAAAACCACTGTAATAGTTTACATTGTCACAACCTAATCTTAAGTTTTTGGCTTGTTAAGGAATGATTCTAATCATGAAGGGACAAGAGCAAGTATTGACCCGAGTTAGGTTATGTTATGAAAATTAGCAACTGGCCCATGCCAACCGAGGAGAGAGGCTAGGATGCAAAGTATAGAATTATAAGAGTAAATATTTATTCATGTGTGCTGGTTTTGGCTGGGATAGAGTTAATTTTCTCCACAGTAGCTAGTATGGGGCTCTGTTTTGGATTTGTGCTGGAAACGGTGTTGATAATACAGGGATGTTTTTGTTATTGCTGAGCAGTGCTTACACACAGTCAAGGCCTTTTCTGCTTCTCATAGCACCCCACCAGCGAGTAGGCTGGGGGTGCACAAGTTGGGAGGGGACACAGCCAGGACAGCTGACCCCAACCTTCATGTCTCAGAAGGGTCTAACAGAGCAGTAAAGGGAGCAAAACCTTCACAGGCATTGGCACAGGAGGCCAGAATCTCAGCAAGAACAGACAGGAGGCTACGCCAGGGCCTATGCCAGGGGCAACCCTCTGCCAAACACCTCCTTTCCATGTGCCCCCAGTTTTGTTCTCTGAGCAAGGGAGCGCCTTCAAAAGGCCTTAGAAACCCAGGCGCAGTGGGAGGTGGTGACAACGAGCAGGCGCAGTCCAGGGTCTGGATAACATTGTCGTCCTCCCAGAATAAATACACATTTACAAAGCAGCATTATTTTTTTTTTAGCGGCTCATATCCAGCCACCAGCAAGCACAGGATAAATCGAGTAACGCTGCTGCCAAGCCTCCCCGTGGGGTAACTCTCCCGCACCAGTTCAGCCTGCTCAGCACAGCACAAACGCGCCGACGGGCCTGCTTTGAAGCCCACTGGGAGCCGCCCTCGGCGCATCCCCCCCGCGCCGGGAGGGGCATCTCCGCAAGAACTACAACTCCCGGCAGGCACAAGGCTGGCGGCGGTCGCCAGGACTACCAGAAATTGTAGTACTCCGGTCAGCCCCCCAGCCGGCGGGCATCCCAGGGCCCCGGCCCCCGCCACGCAGGGCGCGGTACCTCCAGGCGCGCAGCCCCAACAGCCCGGGGCGGGCGGGCGAGCGAGCAAACCTCCGAGCCGCCGTACTGCCTCCCACACCACCCGCTGGGAGCCGCCAGCGAGCACCGCCGCCATTTTGCGCCCAGGCCTGCCGGCGGCGGCCGAGGGCGGGGTGCTCGCAGGCCTGTCCCTCGCAGGGCCCTCGGCACTGCGGCAGGTCGGTGGTCCGTTGCCAGGCGGCAGCGAGGCTCACTACGGCAGCGGGGCGGTGGAAGCGCGCTGAGGGACGGCGGTGGCCGGGCCGTGCGGATGGCGCGGCTCGGGGCGGCGGGGGACAGGCTCTGGCGGGACGGGCCCTCGAGTCGCCGTGGTTGCTGATGGCCTCTGGCTGTGGTGGCCGCCGCCGCGGGGAGTGTGCGCAGGGACAGGGCGCTGTGTGGAGACTTTCGCTTCACCTTTATACAGATATATAAAATTGGAGAGAACGCTGAGAACGGCATATCAATAACATGCAGTGCAGAAAACTATTCTTCATTTGTTTTTATAGATCTTCCACCTTACCAACTTCATAGCTTAATATCTTAGGACCTGGCTTTTTGGGTCAATTAATACAAAGTTGTATTGAGGCTGCCAGACCCGAGGCAGTAAATGTTTAGCAAAACCTGTCTAATAACTCAGGTGACAAAAGCACAACCAAGACTGATGTTTTTGAAAAGCTGCCTTTGCAAAAAAATTGACCTTTGGGAAGAACTGAACTCAGCAATGTTTACTTGAAGTGTGGTGATAACGGGTAATTTTATTGTGCCTTTTCAACTTACTGGAGCAGAAATTTCTCTGTACTGCTTCCTGGTAGCTAGATGCCCATATCTCAAAAATGCCACCTTTTCCTCTAGCACTGTAGCTGCTCAAAATCAAACCGGAGTGAAGAGCTCAAACCTGACTTCTAGCTTACCTGAGCAAAGCACTGTCATACAGACAGTTGCTTGTAGTATAGAAAGTAGTTCTTTAAACCGTCATGCTTTCTAGTGGCATCCTTAGCTGTGAATGAACACACAGAAATTTATCCTAACCCCCCCCCCCCAAACCCCACAGATCTGTGTGCATCATTTATCAGCATAATGAAAAATGGCTTTAAAAAAAAAAACAAACAAAAATGCCTCTTTTTCTCATTTTCTAACTGTTTCATAAAGCTATGTACATATTCTCATATTCTGACTGTGGAATTCTGTGTACCAGGTCTTTTTGACAAAAATTTGCAAAGATGTTCAGAGCTGGACATGTATGTATAAATGTATGTCAGAAGGATGATAAAGAAGAAAATTGTTTCACGCCCGAGAATAACAAAGTTTTAGTGGTAGCAGATAGATTTTCAGGTAAAGGCTTTAAGGTAGTTCCTAAGAATTCTGTGTAGCATGGAAATATTTATTTTTAAAATATTTCATGTTTCTTAACATTAATTTCTGCAACCTTCTGCATGTATTTCTATATCTTCCTTCAACAAATTTTATCCAGATGCTCCTCATGCATCTTCAAGGCTTCATCTGTCAGTAATGCACGAACATGGCCCGTGTTCTTCCAACTGAAGCATTTTCCATTTTTTTTCAAAAGCTAGAACAGAGTCTTGAGCAGATTTCAAAGGTGGTACAAAGAGTATTTGGAAAAAACTTTCACAAACTTTTGAGTGAATTCTGCAGTTCACAGGAGCTGCAAACAAAGGAGATGATCAAACATGAAATATTTCCAAATGAGCATCCACCTTTCATTTCCAGTGAGACAAATCAATAGAGGTGGAAAAGACAACCAGACAACAACAAAAAAAGCCTTTTTGTGCATATTCATCTTTTATGCTTTTATGCCTACATTTAACTAAATGCTAACATTTGATAAAAAAAGGTCTGTGTGCACAAAGAAGCTATCCTTTATTGTTGTTTGGGTTTTTTTCTACCTTTAAAAATTTATCATTTTCTTAAATACAGAGTTCAGTTTTGGAAAAATTTGTTTCACGCTGGAAAAAACTTTTAGGGGAAAACTTCTGTTTTAAAAATGACAAGGTAACAGCTTATCCAGATAGAAAAAAAAGGAGCATAACCTGGGTGATAAAAGTTTCTTTATTTTCTCCACTTTGACTAATTAATTGCAACCCGAAATCATTTTAGACTAGCTCATCATCTATAAATAATTCAAAATAAGAAAATGTGTGGAGCAAAATGCTTCTGAGGTACTATGTCAAAATCTGCCCAACATTTTAAAAATCTGTCATGTATATTTGTCGCAGATGGAGTGAGACTGCACTTCACTCATAAGAGAGAAGCAACAATACGCTTTATTGATAGAAAACAGTGAGTTAAAGTGTGAATTAACAAAGTTCAATGGGAAATGCGACAGTGGTTTAACAAGATTCAATGGCAAGGTACACTTGATTATTTACTGCATAGAGGACAGGGTCAGACAAAACTGTCAGGGAGACCCTCCCGTTGAGTCATGAGGTTCAGAAAGGACCCCTTGCTTTCTAAAGTCCTTCTCAGAGAGAAGTCTAGGTGCGGCTGGATCCAATCCTAGTCCCAGTCTTGGTCAATGGTTTATGTCTAAAGGATTATATATATGCGCAATCAATCCTTTATATCACTTAGCTAAGATTTCAAAGTTTAGCATGCTATTAGTCACTTACCAAGGATCTGTTGCAGCAAGGAATCTCTCAGCCTCGAGGAGTAACCTTGAGAGGTGTTCCTACTCAAGGGGAGATCCCGCCGTGCAGCCTGCTGCTGTGCAGGAGAGCTCAAAGGGCTCTTGGGCTGTCCACTATTTATAGAGTAAGATGATTGACTTATAGTCATATTTGCATATCAGCAAGATGTTTGGGTCACTGTTCCAGACAGCCCTTGGCTACTATGTTGCCATCCATCCCCAAAGTCCAGCATAAGCTGGATGCAGCCACAACGACCCCCACTGGTGGTCGTTGCTTACGCGGGGGGGAGCACACCACCTCAATATTCAAAGCTATAATGCAGAAACAAGTCAGGATTTGCCCATTTAATTAATGTTTGGTTTGTACAAGCTGATTTTTTTCTTTCACAAAATCCAAAGCTTTTATGAATGTCATATTTCTGTGTCTGAAAGTAAAGACTGTCTCTGATTATTCTCTTCATTGGTTTTTTTTCAGTTGTAATGCAGTACGAAAGAAGACCTATTATATAAATATTACAGGGCATTCCTGTTTAAAAATGTTTTTTTAAAAGAACATTTTCTTCAGAATTTTGCAGGAGGGAAACTTACATGTCTTGTTGAAATTTTAGGTTTTTCTTTTGGGGAAAAATGAAACTAAACATTTTATTTCAGAGAAGTTGTACATTAAACTATATCTGCAGATGTTACTGAGATCTCTCATGGGAATTTCATAGCTAAGTTCTTTGGCTAGATTACATTTCAAATGATATGCCACCATCTTTTTGGCGACTATGTTGAATGGAAAGCATCATGGAAAACTTTTTTCTATGCTAAAGATACATATGCATTATTTTGTACCATGGGTGAAACTGTTTTGAAGACCCCTTAATGCATAATATGTCTTCCATTTTTCATTCCTGGGCCCCTGAACTGTATTTGTTAATTTTAACACAGATTATGAGGCAGAAAGAAGAATCAGCAGGTGAAATTCAAGGGCTTTTGTCAGGCAGGAAGACAGACAAAATGATCAGAGTAATGTTTTTTATGCACTAGTTCGTTTCTGTTATTTGCCTATAAACAGGTAGGTTGGTATTGTCAACATGTTTTACTGTACATGGGCCAGAAATAGCTGGTGGGTGCTCATGGCTGCAGCTTGGATCCTGCAGAGACTGTTATACCTTGTAACCCTTTACTGTCAACAGGACTGCTCATGCAGCATTTTTTGGATTGGAGCCACAGACTAGCGCCCTGGGATGCATTTGAACCAGTCACCTCCAGATGAAAAAGGGTTCTTATTTTGACAAACGTCATAGGCAATAGAAATCCATTGTAGAAGAAAACATTGTTGTGCAAGTGCTTGTACAGTCTACGTTTGGCTTTCCCCAGGCCTGGCAAGACCTTTTGTGACTTTGGCAAGCACAGTTCTTGCTGCTGCTCTGCCGAAGATCTTGATCTGAAGCAGATGCCTGCTTCCTGCTTTTCAAATAACTGCTTTGCATTTTCATTTTGTGTTCACAGAAAAGAGAAAACAAGTTAACACAGTGTCAGCTGTATTAGCATTTTCAAAGAGGAATGTCCTGGTTTCGGCAGGGATAGAGTTAATTTCTTTTCTAGTAGCTGGTACAGTGTTTTGGATTTAGGATGAGAACAAAGTTGATAACGCACCGATGTTTTAGTTGTTGCTAGGTAATGCTTACACTAGCCAAGGACTTTTCAGCTTCCCATGCTCTACCGACTGAGAAGGCTGGAGGTGCACAAGAAGCTGGGAGGGGGCACAGCCAAACTGGCCACAGGGACATTCCATACCATGTGACGTCATGCTCAGTACATAAACTGGGGAAAGCTGGCCGGGGGGGGCCGCTGCTCGGGGACTGGCTGGGCATCGGTCGGCGGGTGGTGAGCAATTGTACTGTGCACCACTTGCTTTGTGTATTATTATTATTATTATCATATTATTATTATTATCATTTTATTTCAATTATTAAACTGTTTTTATCTGAACCCATGAGTTTTTCTAACTTGTGCTCTTCCAATTCTCTCCCCCATCCCACCGGGGTCGGGGGGGAGTGAGCGAGCGGCTGCGTGGTGCTTAGTTGCCGACTGAAGTTAAACCACGACAGTCCTTTCTGGCGCCCAACGTGGGGCTCGAAGGGTTTGAGATAATAACAGGTTAACCGGAGTGTATTAAGGAACTTATATCTGTTAGTAGTTGTGGGTCACAATGTTGGTTTCTCTGTTCTCGATATTGATTTGTATAATCTGCATCGCGCTCTTTTTCCTGCTGTACATGTTAAAGATTGGTGTTGGGTTTTGCAGTTTGCTGTGGTCTGCAGTGAATAGTGATGTCTCGCTTGTGAGGTTTGTTTTTAGAACATTGACCTTGACCTTAGTGTGGTATGTAAACTTCGCAATGAAGCCGTTACTGTACCACGGAGGTCATTTCGTGGAGACAACTAGCAATTGCAGTAACTTTTCTGAGAGTTTTTTTACGGAGGAAATAGAGAATGGCAGGGTCACTACCTTCTTCTATGATGTTTCCTCCTTCATTACAGTAATTTTTCAGTATTTTGAACATCCTTGGGCAGTTAAGATACTTCTATTAATACTTCTTGGGAATACTGTTTCGGTTTTGTCTAAAGTTGGTAAGCAATTTAAGAATATCATCCAGAGATCTGCCCCAAGGCTGAATAATTATGAGTGGCAGGGTGTGTGGGACAAGATGGGCAAGTACCTAGGCCAATGGGCACCCCCAGTGTTTTGGAACTTCACCCCTGAGCAAGTGCAGAATCCTGAAAAGTTAGTAGAATATTTGGAAAAAGTATGCTGTCACCCTGGCAACTCCAGAGAGATGCAGCTCATTGCAACGTGCTGGGGCCTGGCCCATGCCTACCGAGCCCTGTTCAACACCATTCAGTGCCCTCAAAGGGAAGGGAAGGTCTCTGGCTCTGACAGTAAAACGACATGCACTGCGGCCACTCCAATCCCGGCGACATGCACTGCAGCCACTCAGACCCCAGCAACATGCACTGCGGCCACTCAGACCCCAGCGACATGCACTGCGGCCACTCCAATCCCGGCGACATGCACTGCGGCCACTCAGACCCCGGCGACATGCACTGCGGCCACTCAGACCCCAGCGACATGCACTGCGGCCACTCCAATCCCGGCGACATGCACTGAGGCCACTCAGACCCCGGCGACATGCACTGCGGTCACTCAGACCCCGGCAACAGGCCCTGCGGCCACTCAGACTCCGGTGACATGCACTTGCACTGTGGCCACTCCAACCCCGGTGACAGGCCCTGCGGCCACTCAGACTCCGGTGACATGCACTTGCACTGTGGCCACTCCAACCCCGGCGACAGGCCCTGCGGCCACTCAGACTCCGGTGACATGCACTTGCACTGCAGTCACTCAGACCCCGGCAACAGGCCCTGCGGCTACTCGGACTCCGGTGACATGCACTTGCACTGCGGCCACTCCAACCCCGGCGACATGCACTGCGACCACTCCAACCCCGGCAACAGGCCCTGTGGCTGAACCAAAGAACCAGCCTGTGCCGGTATGAGTCGCCCCTGTACACAAGAAGAAATCTTGGAAGCGGAAGTCGGCTCGTTTAGTAAGGGAGGAAGAAGCTTCTTCTGAAAGGGAACCGGAGGAAGAACTGTACGAATACCCTGGAGAAGGGCCATCACGAGAACGGGAGGAGGAGAGCCGGCCGCTGATCGGGGAGGAGGAAGAGGAAGAACTCATAAACGAGGCAGTGACCACCCGATCTCTATCCCTGAGTGAGCTGCGAGATATACGAAAAGATTTCAGCCGTCGTCCAGGTGAGCATATTGTCACCTGGCTGCTCTGATGCTGGGATAATGGGGCCAGTAGCCTGGAATTAGAGGGTAGGGAAGCCAAGCAGCTGGGATCCCTTTCTAGGGAAGGGGGCATTGATAAAGCAATTGGAAAAGGGACACGTATCCTCAGCCTTTGGAGGCGACTCTTGTCAAGCGTGAAGGAAAGGTATCCCTTCAAGGAAGATGTCATATGTCGCCCAAGCAAGTGGGCCACCATGGAGAAGGGTATCCAGTACCTGAGGGAATTAGCTGTGCTGGAGGTGATTTATGATGACCTGAACAATAAACAACTATCCAAAGATCCAGATGAAGTCAAGTGCACACGACCCATGTGGCGGAAGTTTATAAGGAGCTCACCATCGTCATACGCCAATTCATTGGCAGTGATAACCTGGAAAGATGGAGAGGAACAAACAGTGGATGAATTGGCTAGTCAACTCTGGCAATACGAGGAAAGTCTTTCTTCCTCCATCGTCTCGGCTGTGGAGAAATTGTCCGAAAAACTGTCCCGGGAGATCCAGCAACTCAGAGAGGATAGGTCCTACTCCCCACCTGTACGGACCAGTATCTCGGCTATTAGAAGTAAGCGTTCTTTTGCTCAAGAGAGAGAATATAAAGGGTACACACCACGGGGCACCCTATGGTTTTATCTGCGTGACCACAGAGAGGACATGAGGAAGTGGGATGGGAAACCTACCGCAGCCCTAGGGGCACGGGTACGCGAATTGCAAGGGAAAACAATCACAGAAAGAGGTTCTTCCAGGAAAATTGCTGCTCCAGTTTCCAGCGGGCAGTTCCCCAGAGAGAGTAGAAGGGCTGATCTTACTCTTGATCTTAATGAAGAAACTTCTGACTCGTACGTACAAGAAATGAGAAATGAGTACTGTGATGAGGATTAGAGGGGCCCTGCCTCCAGCCAGGGGGAGGAAAGGGACAACCGGGTTTACTGGACTGTGTGGATTCGGTGGCCTGGCACGTCAGACCCACAGAAGTATAAGGCTCTGGTAGACACCGGTGCACAGTGTACCCTAATGCCATCAAGCTATATAGGGGCAGAACCCATCTGTATTTCTGGGGTGACGGGGGGATCCCAACAGCTAACTGTATTGGAAGCCGAAGTGAGTCTAAATGGGAATGGGTGGCAGAAGCACCCCATTGTGACTGGCCCAGATGCTCCGTGCATCCTTGGCATAGACTACCTCAGGAGAGGGTATTTCAAGGACCCAAAAGGGTACCGGTGGGCTTTTGGTATAGCTGCCTTGGAGATGGAGGAAATTAAACAGCTGTCCACCTTGCCTGGTCTTTCGGAGGACCCCTCTGTTGTGGGGTTGCTGAAGGTCGAAGACCAACAAGTGCCAATTGCTACCACCACAGTGCACCGGCGACAATATCGCACCAACCGAGAGTCCCTGATTCCCATCCATAAGCTGATTCGTCGACTGGAGAGCCAAGGAGTGATCAGCAAGACCCGCTCACCCTTTAACAGTCCCATATGGCCAGTGCGGAAGTCTAATGGAGAGTGGAGACTAACAGTAGACTATCGTGGCCTAAATGAAGTCACGCCACCGCTGAGTGCTGCCGTGCCAGACATGCTAGAACTTCAATACGAACTGGAGTCAAAGGCAGCCAAGTGGTATGCCACAGTTGATATTGCTAATGCGTTTTTCTCAATCCCTTTGGCAGCGGAGTGCAGGCCACAGTTTGCTTTCACTTGGAGGGGTGTTCAGTACACCTGGAACCGACTGCCCCAGGGGTGGAAACACAGCCCCACCATTTGCCATGGACTGATCCAGACTGCGCTGGAACAGGGTGGAGCTCCAGAACACCTGCAATACATTGATGATATCATCGTGTGGGGCAACACAGCAGGAGAAGTTTTTGAAAAAGGGAAGGAAATAGTCCAAATCCTGCTGAAGGCCGGTTTTGCCATAAAACAAAGTAAGGTCAAGGGACCTGCACAGGAGATCCAATTTTTAGGAATAAAATGGCAAGATGGACGTCGTCAGATCCCAATGGATGTGATCAACAAAATAACAGCCATGTCTCCACCAACTAGCAAAAAGGAAACACAAGCTTTCTTAGGCGTCGTGGGTTTTTGGAGAATGCGCATTCCAAATTACAGTCTGATTGTAAACCCTCTCTATCAAGTGACCCGAAAGAAGGACGATTTCAAATGGGGCCCTGAGCAACGACAAGCCTTTGAACAAATTAAACAGGAGATAGTTCACGCAGTAGCTCTGGGGCCAGTCCGGGCAGGGCAAGAGGTAAAAAATGTGCTCTATACCGCAGCCGGGGAGAATGGCCCTACCTGGAGCCTCTGGCAGAAAGCACCAGGGGAGACTCGAGGTCGACCCCTAGGGTTTTGGAGTCGGGGATACAGAGGATCCGAGGCCCGCTATACTCCAACTGAAAAAGAGATATTAGCAGCATATGAAGGGGTTCGAGCTGCTTCAGAAGTGATCGGCACTGAAGCACAGCTCCTCCTGGCACCCCGACTGCCGGTGCTAGGCTGGATGTTCAGAGGGAGGGTCCCCTGTACACATCATGCAACTGATGCTACATGGAGTAAGTGGGTCGCACTGATCACACAACGGGCTCGAATAGGAAACCCCAGTCGCCCAGGAATCCTGGAAGTGATCATGGATTGGCCAGAGGGCAAAGATTTTGGAATATTGCAGGAGGAGGAGGTAACGCGTGCTGAAGAGGCCCCAATGTATAATGAACTACCAGAAAATGAGAAGCAATATGCCCTGTTCACTGATGGGTCCTGTCGTCTTGTGGGAAAACATCGGAGGTGGAAAGCTGCTGTATGGAGTCCTATGCGACAAGTTGTAGGAACTGCTGAAGGAGAAGGTGAATCGAGCCAATTTGCAGAAGTAAAGGCCATCCAGCTGGCTTTAGACATTGCTGACTGAGAAAAGTGGCCAGTGCTCTATCTCTATACTGACTCCTGGATGGTGGCAAATGCCCTGTGGGGGTGGTTGCAGCAATGGAAGCAGAGCAACTGGCAGCGCAGAGGCAAACCCATCTGGGCTGCCGCATTGTGGCAAGATATTGCTGCCCGGGTGGAGAACCTGGTTGTAAAAGTCCGTCACGTAGATGCTCACGTACCCAAGAGTCGGGCCACTGAAGAACATCAAAATAACCAGCAGGTGGATCAAGCTGCTAAGATGGAAGTGGCTCAGGGGGATCTGGACTGGCAACATAAGGGTGAATTATTTCTAGCTCGGTGGGCCCATGACACCTCAGGCCACCAAGGAAGAGATGCAACATACAGATGGGCTCGTGATCGAGGGGTGGACTTGACCATGGACACTATAGCCCAGGTTATCCATGAATGCGAAACATGTGCTGCAATCAAGCAAGCCAAACGGTTAAAGCCTTTTTGGTATGGAGGACGATGGTTGAAATATAAATATGGGGAGGCCTGGCAGATCGATTATATCACACTCCCACAAACCCGCCAAGGCAAGCGCCACGTGCTTACAATGGTGGCGGCAACCACCGGATGGCTGGAAACATATCCCGTGCCCCATGCCACTGCCCGGAACACTATCCTGGGCCTTGAAAAGCAAGTCCTATGGCGACATGGCACCCCAGAAAGAATTGAGTCAGACAACGGGACTCATTTCCGAAACAACCTCATAGACACCTGGGCCAAAGAGCACGGCATCGAGTGGGTGTATCACATCCCCTGTCATGCACCAGCCTCTGGGAAAATTGAACGATACAATGGACTGTTAAAGACTACGCTGAGAGCAATGGGTGGCGGGACGTTCAAACATTGGGATACGCATTTAGCAAAGGCCACCTGGTTAGTCAACACTCGGGGATCTGCCAATCGAGCAGGCCCTGCCCAGTCAGAGCTTTTACGTACTGTAGATGGGAATAAAGTTGCTGTAGTGCACATAAAAAATATGCTGGGGAAGACAGTCTGGGTTATTCCTGCCTCAGGCAGAGGCAGACCCATCCATGGGATTGCTTTTGCTCAAGGACCTGGGTGCACTTGGTGGATAATGCGGGAGGATGGGGAAGTCCGATGTGTACCTCAAGGGCATTGGATTTTGGGTGAGAATAGCCAATGATCTGAATTATGTGATGTTAAGTACTAATTATAGTTATAATAGTTATACTAATAATACACAGATATACTAATCATACTAATAATATTATATGCCATACTAATGTTATTACAATAAGAATCACCCAGACTAATGAAGAATAACTTCAGTGAAACCAAGCAAAGCACAGTGATGATGGTACCAGAACTGACTTCAACATGGAACAATCCAACACCACATACCATCTCCATTTTTCCTGCCCTGAAAGATTATTATGACAGATGGAGCCCGAAGTCATGGACTAAATGAACTCACCGAACATTTTAGAGGGATGGCCCACAGACGAAGGGAATGATATCTCTGTGTGTGTGTATATATATATATATATATATATAAAGGGGTGGTGATTAATGAAAAAGTACTGGAAAATATGAGACTTGAGCATGACGCAGATGGTATAGAATAAGGGGTGGATATTGTCCTGGTTTCGGCAGGGATAGAGTTAATTTCTTTTCTAGTAGCTGGTACAGTGTTTTGGATTTAGGATGAGAACAAAGTTGATAACGCACCGATGTTTTAGTTGTTGCTAGGTAATGCTTACACTAGCCAAGGACTTTTCAGCTTCCCATGTTCTACCGACTGAGAAGGCTGAAGGTGCCCAAGAAGCTGGGAGGGGGCACAGCCAAACTGGCCAAAGGGACATTCCATACCATGTGACGTCATGCTCAGTACATAAACTGGGGAAAGCTGGCCGGGGGGGGCCGCTGCTCGGGGACTGGCTGGGCATCGGTCGGCGGGTGGTGAGCAATTGTACTGTGCATCACTTGCTTTATGTATTATTATTATTATTATCATATTATTATTATAATTTTATTTCAATTATTAAACTGTTTTTATCTCAACCCACGAGTTTTTCTAACTTGTGCTCTTCCAATTCTCTCCCCCATCCCACCGGGGTCGGGGGGGAGTGAGCGAGCGGCTGCGTGGTGCTTAGTTGCCGACTGAAGTTAAACCACGACAAGGAAACAGCACTACTGTCTGCTCTGTATCTGTCAGTTGTATGGTTGCACATATAATCTTGTGTGTAGTAACTGATGATTGTAGGTAGAGTGAATTCCTTGTGTTGAGGAGATGCTCTTTTATTTGTGTATTTCAAACACTGTTTCAGAACTGTTATTCTGCAAAACTATGTCATGAGAGTACATTTACAGAAAAAATATTTTTGATTTAAAGATGAAAGTATTTTTGATTTAAAGTCAGTTCCATTTCTCTGCTGCAGTGATGTGGTGCCATCCCAGACTCAAACTCATTTACCATGTCCATATAAGATATGTTTTATTCTCTTCTCCATAGTCTCAGTTTAGCATTCCAAGCATGAGTGAGTTTAGCAAACTTCAGTACTGAAAAAAGTGTGGGAAAGAACAAGATTGTATTCTGCTAATAGAAGCACATTTGTTCAAAAAGGTAAGGATAGAAAATGCCCTATATTGGAATTTACAAATTGCTTGCTGGTAGGAAGATACTTGTTTAGAAGTAATTTGGACTCCACTTATTAAAAATGAGATATCAAGGAAATGGGCGGCATGGCTGTACTTAGATTCTCTAATGTTTCAGTTGGTTTGTCACCAAGGGTAAAATGAAGTGATGCTAAGAAGCATCTTGATGAGAAGAATAGCAATTACCAAAATCCCAGGGGATGGCAAAATCTAAGTGAGATAGGAAATGTCTTTTTTGTTAGAAAAACTCATGGTACCCAAAAGGCTCATCTGCAACAACAGGTGGCAGTGCTGCCTTTGCAGACTTGAATAATTTCCACTCAAAGTGTTCTTTGGTACAAAGCTGTAGTTCTTTCCAGAAGCTGCTAGGGATGTGGAAATACTGAGAAATGTGAAACATAAATTTGTAAGGCAAAGTACTCGCCTCAGCCTTCCTTTATATTTTAATTGTGTCTTTAAAATAAATCAAGGTTTTCTGTAAATAGAAAACTAAATGTTAGCTTGTGAGTTAAAGTATTAGCTCTGCCCATCATTCCCAGGACAAGTAAACTTTGGGTCACAGTTGTATCTGCTTTCCCGTTGCTGCCCCATCACGATTTCAGCCCTGTCCTGGATGGACCACTTCTAAGAATAAGAGAAGAGTTCATATTCTGTGACCTTACATGGTTGCCAAACGTGCCACTTGTTGGAGTGGCTACATGCTGTGGATAGGTACACACTGCGAATCAAACTGAAACTGTACTGATTTCCTAGGCCACCAAACAGGTATTAGATGTCATAACCGGTGACTTGGAAGGTGAGGGACAATATTTTCCCAGTCATTGTCCTGAAGCACTCCGTTGCAGGCAGCAAGAAATTGAGTTTCTATGAACAAATGAAGAAAAAAGTGAACATGAAATCCTAGATACTAATGTTCTAGAGACAACTGTGAAGTCATGTCCAAAAGTTAAGTGACCTCAGCTCAGACTTATGGTTTGTTTTGTTAATTTGTTTAAATCCATGAGGTTCTGCAATATGCAAAAATATGTTTGTAGAGAAATTAAAGTTTTGTAAAAGTTTATCTTGTAGAAATTTATTTTTAGGCAATGTGTATGAGGGATTATATATACTAGTGTCCTCTTTGATAATGACTAGCAGATAAATAGTGTAAAGGCATTTATAACATATATCTGTTAGAATGTACACAGAATTTTGCTTTGGCCATTAAAACATTTATTTGGTTTCTACACCCATGTTAGTGCTCAAGTTTTACTACCAAGGGTGCTAGGAGACCTGGGCATTCACGCTCTTGCATTCTAGTACTTCTGTCAGGATGTTTTTAACTAGGAACAAGCTTTAATCTTGATTATTGAATAGCAGCTTACAGAGTAAACTTGGTTCACAAAAGGTAGCTGAATTATTTCAAATCATGAATCTGAGAAAAAAAAAATCTGCTTTTAGGTACTCTTCAGAAAAAGCAAACCAGGAAAAAATTATTCACTGCAAATTATTCATATCTAGATACTACAGCAGAAACCACAATTTGTCTGGAAACATAGAATCATAGAATCATAGAATAGTTTGGGTTGGAAGGGACCTCTAAAGGTCATCAAGTCCAACCCCCCTGCAATGAGCAGGGACATCTTCAACTAAATCAGGTTGCTCAGAGCCCCGTCCAACCTGACCTGGAATGTTTCCAGGGATGGGGCATCCACCACCTCTCTGGGCAACCTGTGCCAGTGTTTCACCACCCTCAGCGTAAAGAATTTCTTCCTTATATCTAGTCTAAATCTACCCCCCTTTAGTTTAAAGCCATTCCCCCTTGTCCTGTCGCAACAGGCCCTGCTAAAAAGTCTGCCGCCATCTTTTTTATAAGCCCCCTTTAAGTACTGATAGGCTGCAATAAGGTCTCCCCGAAGCCTTCTCTTCTCCAGGCTGAACGACCCCAACTCTCTCAGCCTTTCTTCAGAGGAGAGGTGTTCCATCCCCCTGATCATTTTCGTGGCCCTCCTCTGGACCCACTCCAACAGGTCCGTGTCTTTCTTATGCTGAGGGCCCCAGAGCTGGACGCAGTGCTCCAGGTGGGGTCTCACCAGAGCAGAGTAGAGGGGCAGAATCACCTCCCTTGACCTGCTGGCCACGCTTCTTCTGATGCAGCCCAGGATACGATTGGCCTTCTGGGCTGCGAGCGCACATTGCTGGCTCATGTCCAGCTTTTCATCCACCAGTACCCCCAAGTCCTTCTCGGCAGGGCTGCTCTCAATCCCTTCATCCCCCAGCCTGTATTGATACTGGGGGTTGCCCCGACCCAGGGGCAGGACCTTGCACTTGGCCTTGTTAAACCTCATGAGGTTCACACGGGCCCACTTCTCCAGCTTGTCCAGGTCCCTCTGGATGGCATCCCTTCCCTCAGGTGTGTCAACCGCACCACTCAGCTTGGTGTCACCTGCAAACTTGCTGAGGGTGCACTCCATCCCACTGTCTATGTCATTGATGAAGATATTAAACAGTACCGGTCCCAATACGGACCCCTGCGGGACGCCACTCGTCACCAATCTCCATCTGGACATTGAGCCGTTGACCACTACCCTCTAACCAATTCCTCACCCTCAGGACAGTCCACCCATCAAATCCATACCTCTCCAGTTTAGAGAGAAGGCTGTTGTGGGGGACCGTGTCAAAGGCCTTACAGAGGTCCAGACAGACGACATCTGTAGCCCTTCCCGTGTCCACTGATGTAGTCGCTCCATCATAGAAGGCCACTAGGTTGGTCAGGCAGGACTTGCCCTTGGTGAAGCCATGCTGGCTGTCTCGAATCACCTCCCTGTCCTCCATGGGCCTTAGCAGAGCTTCCAGGAGGATCTGTTCCACGATCTTCCCAGGCACAGACGTGAGACTGACTGGCCTGTAGTTCCCCGGGTCTTCCTTTTTTCCCTTCTTAAAAATGGGGGTTATGTTTCCCCTTTTCCAGTCAGTGGGAACTTCACCGGACTGCCACGACTTCTCAAATACGATGGATAGTGGCTTAGCAACTTCATCCGCCAGGTCCTTCAGGACCCACAGATGGATCTCATCGGGTCCCATGGACTTGTGCACCTTCAGGTGCCTTAGATGGTCTCGAACCTGATGTTCTCCCACAGTGGGTGGCTCTTCATTCTCCCAGTCCCTGCCTTTGCCTTCTGCGGCTTGGGCGGTGAGGCTCGAGCACTTGCCGGTGAAGACCGAGGCAAAAAAGTCATTGAGTACCTCCACCTTCTCCATATCCCGGGTAACCAGGTCTCCCATTTTGTTCCGGAGAGGGCCCACATTCCCTCCTCATCTCCCCTGCCTGTCCTTCCTAAAAAGCCTGTATCCCTCCATCCCAACACTCCAGTCATAGGAGCCATCCCACCACGTCTCCGTGATGCCAATAAGGTCGTAGCCCTGCAGGCGTGCGCACGTCTCGAACTCCTCTTGTTTATTCCCCATGCTACATGCGTTTGCATAGAGGCATTTAAGTTGGGCCCCCGCTGAAGCTGTCTTACTGGCTGGAGTTCCTTTGTGCTGCTCTTCGGGCGCTCGCCTGCTGACCTGTGTTCCTTCTCCAGGCTCTGGGCATCTATTGCTGGCCCTGGCATCAAACTGGTAGGAGTGGGATGGACTGAGGTTCCCTTCCCCCGGCATCTCTAGTTTAAAGCCCTCTTCACCAGCTTGGCAAGCCTATGACTGAAGATGCTCTTCCCCTTCTCTGACAGATGGACCCCGTCAGCCCCCAGTAGACCAGGTTTCTCAAAGCGAGTCCCATGGTCTAAGTAGCCGATCCCCTGGCTGTGGCACCAGTCCCGTAACCATTTGTTGACTCACCAGATTCGACTGACCCTTTCAAACCCCTCCCCTTTGACCGGCAGGATTGATGAAAAAACTATCTGTGCTCCTGCGTCCCTTACCGCTGCTCCCAGGGCTCTGTAGTCCTTCTTGATAGTCCTCAGACTGCTCCTGGCTGCGTCACTGGTGCCCACGTGAAACAGCAGCAGTGGATAATAGTCAGTGGACTGTACAAGGCTTGGTAGCCTCTCGGTGACATCCCTGATGGAAGTCCCCGGTAAGCAGCACACGTCTCTAGAGAGTGCGTCCGGTCGGCAAATGGGTGCCTCCGCACCTCTCAGAAGAGAGTCGCCTACTACTATCACCCGTCACCTTTTCTTAGTTGCACTGGTTGTTATACGGGGGGCAGATTGGGCTGCATTACTCAGCTCCAGCGCTTCTCCTGGTGTGACAGGACTTTCCTCTTTGACCTGCAGAGCGGTGAAGCAGTTCTGCAAGGGCACCTCAGGCTTTGGGGGAAGTCTTTTCCTCCTGCTGGTCCTTGCCTTTGCAACCGTCCATTCTTCTGCATTATTGGCCCCCCTGCTCCCTTCTGCGTGTGCCGGTGGGGGAGTTTTTGGCTGTTTGGCTGTGGGCTGCGGGTCCGCTGCAGACTGCGCTTGGAACCAGCTATCTAGCTCCTTCTCTGCCTCCCTGATGTTGCGCAGTCTGTAGTTATATAGCTAAATTTCCAATAAACTTGATTTGTCTCCTATTCTTTAAGGTTTAATCAGCTTTCATTTTATTGTGACTCTTATACTGGAGCTGATAGATAAGTGCTTCATGTCGCTTTCCATGCTAAAGTTTTGATGGAGAATTCCAGCTTTGTAGACAGCATAAAAGGTCAATCATTAAAATTCTGCGTGTGAACTCTCCCAGAGGAGGCCTGTGTATAAATGGCTAACAGTCTTGAGATCTTGCACTCATGGCATTGTATTAATTTGGTTTATATTCTACTTAAGTACTCAGTGTTTCCTGTAATGGGCTCTTCATCTTCATGAGCACCTAGACAAAAGAAGTGCCAAGCTCAGGGGTTGAGTATGGCCCCAAATGGTCTTAGGTATCACCTTCCAGTTTTCAGAGGGAGATGCATAACAAAAATAGTTCTGGAGTAGATAAATGAACTCCCAACCTGTGCAGTTGTGTGTCTCAGGTCCACGTTACTGTGTTGTCAAACATAGCAGATTTTTGAGTGAATACTTTTTTTCAGCTATCTCAAAATGCAGATGAAGAACGTTGGCTGACAGTTGGCTTAGCATGTTTAGGCAAGGATCTAGTCATTTCTTGATTCCTGACAAGTTGACTTGGCTGCACAGTCTGTTCTCTCTAACTTCTAGCACTACTGGGAATGCCCTCAAAGTCTTTACCTATGTGCTCCATCATGACCTTTATGAGTGCTGGAGAGACAGGTAATATAGAGTGAAACGCAGACACTTCTTGTAAGGATATTCCCACAGAAATTTATTTATCATTAAAAAAGTTGTTCTGCTGTTCTAGTGGTTATGTGGTATAGCATAGCCTTGGTGGCCCACATCATCTCAGCATCCTGTATTGTATTTCATAGAAGCTGGTACTTGCCTCAGCATCCTCGCCCCAGATTTCCCTTTGCTTTCATGGTCATGAAATGCTTGCATTCCCTCAGCCAGAGATAACTGCATGTCAAAGATGCTCTATTTGTGTTTTGAAGAACACCTTAAAGGGCCTCAGGAAGGAAGACGTTCTATAAATACGAAATACTGATATGCCGTGGACAGCAGCATTATCCAAACTGAGTCAACCATTTTATTCCAAAACAAGGCTCTATCATTTTACTGCAGCAAAAATCTTTGTACGTGTGTTTTAATTTGAGAGAGTACCTTTAAGGTCAGAGTAGCATTGAATGCCATTCATACTGTTAGAACTGTATACCCCTCAGTATTCACTGATTCAGTACAGGCGTGTTTTTAAAATGATGAATAGTGATATCACTTGTTTTGTGAACAGAACATACATGGACTGCATCCCTTGGAGACATTGCATGTTACTGGTGCAATGCTGCTTCCTGTCCTTGCCACCTTTGCCAGAGTAGAAGGCTTAGTCGATTCTGATGTAGTGCTGCAAGTTGTGCTCACCTCATGTTTCATTGACAGGTATGGAGGTCGGATGACCGTTGTGGAAAATTAATTGTAAAATGAGCCAACCTATCAGCTCTTGTAGCATGGCCAATGGGAATGATCCAGAGATGTCAAAGGAGAGGCTGGTTTAGTAACAGTTGGAGTCCTGGGGTGCAAAGGATGAAGGGAGGTGCTAGTGATGCACAGAGAATATGTTGGATTCCTGCTCCTGGAAGATGCAGGAGAATAGAAAGAAAGAGTATGATTGAAGTCTCTAAATCTTATAGATTGGATATCATTAGTTCATGTCTCAGGTAAGAATCAAACAGCTGACACTAAACATACAATAAACAGCTTACTCTTCCTGAGTCATTATTTTCCAGGAACAGTACAAAACTAAAACTCCAAATTAAATTCATTTAACTTCCACTGCAATTAATTAAATTCAATGTTTGGCTACCTGTTCAGCAGTCAGAAGCTTAAAGTTCCTGTATGGTCAAATTAATATTGTTATATGACTACTGGAGCAGAATACTATAAAGTTAATAAGGTACTGGCACAGTGCCCAGTTTGATTAACAGGATTTCTTTGGATTGCTGCTTGTGACTATAGGGTTTATCAATATGGTACTGCTTGTTTCTGTGTCTCATTGTTTTACTGTAAAATAAAGGACAAACCCACACTAAAAACACTGTCCAGCATATGCTAAGCTTGAAAGCAAGTGTGAATTTTCAGGACATCTGCTCAGGTTTTTTAGATAAGTTATATTAGTTATACTAATAAGTTAAAGACATCGTGTTGAGAACCTTTCCATGTATTATTTTCTGTTAAAATATTTAACAATAATTGAAAGTATTGTTTTCATGCAACCTCAAAGTGAGACATTAATAAGGAACCAAAATTGGATTTCATGGATGGAGGTTCTATTCTAAGTTATATGATGGCTCTGTAGATTTTCCTGTAATATCAGTTGATTAAACATACTCTTTTTCTGTTTTCTCCAGCTAACTTAGCCAACTTAATGGACAGCACCTGTGAAAGAAAGCTGCCTGTCAACTCTTTGACAGTAGCCTGGGTAAGGAAATAAATTCCAGTCGTAAAGTGATGGAAATGACAGTAGAATGCTTATGCAATCAAGTGAGTTCAGAGGGGATAAATGATATCACCTCTGTTGGGAGTTGTGGGATCGAAAATGTCTTGTTATACTGTTAAATTGCTGTGTAAAATTGTTTTATTGTTACTTTGTGCTCATTAGTTAGTATCTGGACTGTAGGATCTTCAAAACACAAATAGGTTTTTTTCCTCAGCAAAATCGGGCCTCACTCTGTTATTGGGCTATGTATTTCCATAATATATTGTCGTGGTTTAACCCGTTGGCAACTGAGCACCACCCAGCCGCTCACTCACTCCCCCCTCCCCTGGTGGGATGGGGGAGAGAATCGGAAGAGTAAAAGTGAGAAAACTCACGGGCTGAGATAAAAACAGTTTAATAATTGAAATAAAATAAAATACTAATACTAATACTAATACTACTAATAATAATAAGAAGAAGAATACACAAAGCAAGTGATGCACAATGCAATTGCTCACCACCCGCCGACCGATGCCCAGCCAGTCCCCGAGCAGCGGCCCCCCCGGCCAGCTTTCCCCAGTTTATGTACTGAGCATGACGTCACATGGTATGGAATAGCCCTTTGGCCAGTTTGGGTCAGCTGTCCTGGCTGTGCCCCCTCCCAGCTTCTTGTGCACCTCCAGCCTTCTCAGTCGGTAGAGCATGGGAAGCTGGAAAGTCCTTGACTAGTGTAAGCACTACTTAGCAACAACTAAAGCATCGGTGTGTTATCAACGTTATTCTCATCCTAAATCCAAAACACAGGATTGTACCACTACTAGGAAGGAAATTAACTCTATCCCTGCCGAAACCAGGACATATATGTTCCCTGCCTTCCTGTGGTTCCTGTCTTTGTTAGTGAGAGCTTTAACGCCCCCTCAGGCACTTTATAAGAACCCAGGCTGCTAAGGGAATGCAATGAATTAGCACACTGCCTGTCTGCGTGCATCTTCCTCCACTTCCAGGCTCCTTTCAGAGTGAGGCAGAGGTGGCTACATTTTGCCTCTATAGTTTTCTTTCCTCACCTCAGCAGACTGAGGCACGACAAATGCTGGTGTGGGATAAGTCAAGCCATTATTTTTACTAGAATTAGTAACCAGTTCCATCCGCTGGATGGGTTACTCTGGGGAGGGGAAGTAAAGGCAGAGATGTTAGATGTGCTTTTAAGTTCTCTGTGTAACTGAGCATTTGTACTAAAGAAGATTGTAGGTTCGAAGGGGGAAGGGGATAAAACCAGGCTCACTAGAGATGAGCCTAGGGGTGGCATGCCAATGCTGGGGGCGAAATCGATAGCCCAGCTCAAGTGCATCTACACCAATGCACGCAGCATGGGCGGCAAACAGGAGGAGCTGGAAGCCGTTGTGCAGCGGGATAGATATGACTTATTCGCCATCACAGAAACATGGTGGGGTGACTCTCACGATTGGAGTGCTGCAGTGGATGGCTATAAACTCTTCAGAAGGGACAGGCGAGGAAGGAGAGGCGGTGGGGTGGCTCTGTATGTTAGGGAGTGTTTCGATTGTCTAGAGCTCAACGACTGTGATGATGATACGGTCGAGTGTTTATGGGTAAGGATGAGGGGGAAGGCCAACGAGGCAGATATCCTGCTGGGAGTCTGTTATAGACCACCCAACCAGGATGAAGGGGCGGATGAAGCATTCTACAAGCGGCTGGCAGAAGTCTCTCAATCGCTAGCTCTTGTTCTCTTCAACTTCCCGGACGTCTGCTGGAAATACAACACGGCAGAGAGGAAGCAGTCTAGGAGGTTCCTGGAGTGTGTGGAAGACAACTTCCTGACGCAGCTGGTGAGGGAGCCTACCAGGGGAGGTGCCTCGCTTGACCTGCTGTTTACTAACAGAGAAGGACTGGTGGGAGATGTGGTGGTCAGAGGCCGTCTTGGGCTTAGCGACCATGAAATGATAGAATTCTCCATTCTTGGTGAAGTAAGGAGGGGGGGCAGCAAAACCGCAACCATGGACTTCCGGAGGGCGGACTTTGGCCTGTTCAGGACGCTGGTTGAGAGAGTCCCTTGGGAGACGGTCCTGAAGGGCAAAGGGGTCCAGGAAGGCTGGACGTTCTTCAAGAAGGAAGTCTTAAAGGCGCAGGAGCAGGCTGTCCCCATGTGCCGTAAGAAGAACGGGCGGGGAAGACGACCGGCCTGGCTGAACGGGGAGCTCTTGCTGGGACTCAGGAAAAAAAGGAGAGTTTACCGCTTGTGGAAGAAGGGGCAGGCGACTCAAGAAGAGTACAGGGATCTCGTTAGGTCGTGCAGAGAGGAAATGAGAAAGGCAAAAGCCCAGCTAGAACGCAATCTGGCCGCTGTCGTTAGAGACAACAAAAAATGTTTTTACAAATATATTAATGACAAGAAGAGAGCCAAGGAAAATCTCCATCCTTTATTGGATGCAGGGGGGAACATCGTCACCGAGGATGAGGAAAAGGCTGAGGTACTCAATGCCTTCTTTGCCTCAGTCTTTAACAGGCAGACCAGTTACCCTCAGGGTACTCGACCCCCTGAGCTGGAAGACAGGGACGGCGAGCAGGATGAACCCCCCGTAATCCAAAAGGAAGCAGTCAGTGACCTGCTACGCCACCTGGACACTCACAAGTCTATGGGGCCGGATGGGATCCACCCGAGAGTGCTGAGGGAGCTGGCGGAGGTGCTCGCCAAGCCACTCTCCATCATTTATCAGCAGTCCTGGTTAACGGGGGAGGTCCCGGACGACTGGAGGCTTGCCAATGTGACGCCCATCTACAGGAAGGGCCGGAAGGAGGATCCGGGGAACTCCAGGCCTGTCAGCCTGACCTCGGTGCTGGGGAAGATTATGGAGCGGTTCATCTTGAGGGCGCTCACAAGGCATGAGCGGGACAACCAGGGGATCCGGCCTAGCCAGCACGGATTCATGAAAGGCAGGTCCTGCTTGACCAACCTGATCTCCTTCTATGACCAGGTGACCCGCCTAGTGGATGAGGGAAAGGCTGTGGATGTGGTCTACCTGGACTTCAGCAAGGCCTTTGACACCGTCTCCCACAGCATTCTCCTAGAGAAGCTGGCGGCTCACGGCTTAGACAGGTGTACTCTGCGCTGGGTCAAAAACTGGCTGGACGGAATGGAGTTCAATCCAGCTGGCGGCCGGTCACGAGCGGTGTTCCCCAGGGCTCAGTACTGGGGCCGGTCTTGTTCAATATCTTTATTGATGATCTGGATGAGGGGATTGAGTGCACCCTCAGTAAGTTTGCAGACGACACCAAGTTGGGTGGGAGTGTTGATCTGCTCGAGGGTAGGAAGGCTCTGCAGAGGGACCTGGACAGGCTGGATCGATGGGCCCAGGCCAACTGTATGAGCTTCAACAAGGCCAAGTGCCGGGTCCTGCACTTCGGCCACAACAACCCCATGCAGCGCTACAGGCTTGGGGAAGAGTGGCTGGAAAGCTGCCCAGCAGAGAAGGACCTGGGGGTGTTGGTCGACAGCCGGCTGAACATGAGCCGGCAGTGTGCCCAGGCGGCCAAGAAAGCCAATGGCATCCTGGCCTGTATCAGAAATAGTGTGGCCAGCAGGACTAGGGAAGTGATCGTGCCCCTGTACTCGGCCCTGGTGAGGCCGCAGCTCGAATACTGTGTTCAGTTTTGGGCCCCTCACTACAAGAAGGACGTCGAGGTGCTGGAGCGTGTCCAGAGAAGGGCAACGAGGCTGGTGAGTGGTCTGGAGAACAAGTCTTATGAGGAGCGGCTGAGGGAACTGGGGTTGTTTAGCCTGCAGAAAAGGAGGCTGAGGGGAGACCTCATCGCGCTCTACAACTACCTGAAAGGAGGTTGTAGCGAGGTGGGTGTCGGTCTCTTCTCCCAAGTAACAAGTGATAGGACAAGAGGAAATGGCCTCAAGTTGCGGCAGGGGAGGTTTAGATTGGACGTGAGGAAAAATTTCTTTACTGAAAGAGTGGTTAAACATTGGAACAGGCTGCCCAGGGAAGTGGTTGAGTCCCCATCCCTGGAGGTATTTAAAAGACGAGTAGATGAGGCACTTAGGGACATGGTTTAGTGGACATGGTGGTGTTGGGTCGACGGTTGGTCTCGATGATCTTAGAGGTCTTTTCCAACCTCAATTATTCTATGATTTTCTTCTATGATTCTATGATTTTTGTTTCTCATTGCTAAAAATATTTTCTCAGGAAAATGTATGATTGGAAGAGCAAAAAAAATATCAACAAACTGTTGCTCATTGAGATGTTACATGAAATATAGACAGATTCATGGTAGGCTGCTCGGTAGCCAAGACCTGGCTATGCACCTATGGTTTACTTTTTGGAAATGGTTGCCTTTTTGGCAGTGGCTGAAACTAGAGGTGAGCATCAGGTATTTTGTCCCCTCTGTTGCAGGTGTTTATGCTTCATATGAAAACCTCATTTGTTTTCTTTGACAGCTTATCATGTAGCTCTGCCTCCCCTTTGCTCATGGGGTGCAGAAGGACAGCAATGCATAAGGAAATTAGACTACAGCAGTGAAGAATGAAAAGGGCGCAGGTGGTAGGTCAAAATTAGGTTAACTTGAACTGTGGGACTATGGCAGCAAATCTGAAAAGGTGAAACCTGAACTGTGCAAATCCAGTTTGTGAAGTGTTTGGCAGCAAATGTAAAGTTTGGCTCTTCCCTTGCTTAAATTGATCCATTCAGTATTTGTATTCCTGCAGCACTCTTGCCAGCACCTTCTTTTTGCTTAGGTTGCATGTGGTGTGAAACCGAACAGCTTTGCAGAATGAGTGGTTTGGCTCAGATGCTTCTGTATTGCAGTTTTTGATACTCAAGCCAGAGGAATACATCACTTGTAATCTGTGCAAGTTCAACTGTGACCAAACTGAAAAGTGTCAAGGATTGTGTCAGTGGGTGTAACGTTACACTAGTTTGAAGCTAGTGTATGATGTATTTCTGGGAGATATTTTGTGAAGCATAAAGAATTTGAGTAGAATAAATGGAAAATGCAACATTGTTACAATGTGGACTCCAGCTCTCAGTGAATTAGGTCTCTGTCAAAACGATGTTAATTTTGTCTCAGGTTAAATTTAGGCTGTACATTAGACACCATTAAAAAGTTGCTGTTTGCAAATACTGTAATAGCAATGTCCAGGTAGTTATAGGCTGTTTTTTTTCCTGCTCTTAGAATAAGAAGTCATTATTGGCTTTTGTTGACAGCGTTTTTTATGCATACTCATAAAGCGTTCCTTTTTAATATAATGTGAAAGGGGTGTGCTGTCATAGTTTAAGCTTAGCATTATGTATTGGGTCTGGCTGGGATGGAGTTAACTTTCCCCATAGCAGCCCTCATAGTGCTGTGCTTTGCATTTGTAGCTAGAAAGGTGTTGATAACACACCAGTGTTTTGGCTACTGCTGAGCAGTGCTCCCACAGCATCAAGGCTGTCTCTCCAACACCCCCGCCCCAAAGGCCAGTAGGCTGGGGGTGGGCAAGAGGTTGGGAGGGGGCAGAGCCAGGGCAGCTGACCCCAACTGACCAAAGGGATATTCCATACCATATGACATCTGCTCTGCAATAAAAGCTAAGAGAAAGGAGGAGGAGGGGGGGCATTCGTTATTAAGGCGTTTGTCTTCTGGAGCAACTGCTATGCGTACCGAGGCCCTACTTCCCAGGAAGTGGCTGGACATCGCCTGCTGATGGGAAGTAGAGAATAAATCCTTTTGTTTTCCTTTGCTTCCGCACGTGGCCTTTGCTTTTCTTTATTAAACTGCCTTTATCTCGACCCATGAGGTTTTTCCATTTTATTTTCTCCCCCCGTCCCGCTGAGGAGGGGAGTGATAGAGCAGCTTGGTGGGCACCTGGCGGCCAGCCAAGGTTAACCCACCACAGTCCTTTTTGGTGCCCAACGTGGGGCTCAAGACAATGACAGTTTTGAATTGAGCGTGCTATAGCTATGGTCATTATTAAGCGGCAAGCTTCTGTGCAGGTCACAGAGTTTGCTGGCTGCACTGCTTATCTCTTTATTTTGCTGAGCTTGGGAACAAGTTAATACAAACAATGGCTATGTGCTTTGCCCTGGCATTGATGCACTTAATGTGCTGGGGGAGCTATCTTGTGGAGAGGATGAGGGAATACACCTGATTTTAAAGATAGCATGTTTTGGTGGCTAAGAGATGGAGGTTTTCTAAAGGATCTGAAGGCATTTATTTATTTTTAGAAATGAAACAACTAGCTTGGAAGCAATTTATTCCCTAAAATCACATAATCTTACAGATAGCCCTGGTTAAAGAAAGTCCGTGACATAAGTACTATTTGGTACCCAGAAGGTTCTAAACTTACTTCCAATATGCAGCTAGCAGGTACTAGCTTTCTGCTAGGAACTGATTTTCTGGCACTCTTTAGCAGGGGATCTCTCTCTCACTCTGCACAGTGAACCAGGTACAAAGGTAATTTCGGCAATTACCAATTACAAACAGGCTTTCACAAACATTTCTTTTTCATTTTGAAAAATTAATCTAGTCGATAACTTGTGTACCAGCTTTCAAGCAGGTGGAGAATTAGTTGAAGTAATGACGTGCATAGCTGGGCTTGTAAAATGGTAACAATCAAAACAGTACTTTACTTACATATGCTATTTTTTACAGCCTTTGTGTTAATCAGTTTTCAGAGAGATGAGTAAATATTCCGGCAGAACTAACCCTTTGTTGAGCTTTAATACAGCAAGTTTTAGCCTGACATACTTGAAATTGCTGAGATTCAAAAATCTCCCCAAAGCAAGAAATCTAGTGTGTTGTACAGTTCTTAATTTCTCTATATATGTTTTTCTATGCCAGGATACCAGGAAAAGATATAATTAATGCAAGTGTTGGTTTTAAATTAGACTTTATTGTGGTTGCATAGGGACAAGGAAAGGCACTAGAGAGTATCTATCAGAATCACTATAGCAACAGCTCACCCCATCATTCTCTATATTTTCCTCAGCCTATGATACTCTCTATTCAATCACGAGATTATTAATGGCATTTATATTCAAAACCAGTCATTTCAACTGTAAAAGCCCAGAATTATTTTTAAGAGAGAGAAATCCTAGGAGCTGCATCCTTTAGAGTCAATAGTTTGGGGAAAAGTTGGGCTTTATTATTGTTGTTATTATTATGACAGTTTTCCTTTCTTTTATTAACTGCTGCTCTTCGAGCAAATTTCATCTTTATGGAGAAAGTAGTATGGATTCTTCATGTGTGTGAGAAGAAAATCTGATTTTCCTTCCCATCTTTTCCAAAAGGAGTGGGAGAGGTGGAGGGTGATGGGTAACGAGACACTCTATTATCCTAGGAAGAGGAGAAAAATAGGAACACACTATTAAAGTGCCTGTTTATTTGGTTTCTTTCATTGGGGATATATCTCTAAGCAACAAGAAGTGAAGCAAATCTCCCATGCTATCTATCTCATCATTCTCTCTTGATCATAAAGGAATAAAGCCAAAAAGGGGGTTGCTTGTTTCATAGTTTGCATTTGAAATAAAACTTCCGAATGTTGATAAAATGACCTGGTTTTATTTTCTGCATGAACTAAACCAGGCACCACCACCTTTTCTTGGTAGTAATATTTATACTGCCACAATGTTCTTTTCTCCACCAGTCACACTGGGGATCCCCAAATGGCCAGTTTTAGCTTCAGTGAGCTAGCTGGCGACCTTCCCTTTAACCTGACTTGTTTAATTATTATGATTAAAACAAGGAACCATTTGATACCGGAATTTTAAATGTTAATGCCTTTAGTTTTTAGCTAGACAAGGCCTGTAACTGATGTCCTATTATGTCAGGATGTGGCATATAGAGCACCTTGAACCAAGCTGATACAGAAGAAAACCTGACTCGTGTTCTTTTGAGAAGTGAACTTCCATTGGTGTCCTGCTGGGGAGTACATAGTTCTGGAGTATTTTGAATCTGCATGGCTGTTAGGGGAGCTTTTTAGCAAACACATTTAACAGCCTGGAAGAGTTTTCCCACAGACAAAGAGTTTCCTGAGAAGTAGTATGTTGTTTGAGCCTGGGGTCTGGCCTTTGCTTTTTCACTCTGGTTATGAACTAATAAATATAAAGGTTCGAGGAATTCAAGGCAAGCCTGTCATATTCATAGGTTGATCAAGTTGTGTGAAGGATTCTTCCTCTCTGAGCTTTGCAAATGATTCCAGAGGGGTTCAAGGCTGCCTTTGTCTTTCTTCATGTAATATTTTTAAATGAGTCTTTATCTTGTTTATATCAGTTTCATTTTTCTGGTCTGGATTTACATAAAAACAGCAGTTATTATTCAATAATGTACATACTCTGTCCTGTGCTACTAATAGGTAGTCTAAGGTTAATCGATTCTGTAGTACCATTTGTGATAATAATTTGATTTCTTACTGTAGGGCTAGAATACTATCTGTGGTTTCATTAATGGCTTTTTCTAATTCTTTTGACAAATTGCAATAGTTCTTTCTAGTTTTGCAACCCCTAACCATGGATAAAAGCTCTTACAAACAGGTGGAACTTAGTGCCACATTCTATCAGAGGGTTGTAACACTTTTTTCCATATATACCAGTAGTTATGAGCTACAGAGGCAGAAGAGATACTGGTTCTAACCTGTGCAGATGGTATTAATGCACTTAGAATATACCTTTCAGCTCAGGTTGAGGGTAAATGCTTGAATGCCCTTTCTCCACCTATCCAATATTGCCCTGGTAGTTGTGTAAATAGGGTAGTATAATCTTCAAATATATCTGAATCTTATAAATTATTTCCTGTAAAAGGGTTAGCATGTGCTGGATTTGGTTGTTTAGGTAAACCAGTAAGGTTCAGACCCAGATTAGATGACTCGGAGCAATCAGGATCCTATAGGCCCGTAGTGGAAACCAAAATTTTATAATTATCTTTGGTTTGATTATGGTTTCCTACAGAATACCAAGTTAATCCATCTGCAAATATCCGCATTGTCTCGGAGTCTGCAGGGCCTGATAAACTCCATCCAGGAACAAATCTACAGCATGATGTCTTATTATAATAGGTTTTATGTAAGGGCTTCTGGAGAATTTCCCTTTCATACTCAGTGGATGTAGTATATAGTAAGGTTTTGGAAGAATCTGTGGAGGAATACCGATTGCTTTTAGGCATAAGAACAGATCTATGGAACATTCCAGGCATAAGAATCCTCTTTTCATCTATATGGTCCCAAGATCTGAATCGTCCATTTCCATTAATTTTATTAATTTTAAAGATATATTGGCATTTTCAATTCACAGCCCTTACAAAGTGAGTAAGCTTGTCAACAGGTTTGCTCTCCAAGCATACCCAGGGGTCTCCTTTCAAACTAGTGACAAACCCTTCTTGGCGGAAGAGCGGTATCCTTCCTTATTTTAGTGAAAATCCATAACGTATATGCCCATCCTTGTACCACTGAGAATTCCATGGGACAGAAACCAAGGAGAATTGATTTCTGGTAGAGGATAGGCTTTTAGTGCATATCCCTCAGTCGGGCTTATCTGCTGCTACTGTATTAGTTTGAACTGTTGCTATGGCCAAATTATGGAATGAATACGTATAATCAATATTCCACCACAGGCTTATAAGAAAGGCTATCATGTTAAAATCTAGGCTTCCAAACCACTATTAACAGGAAAAATGGACACAAATAGCAAAAATAATTATCCCTTGGTTGCACTCTAATTCTAAGTAAGGGTATGGTTCAGTCCATCTGCAATTCATAAGTATCAGATTACTTTCCACTTTCCTGTTGTCAAATTCTTACGCAAGATCAGTGGTGTCACAGCCAATCCGCTGGCTCTGCATACGTTCCCAGCTGCGGGTGAATCCGTCTCTGCAGTGGTAGATGTTCCCTTAGTGGCAGGAGGGTTTCCTGCTTCCACTTCCAGACCAGCTGCAGCTTTTAGGTGGGAGTGATGGATTCAAGTCGATTTTTCTTCCACCTTTACTGCTGAGAAAGGTTAGCAATACCAAAAATGGTCCCTCCCACCGAGGAGATAAGTTATCCTTTCTTTTGTGTACTTTTACCCAAACGTAATTCCCTAGATCAGAGGGGTGCAGACCCCCTTCTAGAGGTACTGGTTGTATTAGTTGTGCCTGGGCCTGATGGTATTTTAGTAATTTATGAACATGTAAAATATACTGGGTCACATTTTCATTTCCTGCTAATAAACTTACATGAGTGGGTACATCAGTTCTGAGGAGCTGTATCAGTCTTTCAAATAGTATTTCATAGGGAGACAGTTTTGTTGTTTGTTGAGATCTTTGTTAAATATTCATTAAGGCTACAGGTAGTGCATGCAAGACAGTTACCTATTTGGCTGCAGCATAAATTCTTGGTGCGAACTAATTCTTCAGCACTGTCTGGGCTAGTGTAGCAGTCCCAAAATGCCCTAGACGGTGATGCATTTTTGCTATGGGAATTGGGTATTGCTTAGGTAAAATAGGAAGGTTTTCCATACTTGCTCTCCATATTCCCTGGGAATTTTTGGTCACTTCATACCTTTTCCTAGTGTCAATTTCTTCAGCAGGAACAGTCAAACATATCTTTTCAGGAGTGGGCAACACCAGGTCGGATCATTGGACTGTTTGTAAGCCTGGTAGTTCGTATGGCTGTTGTGCTGCAGCTTTAGTGCAATATCTGTTAGACTATTTCTTATCTCTTTTGTTCCTTCCGCCAGTATGGGCTGGCTGATGAATGATAGCAAGTTTCTCTGGCAATTGTATAGCTTTTAACAGTTCAGTAATTTGAGGAGCATTTGATATTTTACTTCCACTAAAAGTATAAACCCACACAGCTTCCATAACTGCCCAGTAGTGTGGTATACTCCAAATGCATATCGAGAATCAGTATAAATATTTACAGTCTTTTCTTTGGCCAGCTGATAGGCCTTTGTTAATGCAATTAATTCTGCTGCTTGTACACTCAGCTTCGGAATGAGTGGTGAAGCCTTGTCCTGGTTTCGGCAGGGATAGAGTTAATTTCCTTCCTAGTAGCTGGTACAGTGCTGTGTTTTGGATTTAGGATGAGAACAAAGTTGAACAAACGCACCGATGTTTTAGTTGTTGCTAGGTAACGCTTACACTAGCCAAGGACTTTTCAGCTTCCCATGCTCTACCGACTGAGAAGGCTGGAGGTGCACAAGAAGCTGGGAGGGGGCACAGCCAAACTGGCCAAAGGGACATTCCATACCATGGGACGTCATGCTCAGTACATAAACTGGGGAAAGCTGGCCGGGGGGGGACGCTGCTTGGGGACTGGCTGGGCATCGGTCGGTGGGTGGTGAGCAATTGCACTGTGCATCACTTGCTTTGTGTATTATTATTATTATAATATTATTATTATTATCATATTATTATCATCATTTTATTTCAATTATTAAACTGTTTTTATCTCAACCCACAAGTTTTTCTCACTTGTGCTCTTCCAATTCTCTCCCTCATCCCACCGGGTAGGGGGAGTGAGCGAGTGGCTGCGTGGTGCTCAGTTGCCGACTGAGGTTAAACCACGACATCCGTTCAACTAGCAGTGCTGCGGCAGCTATCGCACAGATGCAGGCAACGGATCCTTGAGCTACTGGATCTGGCTGAGCTGAATAATGTGCAATTGGACGTTGTCATCCCCCAAGACTGAGTTAACATCCCCGAGGCTATTCCTTTCCCTTCATGTACAAACAAGGCAAATGGCTTACCGTAGTCTGACAATCCCAGAGCAGGTGCAGCTTGCTTCAAAAGCTTGAATGTCTTTACCTTGTCTGTTGTCCAGTGAATGGATTCTCCAGCATCTTGAGCAGTAATCTGCATCAGTGGTTTTGCCATTTCCTCGAAAGCAGCTATCCAGGGTCGGCAGAATCCTACAGCTCCTAAAAAGGCTCACATTTGTTTTTTAGTAATTGGTCAGGGAAGATTTTGAATGGCTTTAGTATGGTTCTCAGATAAATGCCACTCCTTTTGCTGGAGAATGTAACCCAGATATTTTACACTTCTCTTATAAAAAAGTTGTAGCTTATGTGGAGAAGCCCGATGGCCCTTCTCAGCTAAGGCAAACAGTAAGGTACAGGTGTCAACTATACAAGATTCCTTGGCTACTAATAAACCATCAACATATTGTATCAGAACCAGATCCATTTTTTAAACACTTAATCCTGCAAATCTTTTACTAAAATTTTAGTAAAAATAGTGGAGGACCCAGCAAAGCCCTGAGGGAGCCTTGTCTATGTTAGCTGTATCTTTCCCCAAGTAAATGCAAAAAGGTATTGAGAGTTCAGATTAATAGATATACTGATTTAAGGTAGAAAAAGTTGCCCCTGTATGTATTAGATGGGGTAATTATGTTCATTAATTAAATGGTTTAAGACCAGATTTTCATCAGAAGCAGGGGAAAATATTTTGTATTCAGAGGCTCCTGTAGTGACTGCACAATAGGTCCCTGCTAATTGTCAATCCTGGGTGAAATCTAGCTGCCCCTGTTGCATAGAACAGGGAAGGATTGCACCATAACATTGAGAGGTCCTTTTGGGAAGCCCTTTGGTCGTACTGGGCATTCCTGTTTTCAATGACCTTGTTGTCCACAATAATTACAACAGCTTCCTGTTCCTCGAGGCCCATTGCTCCTAAAATTTTCTCCTCTGCTTCTGCCTTGAAGACCATCCCCTTAGTCTAGGATTGGTATTCAATGTTGCTGCCAATAGACTAGCTTTCTGTTCCTGTTCTTTTCTTTTTTCTTTTTTTTTTCTTCAGCTGTCTTTCATCTCTTCCATTAAACACGAACGTAGCAATGCTGACTATTTCATCCAATTCTTTGCCCTGCCATCCAGGCTGCCATGTTTAGAAAAACTTTTTTAATAGCTGGGGCTGACTGATCTACAAAGAAAGATACCATTAGAGTCCAATTTTCTTCATTTTCAGGGTTGACCCCTCCAACTATTCTCACTCGTTTAACCAATCGGGCATAATATTCAGAAGGATGTTCAGCATTTCCTTGCTGGCATTCTTGGACCTTAGCCCAATTTACAGTCTTCCTTCCTGCCAGTTCTAAGGATTTTAATAATTCCCCTCTCATTCTTTGCAGCATATCTCTATCAGCTGGTAAATTTGGGGGACCGACCTGGGTCATTGGCTGGTCTGTGCTTCCCCAGGCCGTCTGTGATTTGTTTCCCAGATTTTAATTTTTTTCATCAGGAGTAAAGACAGTCTCAAATAGTTGCTGCATGTCAGCCCACGTAGGGTTATAAATGCGAAAGATGCCACATATAGTTTGTATCACCTTCTCTGGATCATTCCACAGTCTGGGCACTTGTTGTTGCCCCAAAACCAAATCAGCGGGTGTCAATGGTGTGTGGACTGTTCCCAAAGAAAGCTGGCTAGGTTCCAGTCCTGGCCCTATATTTTTTGTCGGAGAGTTGCTTACAAACCAGAAGCAGTAGCAATAGCTGAAGCAGAAACCACAGTAAAAGCAGGAAAAAAAAGAGCAGTAGGATAGGCAGGTAGAGATTAATGTGGAATGTCCCTGATTTTCCCGTTCGTCCGGAGATTTTACTCAATTTCCAACCCGAAGGGGAAACTTCTCTCTGATATCTATAAATTCCGGAATGTAAAGAGATCTTATTCTTCCTGTTCATTCAGAGATCCTTACTTATTCTCTGCTGCGGAGGGGAATTTTTATATTTTTTTTATATCTGATATACCAATAGTCCATTTGTGATGGGAACCAATCTTCCAATTGCTGGCATAAATAGCTCAGCTTAATATCATTAAAATAACCAGACTGTGGCCACATTTGGTACGCGTCACCAAGGACAGTCACTTCTGGCCAAATTTCCTGACACAGGGCTTGGGCTTTTGACGACCCAGCCTTCCCATCAATAAATTTCCAGTGTTGCAACAATTCATCTACTAGTGACCTCTTCACTATACTTTGTCCACCTCCCATCATTACAAAAAAATCACCTCCTTACTGCCAAATAAGATCCACGGTTCATTCTCCCCATGCCCGAGTATCTCGAGGTGAACTCACCCACAAGCTGGCAGCACAGATCGTCAGGGTCCGGGTGGTAGTGAGACGTTGGATCAGGTGAGTCAGCTATGTCCCTTTGTGGTCGCCAAACTGTTACGAAACTTTCAAAACTGGCCTGTGCCATCGAGGAGAGAGGCTAGGACGCAAACTATAGAATTACAAGAGTAATTCTTTATTCATGCGCATGAGGTGTCCCATTCAAATTGTGAATTGAACCCCAAATGTGGTTTTACACATGGTTCTTATACCTTTCAAGCGTTCAGGTGATTGAATTCATGATTTGACCAATCGCTACTTAACACACACTACTGTTTTGCAAAGCAACTATAATTCTATGGCGTCATCATCCATCTGCTTCTTTCTTGATCTACATGTCCCTGGAGTTGGTCTTGCTACAGTTACTTATCTCTGATTCCAGATAAGGGGAGGGTTTCACAGAGGTGTCAGAGGGGCTGGGATGCTGGTGTAATCTGGGTAGTCCAGGGGTACCCTTTCTTCTTCAGGGTGGGGGCTGTCATCCTCCTCCTTGCAATGAGCTGGGGTCCTTTAGTCATGCTGACTGTACCATGACTGTGCAGTATACAATGTAAACTATATATATATATATCTTAAGAAAGTTCATACAATTTCATACTATAAAGACTAATTGGTACAATGGTTAGGGAATAAGATTTTTCCTAACATTATTCTGTCTATTTATGTAGAAACAAAGCATTTCTTTTGTGCTGCTGTAAACTACTTCTCCATTCATACGTTGTTTTGAAATATATAACATTTATCTAGGATTTTGCAACTATTTGATGATACTGTTTTTCTTTTTAACATAATAAGGTTGTTCCTTGTATTTTACTTGCAAAGGTGACTTAAATCCATCAAAAGGAAGAAGAGCATTTAGTGATACAGTGCTGGAGATTGACAACAATGGTGTCGTGGTTTAATCTCAGTCGGCAACTAAGCACCACGCAGCCGCTCGCTCACTCCCCCCCGACCCCGGTGGGATGGGGGAGAGAATTGGAAGAGCACAAGTGAGAAAAACTTGTGGGTTGAGATAAAAAACAGTTTAATTGAAATACAATGATAATAATAATAATATGATAATAATAATAATAATACACAAAGCAAGTGATGCACAGTACAATTGTTCACCACCCGCCGACCGATGCCCAGCCAGTCCCCGAGCAGCGGCCCCCCCGGCCAGCTTTCCCCAGTTTATGTACTGAGCATGACGCCACATGGTATGGAATGTCCCTTTGGCCAGTTTGGCTGTGCCCCCTCCCAGCTTCTTGGGCACCTCCAGCCTTCTCAGTCGGTAGGGCATGGGAAGCTGAAAAGTCCTTGGCTAGTGTAAGCATTACCTAGCAACAACTAAAACATCGGTGCGTTATCAACTTTGTTCTCATCCTAAATCCAAAACACAGCACTGTACCAGCTACTAGAAAGGAAATTAACTCTATCCCTGCTGAAGCCAGGACACCCCTTATTCTATACCATCTGCGTCATGCTCAAGTCTCACATTTTCCAGTACATTTTCATTAATCACCACCCCCTTTTTCTCTCTCTCTCTCTCTCTCTCTCTCTCCACACACACACACAGAGAGATATCATTCCCTTCGTCTGTGGGCCATCCCTCTAAAACGTTCGGTGAGTTCATTTAGTCCATGACTTCGGGCTCCATCTGTCATAATAATCTTCCAGGGCAGGAAAAAATGGAGATGGTATGTGGTGTTGGATTGTTTCATGTTGAAGTCAGTTCTGGTACCATCATCACTGTGCTTTGCTTGGTTTCACTGAAGTTATTCTTCATTAGTCTGGGTGATTCTTATTGTAATAACATTAGTACGGCATATAATATTATTAGTATGATTAGTATATCTGTGTATTATTAGTATAACTATTATAACTCTAATTAGTACTTAACATCACATAATTCAGATCATTGGCTATTCTCACCCAAAATCCAATGCCCTTGAGGTACACATCGGACTTCCCCATCCTTCCGCATTATCCACCAAGCGCACCCAGGTCCTTGAGCAAAAAGCAAGCCCACGGATGGGTTTGCCTTTGCCCGAGGCAGGAATAACCCAGACTGTCTTCCCCAACATATTTTTATGGGCACTACAGGGACTTTATTCCCATCTACAGTACGTAAAAGCTCTGACTGGGCAGGGCCTGCTCGATTGGCAGATCCCCTCGTGTTGACTAACCAGGTGGCCTTTGCTAAATGCGTATCCCAATGTTTGAACGTCCCGCCACCCATTGCTCTCAGCGTAGTCTTTAACAGTCCATTGTATCGTTCAATTTTCCCAGAGGCTGGTGCATGACAGGGGATGTGATACACCCACTCGATGCCGTGCTCTTTGGCCCAGGTGTCTATGAGGTTGTTTCGGAAATGAGTCCCGTTGTCTGACTCAATTCTTTCTGGGGTGCCATGTCGCCATAGGACTTGCTTTTCAAGGCCCAGGATAGTGTTCCGGGCAGTGGCATGGGGCACGGGATATGTTTCCAGCCATTCGGGGGTTGCCTCCACCATTGTAAGCACGTGGCGCTTGCCTTGGCGGGTTTGTGGGAGTGTGATATAATCGATCTGCCAGGCCTCCCCATAGTTATATTTCAGCCATCGTCCTCCATACCAAAAAGGCTTTAACCGCTTGGCTTGCTTGATTGCAGCGCATGTTTCGCATTCATGGATAACCTGCGCAATAGTGTCCATGGTCAAGTCCACCCCTCGATCACGAGCCCACCTGTATGTTGCATCTCTTCCTTGGTGGCCTGAGGTGTCATGGGCCCACCGAGCTATAAATAACTCACCCTTATGTTGCCAGTCCAGATCCCCCTGAGCCACTTCAATCTTAGCAGCCTGATCCACCTGCTGGTTGTTCTGATGTTCTTCAGTGGCCCGACTCTTGGGTACGTGAGCATCTACGTGACGGACTTTTACAACCAGGTTCTCCACCTGGGCAGCAGTATCTTGCCACAATGCGGCAGCCCAGATAGGTTTGCCTCTGCGCTGCCAGTTGCTCTGCTTCCATTGCTGCAACCACCCCCACGGGGCATTTGCCACCATCCATGAGTCAGTACAGAGAGCGAGCACTGGCCACTTTTCTCGGTCAGCAATGTCTAAAGCCAGCTGGATGGCCTTTACTTCTGCAAATTGGCTCGATTCACCTTCTCCTTCAGCAGTTCCTACAACTTGTCGCATAGGACTCCATACAGCAGCTTTCCACCTCCGAAGCTTTCCCACAAGGCGACAGGACCCATCAGTGAACAGGGCATATTGCTTCTCATTTCCTGGTAGTTCATTATACATTGGGGCCTCCTCAGCACGCGTCACCTCCTCCTCTGGCGATATTCCAAAATCTTTGCCCTCTGGCCAGTCCATGACCACTTCTAGGATTCCTGGGCGACTGGGGTTTTCCATCCCACTTCCTCATGTCCTCTCCGTGGTCACGCAGATAGAACCATAGGGTGCCCCGTGGTGTGTACCCTTTATATTCTCTCTCTTGAGCAAAAGAACGCTGACTCCTAATAGCCGAGATACTGGTCCGTACAGGTGGGGAGTAGGACCTATCCTCTCTGAGTTGCTGGATCTCCCGGGACAGTTTTTCGGACAGTTTCTCCACAGCCGAGATGAGGGAGGAAGAAAGACTTTCCTCGTATTGCCGGAGTTGACCAGCCAGTTCATCCACTGTTTGTTCCTCTCCATCTTTCCAGGTTATCACTGCCAATGAATTGGCGTATGACGATGTTGAGCTCCTTATAAACTTCCGCCACATGGGTCGTGTGCACTTGACTTCGTCTGGATCTTTGGATAGTTGTTCATTGTTCAGGTCATCATAAATCACCTCCAGCACAGCTAATTCCCTCAGGTACTGGATACCTCTCTCCATGGTGGTCCACGTGCCTGGGTGACATATGACATCTTCCTTGAAGGGATACCTTTCCTTCACGCTTGACAAGAGTCGCCTCCAAAGGCTGAGGATACGTGTCCCTTTTCCAATCGCTTTGTCAATGCCCCCTTCCCTAGAAAGGGATCCCAACTGCTTGGCTTCCCTACCCTCTAATTCTAGGCTACTGGCCCCGTTCTCCCAGCATCGGAGCAGCCAGGTGACAATATGCTCACCTGGACGACGGCTGAAATCCTTTCGTATATCTCGCAGCTCACTCAGGGATAGAGATCGGGTGGTCACTGCCTCGTTTATGAGTTCTTCCTCTTCTTCCTCCCTGATCAGCAGCCGGCTCTCCTCCTCCCGTTCTCGTGATGGCCCTTCTCCAGGGTAGTCGTACAGTTCTTCCTCCAGCCCCCTTTTAGAAGAAGCTTCTTCCTCCCTTACTAAACGAGCCGACTTCCACTTCCAAGATTTCTTCTTCTGTACAGGGGCGACTGATACCGGCACAGGCTGGTTCTTTGGTTCAGCCACAGGGCGTGTCGCCGGGGTCGGAGTGGCCGCAGGGCGTGTTGCCCGGGTCTGAGTGGCCGCAGGGCGTGTCGTTTTACTGTCAGAGCCAGAGACCTTCTCTTCCCTTTGAGGGCATTGAATCGTGTTGAACAGGGCTCGGTAGGCATGGGCCAGGCCCCAGCACGGTGCAGTGATCTGCATCTCTCTGGAGTTGCCAGGGTGACAGCATACTTTGTCCAAATATTCTACTAACTTTTCAGGAGTCTGCACTTGCTCAGGGGTGAAGTTCCAAAGCACTGGGGGTGCCCATTGGCCTAGGTACTTGCCCATCTTGTCCCACACACCCTGCCACTCATAATTATTCAGCCTTGGGGCAGATCTCTGGATGATATTCTTAAATTGCTTACCAACTTTAGACAAAACCGAAACAATATTCCCAAGAAGTACCAATAGAAGTATCTTAACTACCCAAGGCTGTTCAAAATACTGAAAAGTTACTGTAATGAAGGAGGAAACATCATAGAAGAAGGTAGTGACACTGCCATTCTGTATTTCCTCCGTAAAAAAAACTCTCAGAAAAGTCACTGTTATTGCTAGTTGTCTCCACGAAATGGTCTCCGTGGTACAGTAACGGCTTCATTGCGAAATTTACATACCACACTAAGGTCAAGGTCAATGTTCTAAAAACAGACCTCACAAGCGAGACATCACTATTCACTGCCGACCACAGCAAACTGCAAAAACCAACATCAATCTTTAACATGTACAGAAAAAAAAGGAGCACGATGCAGATTATACAAATCAATATCGAGAACAGAGAAACCAACATTGTGACCCACAACTATTAACAGATATAAGTTCCTTAATACACTCCGGTTAATCTGTTATTATCTCAAACCCTTCGAGCCCCACGTTGGGCACCAAAAAGGACTGTCGTGGTTTAATCTCAGTCGGCAACTAAGCACCACGCAGCCACTCGCTCACTCTCCCCCCGACCCCGGTGGGATGGGGGAGAGAATTGGAAGAGCACAAGTGAGAAAAAACTCGTGGATTGAGATAAAAACAGTTTAATAATTGAAATAAAATGATAATAATAATAATATGATAATAATAATAATAATACACAAAGCAAGTGGTGCACAGTGCAATTGCTCACCACCCACCGACCGATGCCCAGCCAGTCCCCGAGCAGCGGCCCCCCCGGCCAGCTTTCCCTAGTTTATGTACTGAGCATGACGCCACATGGTATGTAATGTCCCTTTGGCCAGTTTGGCTGTGCCCCCTCCCAGCTTCTTGTGCACCTCCAGCCTTCTCAGTCGGTAGGGCATGGGAAGCTGAAAAGTCCTTGGCTAGTGTAAGCATTACCTAGCAACAACTAAAACATCGGTGCGTTATCAACTTTGTTCTCATCCTAAATCCAAAACACTGTACCAGCTACTAGGAAGGAAATTAACTCTATCCCTACCGAAACCAGGACAAATGGGCAGAAATGCTTGTTGTATCAGAAATTCAGCTTGTCATTTGTTATAATAACTGGCTGTCAAAAAAAAGTAGGTAGGTCAGTAAAGGATAAACTGGACCCTAGCTGCCATATGGTTGATTGCTGTATGTGATAGTCATTGTTAGAAAGAGACTTTGCAAAGCTGAGCTTTCTATGCAGAAGAGTGGTTTTGAGCAATGCACTAGCTACTTTGAGACTACTGAATGGTGAATTCTGTCCCTTCAGTTGTTAGGAGAGGGTGGTTACCAGGGTGATATCCTGAGACTTCCTAAATGACTGTGTAGTATGTACTTGTACCAAAAATATCTCCTCTCCCAGATCTGGTCCTTTTACCAAGCATAAGGGTTAAGAAACAAATAAAACTGTAACATTGGGGTAGACAGAAATAAAAGTTGAATGTGGTGTAATCAGAAAGCAAGACTAGATATGAAAAGCATTCTTTAAGTCTCCTGTTCAGCCTTGATGTTTGACTGTGCTTCTGTACTGTAGTTTCACCATATCTAAAAAATGATCATTTAGGCCTGTTTTGAGGCCGCATTCATCAGTGGTGTTAGAGCTCTGTGCAGCTCCTGAACAAAAGATGCTGTGCAAGAAATATGCATTCATATGGAGGTAGAATGAGCCTAACTTAGAATAATTAATTTTAAAGCCAAAGCAATCAAGAGCTAAATTACTTTCAAATCAAAGATTAGGGAAAGTCAATAAAAATTGAAACGGAAGAAGGACTGAACATGGGCTTTCTTTAGGGAGTCTGCAAACTGCTTCTTTTCTTGTGTAAGAGCACAGTTCTGCCTCAGCATTAGACTATCCTCTGTTATAGTTGACTCGTCTAATTTTTTTAACCTGTCCTGTTGCTACTTTTGATAATTGATTTCTTATACTACATATGCTAGTTGAGTTTTTTATTTCACCACAAAAGGAAAGTGTTCCCTCTGGTTTTACTTGAGTATAGGCAGTTAATGCATGAGGTATTTCCTATAGGACGGATATGATTATACGTGAAATTTTTAAAAGGATGCATACAAAGAAAGGTGTAGGCCCAGATGCAGGTAAAGAAGAGATGGAAAAATAAAGTTTCTTTCATGTTTAAAAGGAAATTACAATCAACAAAGATTTTTTTCAGCGATGTTGACTTTGACGCTGACACATGAGCAATGCCTCTGGGTCCATTTAAAATGCAGAGGAATTTTCCCAAGGCCTGTGAAGAAGAAATTCATTGCAGTGACTACCACTAGGTAGGTTCCTTCCTTTCCTGGACTAGATCCTACAAGTGGAGTAGCAGTATATGAAACCTTATTGGTTTTAATTCTGAGGAAAGCAGAGTAACATGTCTAAATGATCTATAGATATTAGAAATAATGAAAGAATGGAGACTGCTCAGTGTCCTTCTGTTGTTAATTTCTCCACTTCCTTGCAATATGGCAGAAGATGATATATGAATCGCTAACACATAAGAACAGAGAAGAACATTATTGTACAAGAGGTTTTATTTAAGGAAATGGTTTTATATATGGAAATGCAAAATTAGTGAAAGAAAATGCAGGTGAAATTTAGAAAGTCTTGAAGAAATCTGGAAGCCTAAGAGACCATACAGTTCTGTGCACTGGATGTGTAGATCATAATAAAATACTTTCTCATTAGGTCTGTCATGGTTTAACCCCAGTCGGCAACTAAGCACCACACAGCTGCTTGCTCACCCTCCCCACCCCACCCCCCAGTGGGATGGGGGAGAGAATTGGAAGAGCAAAAGTGAGAAAACTCATGGGTTGAGATAAGAACAGTTTAATAATTGAAATAATAGAATAAGAATAATAATAATATTGTAATGGAAAGTAAAACAACAAGAGAGAGAGGAACAAAACCCAGGGGGAAAAAATAAAACAAGTGATGCAACTGCTCACCACCCACTGACCGATGCCCAGCCAGTCCCCGAGCAGCAATCGCTGCCCCCCAGCCAACTCCCCCCAGCTTATATACTGAGCATGACGTCACATGGTATGGAATGTCCCTTTGGCCAGTTTGGGTCAGCTGTCCTGGCTGTGCCCCCTCCCAGCTTCTTGGGCACCCCCAGCCTTCTCAGTCGGTAGAGCATGGGAAGCTGAAAAGTCCTTGACTAGTGTAAGCACTACTTAGCAACAACTAAAACATCGGTGTGTTATCAGCATTGTTCTCCTCCTAAATCCAAAACACAGCACTGTACCAGCTACTAGGAAGAAAATTAACTCTATCCCTGCTGAAACCAGGACAAGGTCAGACAATGTTGTAGAAAGAAATGGACTCTTCCTCCTGTTTTACAGATGGGGGGGAAAGAAAAATAGTATATTGCAGAAAGGATAGCCTCTGGCAGTACCAGGAATTGAATCCACCCTTAAGAAAGCTACAGAATACAAGGTATGTGAAAGCAGCACTAGAGTGTATCACAACTTGATGACACCAAACAAATTTGAAAGGCAATTTAAAATAAATAAATAAAGAAGGGAAGCAACTCAGCTTTTCTGCAGTGTAGGAGGGCACCAATAGAAGTAAGTCAAGCTTGTTGTGATAGTAGAGCACTCCATAAAACACTCTCCGCATTTGATAAACTTTTCCATTGTTCAGTTTCTTTAACACAGCATGAGTACTTCATCACTGTTGTAAATAATCAGCAATAGGGCCTTGTGCAGGAAATTAGTAAACTAAAAATGTATTCTTAGCCCAATACACTGCCCAGTTTGTGAGCAAGAGAGAGTGTGCACTTGCTTGGCTAAAAATGTTCTGATTGCCTTGTACTGAGGCTGTACACTCACTGTATCTCTTCCAAGTTATAATAATAATCATTTTGCAAGTACGAAGCAATGGTTTAATGAAAATCAAGTTTCTGGACTGGATCATTTGAACAATTTTCCAAAATAAGGGGAATTCTAGTACCATTGCACTGTGTGCTGTTAGATTCACAATGACCTTGATATTTCAGGAACTCCTTGTCTTACAGATATTCCTCCTCTTGTTCCCTGTGGGGACAGATGTTCTCAGTTCAGTGACTAGGAGGATCACCATATTGATTCTTTAGCCATTAACATGAAAGTGTACCAACAGGGAGCTCCTCTAATACTCTTATGGATGCTTCTCCTTGTCTTTTCTGAATGCATTATAAGAATCTTGTGCTTCTCAGGTTTTTATTAGTTCTCAGAAAAATTAGTTTCGGCAGCAGACATCTGCAAGATAACCTCCTGGTCTTTCCATTAAACACACAGCAATTGCTAGAGGCTTCCTTTATTTAATTAATTCTGAATCCTCTGCTTTCTGCAGTTTTAGCTTCCTTCTTGTCTTTTCATCTGTCCCTGAATATATTGTCTTGCTTAATTATATCCTGTTTTGTGTTTTGTGGAGAAAGAGAAGGAGGAAGATGTTAATGCTTGTCAATATGACCAACAATCTCCTCCTTTCCCTGATTCCCTTTCAAATAGAAATGTCTGCCACAACATTTGGTTAGTTTGTCTAGGTTAGCTGTAAAAACAGATATTCTGTTGGCTTCTCTTCTCAGCTAGTAGAACAGAGATGCTCATCCCAGCATTATATGGATCAGAAACAATTAAAGATTGCAGTGTGCCTGTTTATCCTTCACTTCCAATTCTCCTTCTACCACATCATGGATTAATGGAAGTGTGTAGTGCTGAGGGAGCATGTACATGCACATGTATTGCATTCTTGTTGACATGGAGCCAGAGCAATTTTGGCACCAGTCCCCTCTCTTCATTCCCACGCAACTGTTTTGTAATTAATTATTAGAATTAACTAGAAAATTCTTTGGCTGAGAAGCTGTTTGCTTTTTGTTTATATAGTACCTAGCACAGTGGAAACCTGGTCCGAGAGTAAGGATCTTAATAGTAACATACAGTAATTATATCTGATAGATCCCGTGATTGTCCATAACACACAAATCATTCCCAGCCCTACAAAGCTCGTGCAAAGATTTTTTTAAAGAGTTTTTATAATATGCCTCTGAATAATGGGGAGATTTCATGTGCCACTTAAGAAACAGTATATTTAGACTTTGTGTAGTTGTTTAGCTCCGCTTTTGGCACTGATGTCTTCTGCATTCTGAAGGCTCTATAGGCAGCAGTACTTTTCCAGGCTTGATCATCTGTGTAGCCCTCAGCTGGGGGAGGGGAAAGAATTGGTGGCTATGTTAATCTGATAAAAGTTCTGGAAAGCATGCTCGCTCAGATGAAAGAGTCAACCCTGCCTCTAAATGGTGCTGCAGCTTGGCTCGAGGCTGCAAGTATCTGTACGTGAGCCCAGCTCAGTCATCGGCATTTTCTACAGGAAGTGGCAACCACTTCTGTGCTGGGGACTGAGCCCATTTTTCATGCATACAATTTGAATTGAGAAAGGTTGCGTGCATCTCTTCACACTGGGGTGTGAAATTCAGCCCAAGATCAAGGCAGCAGCTCCTACCACTGGACTCTTAATTGGTTTTTGAGTCTTTGCCAAAGGTAAAGCTCCATATTTTTCATCACTTCTTTTCCAAATACAGAGCAAAGCATATAAGGCTGAATAAGGATGAAACAAAAGAGACTGAATTTCAAGTATTTAATTTTACAAATTGGTTGAGCACTGGAATAGGTTGCCTAGGAACACTGCTGAAGCTATGGCATGAGGTGTCTCAGAACAGGTTAAAAAAACATCTGTGAGGACCAACACAGCTGGTGCAGGGGGGCAGGAGGGCTCTCCAGCAGAGTTTCCCAGTGTATGAGGCATGCCTCACTGATGAAGCATTTCTAAATGCCACTGAAGCATGCAGCACTCCAGGGATGGCCTGTGCTGAGGCGCAATAAATTCTTAAGTGGTTGAAGCGAGGCATGAGTTAGAGAGGTTGGGAGACACCAGATTACACAAGCTCCGAAGGTTCAGACCCAGCTGTATTTTGATGTAATTCTGATACTTGTTGATGTCATCAGTCATGGAGCAATATTGCTCTTTGAAGAGACAATACAATGTTATACAATCAGAAAGACAAGGTTAAAAAGTACTACAGTGTTTATAGCAATCTCAGTTGGCCTTCATAAATATACCAAGCTATTATTTTATGGTATTCATCTTCTCGGGAAAAGCAGTAAGATTTCTGGAAAGTGAGAAGTTTAAGATATTATGCATTTGTGAAAAGGTCAGATTCTCCCTTCATACATGCTTAAAGTGTATCAAAGTTTTGTTTCTCTTACTTGAAAGGGCTAGCTAGAACTCTTTGGAGAGCAATGATTGACTGCAAAGTCAAATACAGACAGATTTATATTTGGGATCATGAAAGGCAGGGCTTCTGAAACCCACAGTTTATTGATTACAGAATTTGTTTCTATGATAACAGAGAGTCATATTGTCACCTGGACCATTTATCATCCTTTAGGTTTTGGCATAGTCCAAATTGCTGGTACTTGAGAGACTGGACCATCCACAGCTGGATCAGACAGAGCTTAAAATACGGTGCACAAGACAAAGCCTTATACACATTAAAAAACAAGGTAAGTTTTTACAAGGAAAAGGCATGACTATATTTGATCAGCTTTTTGAGACAAGTGTGGCTTACCCGGAATTCCTATCATAGCCAGGTCTGTAGACTGTGGTTTTAAGTTCAGATATTTCTTTGTCAAAACAAAAATTAAAGTTGGACTTAAATTTCAGCTAAAGATCTTTACAGCTTTTATATCCTCTTCTTTCCCAGGAAGCTTTTTGTTTTTAAACAGTGCTGGTGTCCAAAACATGCTAGATGCAGGAGAGACATAAAAACCTGATAGGCAGTGCCCCTCCTGGTCCCAAAGGCTCAGATAAAACGTCAAAACAAATCCAGTACATCAAAAGTTAGAAGGCGTACATCACAGGAACAGTGCTAATAAGCTCCTTGTGATGCCTGACTGTCACATTGCACCAGTGTGCAATGCCATGGTTCTGATCTTTCTGATACCTGCAGCGCTATCCTTGGGAAGATTAGAACAGCAGATTTTCACGCTGATTCTTTCCTTCTTCTCTTCAGGTTCAGTATGGAATTTTCCCAGATGATTTTACGTTCAGTATTTTGTTGGATTTTTTTATAAAGCAGAAAAAATATGAAGGTAAGAAACTGTATACTGATTCTGCAACCTCAGTTGTATGCTCTTAAATCTGCAGAGCCTTTCATTGAATTCTCTGTAAATAATCGGTGATACTACTTGCCATCCTGCCGACTACGCCAATTTGTCGCGGATGGAGTGAGACTGCACTTCACTCGTAAGAGAGGAGCAACAATACTTTATTGATAGAAAACAGTGAGTTAAAGTGTGAATTAACAAAGTTCAATGGGAAATGCGACAGTGGTTTAACAAGATTCAATAGCAAGGTACACTTGGTTATTTACTGCATAGAGGACAGGGTCAGACAAAACTGACACAGGGAGACCCTCCCGTTGAGCCATGAGGTTCAGAAAGGACCCCTTGCTTTCTAAAGTCCTTCTCAGAGAGAAGTCTAGGTGCGGCTGGATCCAATCCTAGTCCCAGACTTGGTCAACAGTTTATGTCTAAAGGATTATATATGCGCAATCAATCCTTTATATCACTTAGCTAAGATTTCAAAGTTTAGCATGCTATTAGTCACCTACCAAGGATCTGTTGCGGCAAGGAATCGCTCAACCTCGAGGAATAACCTTGAGAGGCGTCCCTACTCAAGGGGAGATCCCGCCATGCAGCCCGCTGCCATGCAGGAGAGCTCAACAGGCTCTTGGGCTGCTCACTATTTATAGAGTAAGATGATTGACTCATACTCATATTTGCATACTCATAACTGTGGTTAGGTGGGCGTATTTCTCACAGTAACCAAGGGTTATCTGGCTCCCGAATCCACTTCCTTAATGGACGAAGCTATCACCATCAGCATCCATTAACACCTGCCCCTGGTAGTTATTGCTTAAGCAGGGTTACAGGAGATAAAGGTCAGGTTGGGCGGGGGAGCACACCATCACAACATTCAAACATTGGGACACACATTTAGCAAAGGCCACCTGGTTAGTCAACACTCTATTGGGATCTGCCAATCGAGCAGGCCCTGCCCAGTCAGAACTTTTACGTACTGTAGATGGGAATAAAGTCCCTGTAGTGCACATAAAAAATATGCTGGGGAAGACAGTCTGGGTTATTCCTGCCTCGGGCAGAGGCAAACCCATCCGTGGGATTGCTTTTGCTCGAGGACCTGGGTGCACTTGGTGGGTGATGCGGAAGGATGGGGAAGTCCGATGTGTACCTCAAGGGGATTTGATTTTGGGTGAGAATAGCCTATGATTTGAACTATATGATGTTCATTGCTACGTAATATTATATGCCATATCAATGGTATTATAGTAAGCATCACCCAGATTAATGAAGAATGAACTTTGATGAAACCAAGCAAAGCACAGTGATGATGGTACCAGAACTGACTTCAACATGCAACAATCCAACACCGCACACCATCTCTCCTGCCCTGAAAGACTATTATCAGAGATGGAGCCCAAAGTCATGGACTAAATGAACTCAACGAACATTTTAGAGGGATGGCCCATAGACTAATGGAATGATATCTGTGTGTATATATCAAAAGACAGGAAAAGTGGTGGTGATTAATTGGGATTAATTGGAAAGTGTGGGGACCTGGGCATGACGTAGATAGTATAGAATAAGGGGTGGATACTGTCCTGGTTTCACCTGGGATAGAGTTAATTTTCCTCCTAGTAGCTGGCATAGTGCTGTGTTTTGGATTTAGGATGAGAATAATGTGATAACACACTGATGTTTTAGTTGTTGCTAAGCAGTGTTTATACTAAGTCAAGGACTTTTCAGCTTCCCATGCTCTGCCAGCGAGGAGGTGCACAAGAAGCTGGGAGAGAGGACACAGCCAGGACAGCTGACCCAAACTGACCAAAGGGCTATTCCATACCATATGACGTCATGCTCAGTATATAAGCTGGGGGGAGTTGGCTGGGGGGCAGTGATCGCTGCTCGGGGACTGGCTGGGCATCGGTCGGCGGGTGGTGAGCGGTTGCATATTTTTTTTTTCTTTCCCTGGGTTTTTGTATTTCTCTCTCTCTCTGTCATTGTTTTACTTTCCATTACAATTTATTATTATTGTTTTATTTTATTTCATTTCCATTATTAAACTGTTTTTATCTCAACCCACGAGTTTTTCTCACTTGTGCTCTTCCACTTCTTTCCCCCATCCCACCGGGGGGCGGGGAGGGTGAGCGAGCGCCTGTGTGGTGCTTAGTTGTTGACTGGGGTTAAACCACGACATCATCCTAGGACTGAGATGTGCAGGTTTGGTTTTTAATGTGAATTGGTTAGGTCCCCGACTTAGGCTGTAATTTACCTGCAACTGAAGTAATGATAACTTCTATAACAATTCACTGTCAATATAGATGTTTTCTTTTCTTTGTTCTCTTGACTACTGGTTTTCTTGAGATTGATTTATTCAAGCTAACTATTAAGTCAATAATTTGTTTTAAAGAAACTCCATTTCTTTCTGTTGAGAGAGAGAAGGGGGATGCCCTTAAATAACTAACAACACTTCAGTGGAAAGAGAAAGCAGGGGCTCAAAAAGGATTAAAGGGTAAGTTCAAGGAAACACAGACAAAATTCAGACAATTAAATATTAGAATATTGAAGGTTGCTCTGGAAGTGTTGTGGAAGACTGGTAACATCCTCCCTTCGGAAAAAAGGTAGGAGAAAAGAGCAACTTCTAATATTTATGCAGCTGATTTCAAACAAAGTCTAGTTTGTTTCATACAAGTTGCACAGTGGCTTGTTAATCTGGAAAGCTTGGATTTGTATGTGTGTGTTTATAAATTTAGCTTATGGTGCCTCAAGGTCGTGAGCACTCTGGCTTTTGTGCAGAAGAGTCTTTAGCCATGTGCTTCATTTACTGTATTTAGGTGTGGTTGGCTTCTGGTTTCTCAGCGCCCAAGCTCAGGAAACCAAACTTATCTAAAGTTAAGCAAATACTTAAGGGTTTTGCTAGATCAGAGTGCCTGGAATGTCAAGGGCTGAGTTACTGGAGAGCACCTCTTGGAGACAGCCTCAGAGAATAGGATGTGCACTATAATATTGTAGCCAGTGGAATAATTATACTTTGCTTATATGGAGTTTTAATTCAGGATGAACCTTGAAATTAAAGAGAAGCCAGGATTGTGGAATTCAGTTAATAGAAGTTTTTTGTGAACAATCTGGAAAAACCAAGGCATTTGCATTTTAAAGTGAATTGCTGCATTTTTTTTCTAGGTTTCAGTGCAAGAGACTTCTGTAGGAAATGCTGCTTAAAGCTTTATGTAGTAAGTCACTCAGATGAGGATCTGAGGGCTCATTTGGGTACTGTTATGTGAGAAGGGATTGCTGTTTATCACATTCAAATATTCTTCCTGCAGTAAAACTAAACATGAGTTTTGTGCATGTCCTTGCACTCCAGCAGCTTTTTTGGAACAGTGATCCGGGAGACAGCAGGTGGCGTTTCTTGATCATACTTTCCTACCAACGCTATTTCCAGGGACAGCTTTTACCTGCAGTGTCAGTTATGTAAAGGCAGGGCAGAATGAAGTTTGCCCTATATTTAACGCATGCCACCTTAAAATGGAAAATCCGGGCATTAGTCAGCAGCCTCTACTGGTTGGTAATGGGCATAGAGCACAAACCTAGAGATTTACACCATTTAATTTGAAACACTGCATTTATTAAAACAAGTCATCTTTGACAATGATCACAATGCAGTTTTTACCATATTCTGTAGAAATGACTTCAGAGGCAGGCTGCTGCTGTTACTGCCAGTACACTACTGACAATTATAAAGGCTTACTTTGCTATACCTGCTCTCCATTTAAGAGAAAGTTGGGCACCTTTTCCAACTTGAATTGGAAAAGTATTCATTTTTACCTTCACATGGGATCTGGATTGTGCAGTCTTCAAAGGACTGATATTCTTCTGCTATAGATGCTTCTGCTTTTCTCCACGGGTTAATACCTCTTTCTTTTTCGTATTCCTTTCCACAAGCATCTTGAATTTTGGTAATGAAGGATCACTTCCTCTGTGCTTCTCCCAAGTTAATTTTCTGCTTCAAAACAATAAAAATGAAGGTGAAAGGCATAGTCATTGCAGGGGAGCTCAGGAATGCTTCCAGGCCTCAAAAGGAGTTTTGACTTATTTAATGAACCTTGTATGCAAGTTTAAATAACTTTTGAAACAAGAACTTGTTAGAACTTTGCAGCACTAGAAAGTAGGGAGACCTATAGTGTATAGGTCTACAGCTATTCAAGTTGATTATTATTTTTTTTTTCAAGGTTGTTTCAGGTTGCATCCTTCTAAAAATGTTTTACTGCAAAATAAGCAAAGACTTGTTTGTTTGTTTGTTTGTTTGTTTTAAAGCTATGTCTGTTGTGGCTGCTTACATGCCCTTGTGCTGCCACATACTCCTTAGCAAGGTTATTAAAAGCAGATGTTGCTCATACACCCCCTTCCTCCTCTGTTACTTTTTTCTGTCTGGACCTCCTAATAATTCTAGCAGCACATGCAGTGAAAACCGAGATAGGCTGACTTCGCCTACCCAAACACAGATGCTGGTTATTGCAAGTATTGATGCTCTAACTAACTACAAAACTTTTCATATGCTGTCAAGGTCAGGTAAGTCCCTATGCCAAGCAGCAACTCAAAATAAATGCAGAACCACTGATAGCAGAAGGAAGTTGAGTTAGGGACCATCTGCACAAATCGGACATGTACAAGTCGATGGGATGCATCAGAGCCAGCTGAGCCTTACCCTGGTGTCTGCATGAAGGGTAAAAGCGGTGTGATAGTTATAGGAGACTCCCTCCTAATGGAGGATGAAGGCACCAATCTGACAACCTGACCTGATGTCTTGGGAGGTTGTGGAGGGGCTGCCCAGGCTTGTTCAGCCTTTGGACTATTACCTCTTGCTGCTCTTCCACGTGGGCACCAGTGATGCTGCCAGTAGTAACCTGGAGTGCATTAAGGGTGGCTACAGAACACTGGGGATGAGGTTGAAGGGCAGGAGGACCAGGTGACCTCTCCTCAATCCTGTCAGTGAGGGAGGGAAAGGCCTAATCAGAAGTGGACTCATCCAGGGTGTCAAGGCTTGGCTGCATGGCTGGTGTCGCAGGCAGGGCTTTGGCTTCTGTGACCACAGTCACAGTGAGGGCTACTGAGCTGAGATGGGATATGGTTGACAAAGCAAGGCAAGAGTGTCTTTGCAAACAGGCTTGCTAACCTAATGAGGAGGGCTTTACATGAGGTATGCCAGGGAGGGTTACCATAACCTGGAGAGAACTGAGGTCACAAGAAGCAGAGCAGATATGTTTGGGAGACAGCATGACAGGGGAGGCTCTCACACTTCCCCTGTAAAAGCAGCACAACTTGGGACCCATCTCAAATGCCTGTACACAAATGAGTGTAGCATGAGGAACAAGCAGGAGGACAGTCTATGCACAGCTGCAGAGCTAAGACCTCATTAGGATTGTGGCGATGTGGTGGGATAGCTCTCATGACTAGAGTGCTGCAATGGAGGGATGCAGGAAAGATGGAGTGGGCAGGGATGGCAGAGAGGTTGAGCTCTGTATAAAGGAGTTGTATGCATGGAGCTTTGCCTTGGGACAGGTGATGAGCCAGTGGGAAGCTTGTGGGTAAGGATCAGAGGACAGACCAGCACAGGTGATGCTCTAGTGGGTATCTCCTACATCCTATCTGATCAAGAAGAGGGGGCAGGTGAAGCCTTCTTTAGGCAGCTGTAGAAAGTCTTAGTCACAGATCCTGGTTGTCATGGTTTAACCCCAGTCGGCAACTGAGCACCACACAGCTGCTCGCTCACCCTCCTCCCCACCGGTGGGATGGGGGAGAGAATCAGAAGAGCAAAAGTAAGAAAACTCATGGGTTGAGATAAAAACAGTTTAATACTTGAAATAAAATAAAATATAATAATAATAATAATAATAATAATAATAAATTGTAATGAAAAGGAAAACAACAACAGAGAGAGAGAGAGGGGAACAAAACCCAGGAAAAACAAGTGATGCAACCGCTCACCACCCGCTGACCGATGCCCAGCCAGTCCCCGAGCAGTGATCGCTGCCCCCTGGCCAACTCCCCCCAGCTTATATACTGAGCATGGTGTCATATGGTATGGAATAGCCCTTTGGTCAGTTTGGGTCAGCTGTCCTGGCTATGCCCCTCCCAGCTTCTTGTGCACCTCCTTGCTGGCAGAGCATGGGAAGCTGAAAAGTCCTTGACTTAGTATAAACACTGCTTAGCAACAACTAAAACATCAGTGTGTTATCACATTATTCTCATGCTAAATCCAAAACACCGCACTATACCAGCTACTAGGAAGAAAATTAACTCTATCCAAGCTGAAACCAGGACACTGGTACTCATCGGTGACTTTAACCACCCTGATATCTGCTGGAAGGGCACCATGTCTGGGCACAAGCAATCCAGATTTCTGGAATGTATTGAAGACAATTTCTTGATGCAGGTGACTGATGAGCTGGTGAGGAAAGGTGCTCTGTTGGATCTGCTACTCACAAATGAGGAACAATTGGTGGATGATGTAAAGGGCAAGGGCAGCCTTTGCTGCAGCAACAATGAGACTTGTGGAGTTTAAGATCCTGAAAGGAGTGAGCTAGACCTAGTACTTCAGAAGAGCAAGTTTTGATTTGTTCAGGGACCTGCTTGCAGGATCATGTAGGAAACTTTCCTGGAAGGAAAGGGGCCTGGGAGAGCTGGTTGATCTTCAAGGATAGCCTCCTCAGAGCACAGGAATGATACGTCAATGTGCAGAAAGTCAAGCAAGCTGGCAAAAGGCCAGCATGGATGAACACGGAGCTCCTGACTGAGCTCAAATATAAAAAAGATGCACACAGAAGGCAGAGGCAAGGATAGGCTACCTGGGAGGAATGCAAAGACATTGCCCATTCATGTAGAAATGGAGTCAGAAAAGCCAAAGTTTAGCTGGAGTTGAAACTAGCAAGGGAGGTGAAGAGTGACAAGAAAGGTTTTTCTAAGTACATTGGTAGCAAAAGAAAGGTTAAGGAGAATGTGGGCCTACTGGTCAATGAGGCAGGGGAACTAGTGACAAGTGACAGGGAAGACACTGAGTTACTCTGCCTTTTTGCCACCAAGCTGGTCAGGGGACTGGAGAACATGATATACAAAGAGAGGCTGAGAGAAATGGGTTTGTTCAGCCTTGTCCTGGTTTCGGCAGGGATAGAGTTAATTTCCTTCCTAGTAGCTGGTACAGTGCTGCGTTTTGGGTTTAGGATGAGAACAAAGTTGATAACACGCCGATGTTTTAGTTGTTGCTAGGTAATGCTTACACTAGCCAAGGACTTTTTAGTTTTCCATGCTCTACCGACTGAGAAGGCTGGAGGTGCACAAGAAGCTGGGAGGGGGCACAGCCAAACTGGCCAAAGGGACATTCCATACCATGTGGCGTCATGCTCAGTACATAAACTGGGGAAAGCTGGCCGGGGGGGGCTGCTGCTCGGGGACTGGCTGGGCATCGGTCGGTGGGTGGTGAGCAATTGTACTGTGCATCACTTGCTTTGTGTATTATTATTATTATTATCATATTATTATTATTATCATTTTATTTCAATTATTAAACTGTTTTTATCTCAACCCACGACTTTTTCTCACTTGTGCTCTTCCAGTTCTCTCCCCCATCCCACCGGGTGGGGGGGAGTGAGCAAGCGGCTGCGTGGTGCTTAGTTGCCGACTGAGGTTAAACCACGACAAGCCTTAAGAAGAAAAGGCTCAGGGAAGACCTTATTCCTGTCTACAGTAACCTGATCAGAGGACAAAGAGAAGGTGGAGCTAGACTCTTCCCAGAGGTGCATGATGATAGGACAGGAAGCAATGGACACAAGTTGAAACATGGGCAATTCAGATCAGGTATTAGGAAAAAAAAAATTATCACGAGGGTGATAAAACCCTGGAACACGTTGTCCAGAGAGGATGCAAAAATCTCCATTCTTGGAGGTCTTCAAGACTCGATTGGACATGGCCCTAAGCAACCTGACCTGATTAGACATGCTCTGAGCTGGGGTTTGGACTAGATGACCTTTGGAGGTTCATTCCAAACTGAATTATTGTTATACACCAGGGTGAGCTATAGACTATCCTGGCTTACATTCCCCTACTGTCCTGTGAGAAGCAAATACACATGAAGATTTCAAACTCCCAGCATGCTACCATGTAACTGGCTTAGTAGTTGGCTTCTACACATTTCTATAGACAAGGCTCTCTTTTTGGTTTCTTCCCTACTGAGGATGGTGATCACCTAGCTGGGGGGTTGCCTCGTCCCCATGCTTACTTGGTGTGTCAGGGTTACAAGTTACAATGAAAGTTCTGGACTCAGACCGCTCTCCCAGCCTCTCTGCTGCTACTTTGCTATCCAGAGCATAGCAATGCAAATTTCCAAATCATGTGACAATCATGCGCTGTACAAATAAGCAAGATGATAGCTAGTCTAGCCAGTTTCACTCTTCAGTCTGGAAATCACCAAATTTAGCTAGACATGGTATAATAAGAATGAGGTGGCCTTGGGAACCTAATAGTCAGCAAAGAACGCCTCAGCTTTAGATCCTTTGAAAAGGCCAGACTTGGCCATTCTCTCTCTGATTACTTGTATTTCAAACACAGGAACAAGAGTTTGAAAGAATTACTGGAAAGAAAAATGGAAAAACAAACAATGCTTATAGGCGTTTAAATGGACATTTTAAAACAGCTGGAAAATTGGAACCAGATAGCTTTTAGCATGAACTGTAATTTACCAAAGCCTGGAAGTTTGTAGTAGTCTTTAGAAATAAACAAGCCAAATGAATAAAAATAATTTAAGGTAAAACATGTACATTAAAAGAATAAAGGAGTCCAAGGTCACCAAGAAATGCAATAGATATTGAACACTAACATTTTTATACTTATCCAATTGATGTAAAAGCAGACAATGGGGTGGGTACAGAAGTTTATTTTCCTTTATCTGGGGTGGTAGAGACTTATACACAATTTTCTAGTTATAAAAAAGCAACATACTTTAGTGTTTGATTTATTATCTGACTAAATATATATGAACTTTTCTAACCATAGGTCTCAAAAAATCTGAAAATGCTAAGTATTTCACAGTATAAGCAAGAGTACTGTTAAGTATGGTGTGCATGAAAGTGCTGTCACTCTCAGAACTAACACAATCCAAGCACTTTCATTTGCTGAAGTTACTGTTTTAGTTCAACCACTTACAATGAGAAATGGGAAACAAATTAAGAAGAAATGCTAACGTCTTGTGAGATAGTGAAGTGCAACTCTGCAAGGCTTTGAAAGGACTGGAATTTGTTATGGTCACAGAATCTTTTCCTCTGGCACAAGGAACGTTCATGTTTTGCTATGTTTCAGTCAGTATGGGAGTATTCAGGAATTCTTCAAGTGAAATAGCATGAACTGCATTGACATTTTGTTCTACTGTCTGCTCAGACCAATACATTTAATCATCATCAGCAGCGTGTAGCATTTGCAAGTCTTGCTGTAATTACACATAAAGCAATAAGAGTAATTTCATTGAGAAAATGATGTAATTTTTGCCGTTTATCTTGGCTAGCAAGGATGATTTTGAAATTCCCAGGTCCGATCAGATTTTATTTTAGAAGGGATGCCAAAAAAGAGCCCTTACAGAGCAAGCAGTACCTCGCAGAGGAAAACTGTTTTTAGATTTCCTCTTAACTGAGTCGGAAATTTTCCCTTATTAACGTGGCTTGACCAGTAAGCTCCAGGCCTTTCAGAAGAATTCTATTAATGCAGTTTTTAATGAGTCATTCCCAACTTTTCATCCTCTGATTCCCATACAACTATATGTTCATAACAAATATATATATACACAATTATATGTTCATAAAAGCACATTCCATTAAGCACATTCCATTAATTGCATGAATAGTTTGACCAGTGCCTTAATTCCTGCATCTTCAAGATATACGACAAACAGCCCCAAGCCATCCTGTTGCTTTTAAGGAAATAAAGATTTAATAAGTAGTTTAATTATGCCTACGTCATTTTGACATCCCAGCTCAAAAGGTTAAAACTTATATATATCATAGAATCATAGAATCATTGAGGTTGGAAAAGACCTCTAAGATCATCGAGTCCAACCGTCAACCCAACACCACCATGCCCACTAAACCATGTCCCTAAGTGCCTCATCTACTCGTCTTTTAAATACCTCCAGGGATGGGGACTCCACCACTTCCCCGGGCAGCCTGTTCCAATGTTTAACCACTCTTTCAGTAAAGAAATTTTTCCTCACGTCCAATCTAAACCTCCCCTGGCGCAACTTGAGGCCGTTTCCTCTCGTCCTATCGCTAGTTACTTGGGAGAAGAGACCGGCACCCACCTCGCTACAACCTCCTTTCAGGTAGTTGTAGAGAGCGATGAGGTCTCCCCTGAGCCTTCTTTTCTCCAGGCTAAACAACCCCAGTTCCCTCAGCCGCTCCTCATGAGACTTGTTCTCCAGACCCTTCACCAGCTTCGTTGCCCTTCTCTGGACACGCTCCAGCACCTCGACGTCCTTCTTGTAGTGAGGGGCCCAAAACTGAACACAGTAGTCGAGGTGCAGCCTCACCAGGGCCAAGTACAGGGGGACCATCACTTCCCTACTCCTGCTGGCCACACTATTTCTGATACAGGCCAGGATGCCATTGGCCTTCTTGGCCGCCTGGGCACACTGCCGGCTCATGTTCAGCCGGCTGTCAACCAGCACCCCCAGGTCCTTTTCCGACAGGCAGCTTTCCAGCCACTCTTCCCCAAGCCTGTAGCGCTGCATGGGGTGGTTGTGGCCCAAGTGCAGGACCTGGCACTTGGCCTTGTTGAATCTCATACAATTGGCCTCGGCCCATCGATCCAGCCTGTCCAGGTCCCTCTGCAGAGCCTTCCTACCCTCGAGCAGATCAACACTCCCGCCTATGGTACATCATTTCCAAATATTACTTTGTTCTTCACTTACCTGCCAAGATCTTGATTTGAAATACCTTGTTATCATCATGCTCAATATATAGCAAGTTATAATTAAATATTAAGTCATATACTTATGGCTTGCTAAGGCTAGAGGCCTGTAGCTGCAGCTCTCTGCCATTATAAGAAACCTCTCGCCTTACGGAAGTAATTCTCGCACCTACCAGTTAATCAGCATTCACAAGGCAATAGTCCTTATTCATCATATAAAACTGGGTTTGTGTAGTCCGAGGTTGCAGAAGATGGTTTCATTTTTCAGGGCTCAAACACAGCATAATAGATTCTGAATGAAGAGCAGAGAAAGCTATTGATATAAGAAGCTTTAACGTACAGATCACTCTTCTAAATGTAAATAACTCTACAGCTGATATACATACTTTTTTAAAATAAAAAGGGTATACCAAGTTGATGTGGAATGTAGGTCACTTTAGGACTAGAATGAATGATGTCTTTCAAAATGAGGTATATTTCAGAGGTACATAGCCATGTTTTTTCAGTGATGAACTGTTTTATCATATACATTCAACTTCCTTGCTTCCACTGCAAGATAACTCCTCTTGAAAAAGGAGCCATCTTTCAAGGAAAACATTGTGGTCAAGCAGAAGAATCAGAAAACTTTCAGGAATAATGTGTACAACTGCATTCTTTCTCAGTCTAGAAGGGAAATGATCAGGTAGCAATTCATCATGAATTCAGTCTAGGAAACTGTCTTTTAGAAATGGGAACAAGTCCTTCAGTTACCTTCTTGGCAATATATTGCCTCTGCCTGACAAAAGCTCCTATTTTAGAACGTATACAGCCAAGAGCTGGGAGCCACTGACTCTCAGAAATGTCTCTCTCAAGGTGATGTAGTTCCCAGCTGTGCACCATTCAAGATCAGTCCACTCCACCTTTGCAGCCATATAAGTTCCTATAATAAAAGTCGAACCTGGTTGCAATTTCTATAATGGTGGTCATGCAGATGAGTTGAACTTAGCAAGCCACTTCAGTGGGTAGAGCAGAAAGGCATGCAGCCCTTGTATAGCCCTGTTGTCTATAAATTGGAAAGTGTTACAGGACAGCTAGACAATCCTTATCAAGAAAGAGACAAATGGTTACATATCAAGAGCATTCCAGGCAAATGGAACAAAGGACACATTTTCAGCAGAGCTCAACTCCCAGCAGATAACATCATAACCACAAAAATGACATCTACTGGAAGTATGCAGTCCAGAATTCCCTTACAGACCTCATAAGGGAAAGTGTCAGAGGTTTCCTCAGGAAAGGAACTCACTGCAAACAATTCTGGGTTGTCTGAATGGTTAACCCAAACACTTTCAACCACACCTTCACTGCAGCCAATTTATCCACTTCTACAATCCCACTTCTCATTGGAGCAAAAGCAACTATCAACAACATACATCCAGGTAGAAAGGAGTAGAGGTCCCCAGAATGGCAATGATATTTGGGAATAATTCGTAATGTAAATCCCTTTTCTTGCATTCTTCCTAGAAAGTGGAGAATATTTCATTACAATGAGGCCTTGAGACTGTGCCCGGTCACATAGTCACACTAAGCTAATTCACAAGCACCCACAGCTAATTTATGTTAGAGTAGTAAAGAACTCATCTAAAACTGTAAGTGACCAGTCAGAGGAATTGCAAACAAAACCATTACTGAGATAAGGAGGCAGTGCCAAGTGACCCAAGCAAAAGGATTAGATGATAGTCCTCCCTACTGCAGAACATAATACAGCTGGGTCTAAGACACTTATAAAGAGGCCCCAAGTGAAATAAGAGCCTTCATTGTGAAGCACCTTGCTTTTCAAAATATATAACCAAAAGTTATTATAACCATATATAACCAAAGTTATTTTCACACTATTTACATTGGCACCATTTTGGGAACAGAGAGTAACAGCCTTTGTTTTTTAATAGCTTTGAAAATGCTTTATAGAAATTTGCTCTCATAACCAAGTTATTTCCCATTTTCGAAGGATTAGCTTCCTTATTTTGCTTTGAATAGAGGCCCAGAAGTCCTGTAGAGACATTGCCTGTGTCCTGGACCTTGGGACACTCATTGTCTTTTTTCCTCCTTCCTAATCTGAGTCTATCTACCTTTTTCTTGCAATGTCATGGGAAAAAAAAAGTATCTATCTGACTCTTCTCTGCTATTTGGGTTTTCAGCTTGTGATAACACATTAAATTAAAGACCAGTCTCCACCATGTCTATATTAAATCACATCCATACCATTTCCCTGCATTATTATATGAAGCCTAACTTCATCCTCTTGGAGAGCATCAGAGCAAATAAGAGTGACCACAAACTCATACAACTGAGATGCTTTCCAAACCAGATGCTCAAGAAGCCTTGCTGAGGAATGGTAAATTGGCAACACTATAATGAGTCTGGGCAAGTGAAGGCACATGGTTTGTTAAATTAGAGGCTTTTCTGCTGTAAAGGGCAGCAGGGAGAATTCTGCAGGACACTGTACAGAACAGAGTAGGTGGATGAAAAGTCAAAAGTTGGGTTAATAAAATTTGAGGGTAAAGAAATACGATGTATTTACTGAGAAAGTGAAGTTGTAGGTAATCTTGGACTGAGCTGTTTTGAGTCTGGCCACCAGGACTCAGCCATCTCCTTGTGAACCTGAGTTCTGGCTGCTGGACAGCCTCCAGTCTGTGAAGGCAAAGACAGGTGCTATGTGCTCAGCAGCTCAAAGGATAAAACACTTTATGATAATATTAGAATAGAAGTTTATCCTGTGCTGTGTCCTATAAAACATGTTCTTGGAAAGTTACTGGAAAGCTACCACACTCACATTTTTACAACTCTGTATTGGTTTAGTGGCTATTCTCTGGTTTCTCTCTTCATACGGTGCTGCTGTACTCTGCTGTTATGAGTGTACAGTTAAGAAGTAATATAAGTACTATATTAATTATTCCAAGAAGTTTTTTATAATTATTAACAGTTTTGAAAATGTCATGTCTGCTTAGCTGAACAAGATGTAACAGAATTAACATTTTGTACTCCTAACAGATTTTGCAAATGATGTGGTGTATATTTATTTCACACAGAACACTGGGTTCCTATTTAAAGCCCCAACTCAAAAAATGGACCAACTATCTGTGAATATTTAGTTTCTGGCTTTCTATCTCAATAGTAAAAGCATGTATGATGTATTGTATTAATTTAAGCAAATAAATATATACTGGAGATGCTGCTGTCCTTTGTATTGAAATAGATCTGGAGTTCTTGGCACCCTAGCTATTTTATATAGTAAATGCACGGGGCTGGTCTGACAAGGTCATACTTCACTCAGCACCACTGAAGAGTGGTCCTTGTAAAGGGAAGCCTAAATGAATGAAAGAGGACTAGTTAGGAGACAAAGGCAGAAGGGCTGCCAGGTCTTCTGAGACAGAAAGATCACTTTATTACTACAGACTGCAGGGAGGACATAAAGAACGCTCTGGAATTATTATGGTATTTGTTAACTTAGCCTCAGACAAGCTAAAAAAGAAAGATGCAATCCTTATCTTAAAGACGTTTAAAAGATCTGCATCCTGCAAAAAGAGAAGAAAAAACCAACCAGATGTGTTATAAAATTGAAGTTAAGAAAGTAGGAATACCTTTATAATTTAAGGAATAAGCAGAAGACTGAACTCAGAGGCTCAGAGTTTCTTTTTCTAATGGAAAGCATCACTTTTAAGCGATGAGTAAACTCTTGGATTTCTTTGTTTGTTTTAATGAGATCCTGATGGAATTGGCATCATCAGACTTCACAGAGACAATTTTAAGCTTTTAAGTTTTTGAACACAGAGAGAAAGCAACTGGAATGCTGGCTATAAAATAACTCAAGTAATAAAATAGAGATATTCAGTTTCTAATTCTCAGAGGTATATACCTTAAAAAGTGCAAGAAGGCTTATACAAACACTAGAAATACATGTAAGAGGCTAAATGAAACAGAACTAAGCCTTTTTTGCTTTCTTGTTTTCTTATTTTCTTCTTTTTTCCTTCTGTTTTGATTGCAGGTAAACTATGAAGATTATAAGCTAGTTCTACATGAGGAGGTGGATATGTTTCTTTAGCTGGGGAGTGACCTAGTGCATTTCCATGTGACTCAGTATCAATGATACTCAAAGTTTCCTCTTTGCTAGCTGCAAAAATATAATTTAGAAAAACATATGTTTGGTCCTTTTAATTTTTGTTGAAAACTGAGCTATGCTCACTTATGTCTTCAAACAAGCAGAAAGGAAGTAGAAGAGAAAGAGTCTCTCAGATGTTCCCAGGGGGCATTTCTATGCCTGTAGTGAAATGTGGGCAAAGGCCCAGTATATCTAAAGTATTGTCATGGAGACAGCAAAATTAATACAGATGTTATGACAAAAAGTGATGGAGAAGAAAAACAACCCTAGTTAGATGCAAATGAGATGGGATATCTCTGACAAGAGCAAGTCACTGTCAAGTTGCAGTGTGTTAGACCTTCAACAGATCAAAATCCCAGTTTAAGTAACAAGGCTGCATACACAACCCCTTGCCAAATTTGTCCCATTAATACACTCTATGGCTTGTGTAGTGTGATACAACTAAATGTGTTTGCCCACTGGTTCATGATGCAAAGATCTGATCTAAAAACACATGCAGGGTGTCAGTAATTTCAGCACTTGTAAATGATGAAACACTAAATAGGGATCACTGCTGTTCCCGAATAGAATAGAATAGTTCAGTTGGAAGGGACCTACAACGATCATCTAGTCCAACTGCCTGACCACTTCAGGGCTGACCAAAAGTTAAAGCTTGTTATTAAAGGCATTGTCCAAATGCCTCTTAAACACTGACAGACTGGGGCATCGACCACCTCTCTAGGAAGCCTGTTCCAGTGTTTGACCACCCTCTCAGTAAAGAAATGCTTCCTAATGTCCAGTCTGAACTTCCCCTGACACAGTTTTGAACCATTCCCACGCGTCCTGTCACCAGATACCAGGGAGAAGAGCTCAGCACCTCCCTCTCCACTCCCCCTCCTCAGGAAGCTGTAGAGAGCAATGAGGTTGCCCCTCAGTCTCCTTTTCTCCAAACTAGACAAACCCAGAGTCCTCAGCCGCTCCTCATAGGACATGCCTACTCATATTGAGCCTACTGTCAACCAGCACCCCCAGGTCCCTTTCTGCAGGGCTGCTCTCCAGCCACTCCTCTCCCAGTCTATACTTGTGCCCAGCGTTACTCCATCCCAGGTGCAGAATTCGGCATTTGTTCTTGTTAAATTTCATGCCACTGATGATTTCCCAATGCTCCAATCTATCTCGATCCCTCTGCAAGGCCTCTTGTCCCTCAAGAGAGTCAACAGCACCTCCCAGTTTGGTATCGTCAGCAAACTTGCTAATGGTGCATTCAACTCCCGCATCCAGATCATTGATAAAAATATTGAACAGAACTGGCCCTAGGATTGAGCCCTGAGGAACACCACTGGTGACCGGTCGCCAGCCAGATGCAGCCCCATTCTCTACAACCCTTTGAGCCCTGCCCTTCAGCCAGTTCTTCACCCAGAGCACCGCGAACCTGCTCATCCCACAGTTGGACAACTTGTCCAGAAGGATGCTGCGAGGGGCAGTATCAAAAGCCTTACTAAAATCCAGAAAAACTCCATCCACCGCCTTCCCTTCATCCACTAGGCGCGTGACCTTATCAGAGAAGGAGATCAAATTGGTTAAACAGGACTTTCCCTTTGTGAACCCATGTTGACTGCGCCTGAGGATTGCGTTGTTCTTTCAATGCCTTTCAATAGCACCCAGTATGATCTTCTCCATAATTTTTCCAGGAACTGAGGTTAGACTAACAGGTCTGTAGTTTCCTGGGTCTTCCCTCATGCCCTTCTTGTAAATTGGAATAACGTTGGCTAGCTTCCAGTCAGCGGGGACCTCCCCCGACTCCCAAGACCTTTGGTAGATGATCGAGAGGGGTCCTGCTGTAACATCCACTAGCTCCCTCAGTATGCTGGGATGAATCCCATCAGGCCCCATGGACTTATGAACATTCAGCTCATACAGCCGATCCTTTACAATTTCAGTGTCCACAAATGGAAAATCACTGTTCCTGCACTCATGGTCCTCCAAAAGTCAGAGGACCGGGCAGCCCAAGGTCTATCAGTATTCGTAAAGACTGAGGCAAAAAAAGCATTGAATGCCTCCTCTTTTTCTTCATCCCTATTAGTCAGGTGACCATCTTCAACAACTATCGGTCCAATGTTTTCTTTAGGCCTCCTCTTGCTATTAATGTACTTAAAAAAGCCCTACTTCTTGTCTGACACAACACTGGCCAGTTTCAACTCTAGTTGAGCTTTGGCCTTTTGTGTCTTCTCCCTGCATATGCAGACCACAGCTCTGTAATCTTCCTGCGAAGCCTGACCTTGCTTCTAGAGATCGTACAATTTCTTTTTCCTCCTGAGTTCCACGAGGAGTTCCCTGTTCAGCCAAGCTGGTCTTCTGCCCCGCTTGCTTGACTTTCGACACAATGGGATTGCCTGCTCCTGTGCTTCTAAAAGGTGCTTCTTAAAAACTGACCAGCTCTCGTGGACCCCTAAGCCCTCAAAAGCAGATTCCCAGGGGACTCTGCTAACTAGCTCCCTGAGTAGCTTAAAGTTTGCTCTCTTGAAATCCAGGGTAGCAACTCTGCTGACCTTTTTTCTCACTACACCAAAAATTTTAAACTCGACCATTTTGTGATCACTGTGGCCAAGACAGCCGCCTACCATCACATCTCCCACGAGTCCTTCTCTATTCAGTAATAACAAGTCTAGGAGGGCACCTTCCCTACTTGGCTCACTGAGTACTTGTGACAAGAAGTTATCTTCCACAAACTTCAAGAATTTCCAAGACCTGCTCGTCACAGCAGTATGGCATTCCCAGTTGATGTCTGGGAAGTTGAAATCTCCCATAAGGACTAGGGCTACCGATCCAGAGATTTCTCCTAATTGCCTATAGAATAACTCATCAGTGCTTACATCCTGGCTGGGCGATCGGTAGTAGACACACACCACGACATCTGCTTTGTTTTCCATCCCCCTGATCCTCACCCAGAGGCTCTCAACCACATCATCGCTAACTGTAAGGGCTGTACAGTCAAACCTCTCCCTTACGTATAGTGCGACACCTCCACCTCGCCTGCCCTGCCTATCCCTCCTGAACAGCCTGTAGCCCTCCATCCCAGCACTCCAGTCGTGGGACTCATTCCACCAAGTCTCGCTAATACCAATGACATCATAGCTCTGGGAACTGACCAATGCTTCCAGTTCATCCTGTTTGTTTTTCATACTGCATGCATTGGCATACAAATCTTGACAGTTTTTAAATTCCAGCACAATTAACCTGCAAACTTCATAAACCCCAAGGTGTTTGGATGTTTCCATAAAACATACTTGTGGTGGGTTGACCCTGGCTGAACGCCAGATGCCCACCAAAGCCACTCTATCATTCCCCCTCCTCAACTGGATAGGGGAGAGAAAATATAATGAAAGGCTTATGGGTCGAGATAAGGTCAGGGAGAGATCACTCACCAAGTACCGTCACGGGCAAAACAGGCTTGACTTGGGGAAATTAATTTATTGCCAATCAAATCAGAGTATGGTAATGAGAAATAAACCCTAAATCTTAAAACACCTTCCCCCCACCTCTCCCTTCTTCCTGGGCTCAACTTCACTCCTGATTTTCTCTACCTCCTCCCCCCGGGCGGCGCAGGGGGACGGGGAATAGGGGTTGCGGTCAGTTCATCACACGTTGTCTCTGCCGCTCCTTCCTCCTCAGGGGAAGGACTCCTCACACTCTTCCCCTGCTCCAGCATGGGGTCCCTCCCACGGGAGACAGATCTCCATGAACTTCTCCAACCTGAGTCCTTCCCACGGGCTGCAGTTCTTCATGAACTGCTCCAGTGTGGGTCCTTTACACAGGGTGCAGTCCTTCAGGAACAGACTGCCCCAGCGTGGGTCCCCCACGGGGTCACAGGTCCTGCCAGCAAACCTGCTCCAGCGTGGGCTTCCCACGGGGTCACAGCCTCCTTCGGGTGCATCCACCTGCTCCGGCGTGGGGTCCTCCATGGGCTGCAGGTGGATATCTGCTCCACCATTAACCTCCATGGGCTGCAGGGGGACAGCCTGTTTCACCATGGTCTTCACCACGGGCTGCAGGGGAATCTCTGCTCTGGTGCCTGGAGCACCTCCTTCCCCTCCTTCTTCACTGACCTTGGTGTCTGCAGAGTTGTTGCTCTCACATATTCTCACTCCTCTCTCTGGCTGCTGTTGCGTAGCAGTTTCTACCCCTTCTTAAATATGTTATCACAGAGGTGCTACCACCGTCGCTGATTGGCTCAGCCTTGGCCAGCAGCGGGTCCGTCTTGGAGCTGGCTGGCATTGGCTCTGTCAGACATGGGGGCAGCTTCTAGCAGCTTCTCACAGAAGCCACCCCTGTAACCGGCCCCCCCCATACCAAAACCTTGCCATGCAAACCCAATATAGCTTGGAATAGAACTATTTTTATATTACAGCATCCCAATAGGCTTCGTTCATATATGTGAAGCTGCTGGGCTTCTGTAGAAATGCAAGAAAATATAGACGCCAGAGCTCCACTGGTATAACTTGTTGTGTGTTACTTTGCTTCAGCTGAGCTCTGATTATTTCTGCTGTTAGAGGATTTTCCATTGGGTTCCAACACCAAAGACCCAGTCTGTAGACTTTGTAAATGTGGTTAAAGGGGCAGCTGTTTGTTTCTCATACTGCGTGCACTGGTGTACAAGCATTTCAGATGTTCTCCTAAACCCTCAGTGTTCCCTGGAGCAGTGTAAATGCTCCCATTAGCATTGCCACCCTGTCGTGGTTTAACCTCAGTTGGCAACTGAGCACCACCCAGCCGCTCACTCACTCCCCCCTCCCCTGGTGGGATGGGGGAGAGAATCGGAAGAGTAAAAGTGAGAAAACTCACGGGCTGAGATAAAAACAGTTTAATAATTGAAATAAAATAAAATACTACTACTAATGATAATAGTAATAATAAGAAGAAGAATATACAAAGCAAGTGATGCACAATGCAATTGCTCACCACCCACCGACCGATGCCCAGCCAGTCCCCGAGCAGCGGCCCCCCCGGCCAGCTTTCCCCCAGTTTATGTACTGAGCATGACGTCACATGGTATGGAATGACCCTTTGGCCAGTTTGGGTCAGCTGTCCTGGCTGTGCCCCCTCCCAGCTTCTTGTGCACCTCCAGCCTTCTCAGTCGGTAGAGCATGGGAAGCTGAAAAGTCCTTGACTAGTGTAAGCACTATTTAGCAACAACTAAAACATCGGTGTGTTATCAACATTGTTCTCCTCCTAAATCCAAAACACAGCACTGTACCAGCTACTAGGAAGGAAATTAACTCTATCCCAGCCTAAACCAGGACACACCCTCAGGTGGTGCCATGCCAACCCTTGGCTTACCCTCAGCTCTCCTGATGGTATCCCCTTCCCCCATCGATCCTAGTTTAAAGCCCTCTCAATCAGTCCTGCCAGCTTATGAGCAAAGGAGCTTTTCCCCCATCAGGACAGGTGGATCCCATCAGGCCCCAGCATACTTTGTGCCTTGAAGACTCTTCCATGCTTATGAAAAACAAAGTTTTGGTGGAAGCACCAGTCCTGGAGCCAGGTATTGATGTCTTGGGCACACCTGTTTCTTCCAGTGTCTCTCCCCATTACTGGGAGGATTGAGGAAGACACTACCTGTGCTCCTGAATCCTTTAGCATTCTTCCCAGGACCCTGAAATCTCTTCTGACTGACCTTAGACTTCTTGTTGCAACGTCATTAGTACCCACGTGAAAGAGCAGGAGTGGCTAACAGTCCAAAGGCTGTACTAAGCTCATCAGTTGTCTGGTGACATCCCTGATTCAGGCCCCGGGGAGGCAGGAAACTTCTTTGAAAAGAGGGTCCGGTCTGCAGATGGGTGCCTCGGTTCCGCTCAGGAGGGAGTCACCTATGACCATAACTCGCCATTGTTTCTTCTCAGCACTAGTCTTAATGCGGCTCTTGATGCGAGGGGTTGGTTGATCTGACCTTGGTGAGAGTACTTGCACAGATTCCTCCTCTTCTATCTCATCATGTCCTTCATCTACCATACCCAGAGCCTCATGCCTATTCTGTAAAGGTAGCTGAGAGGGTAAGGAGGGGTTCCTCTGACAACTCCATGCAGTAACCTGCTTCCACCCCTCCCTATCCCTTGTAACGCTACCTTCCTCCTGGCACAAAACAGATACTGGACCTACCTCAGTAGTCGCCATGGTGAGTTGGCTTGTGTGTACCAGAGATGGCAGAGCACAGCTCCATTGGTCAATCTCCCTCTCAGACTCTCGGATGCTCCTCAGTCTGCTCACCTCCTCCTGAAGCTCGGCCACCAGGCAGAGCAGTTCATCTACCTGTGCACACCTCCCACAAGTGTGCTTGCTACTGCCCTCCATCTTTGGGAGTAGCCCCATGCACATCCTGCAGCCTGAAAGCTGGGTGGTCACATGCTCTTACAGGAGCTCTGTCTGTGTGGCTGCATTGGTTCTACCGGGTGCTAGCAGCTCAGAAGCAGCAGAGGACGTGGCTTTTTGCTGGGTGGTCACCATGCTACCGCCACTGCTGCTGCTCCTCACACTGCTCCAGCGTCCGTTGTAATTATATGTAATATATGATGCAATATATGTATATGTGTGTATATGTATATGTATTACATGTATATGTAATATATGTAATAATGTAATAATTTTTGTGAAGCTAGAGTGAAACTGCAATTATTTTTACTGATGGATTCAAACGTTTGAAAACTATGAACTTGTAAGTAAGGCCAAAGGGCTTTCTGTGGAAAGAAAATGTTCTACTTGCATACTCCACTGAAAGCCAGCTGGTGCTTTGTGCACTTCCTCTCGCTAATGATAAATGTGATACTGCATTTCTGGCATAGAACAACTTTTTGTGTGCATAAACCTATATATTGTAGTTGTATGCTATAAATTTCAGCAGCATGGACAGAAACTGGGCAAATACACAGAACAGTATTTTGCTGTTTCATGGGACCAGATAGTCATACATGCACTTTGAAGCATGGTAGATGAAATAATATGAGATTGGTTTACAGTATTGCAAAGCATTTACTGCTGGAATCAGACCTGATATTACAGACATCATCATGCTGAATCAGCAACAGCAGAAGGCAAATGAAGGCAGGATAAAGCAAGAACTGTTCAAGCGTTGCAAAAAGAGCTGTATCTCAAAATCCCATATATCAAATATAGAGCAACAAGTTCAAGCAAACTCTATGTACATAGGAGAAATCTTCTGCAGCTGGGGATCTAGACAGCAAGTGCTAGTTATGCTGGCTATTCTACAAAAGAAAATCTATGAATATACTGCAGAAAAAAAGAATGTATTGCTAGGAAATAATCATAGAATCATAGAATCATTGAGGTTGGAAAAGACCTCTAAGATCATCGAGTCCAACCGTCAACCCAACACCACCATGCCCACTAAACCATGTCCCTAAGCGCCTCATCTACTCGTCTTTTAAATACTTCCAGGGATGGGGACTCCACCACTTCCCTGGGCAGCCTGTTCCAATGTTTAACCACTCTTTCAGTAAAGAAATTTTTCCTCACGTCCAATCTAAACCTCCCCTGGCGCAACTTGAGGCCGTTTCCTCTCGTCCTATCGCTAGTTACTTGGGAGAAGAGACCGGCACCCACCTCGCTACAGCCTCCTTTCAGGTAGTTGTAGAGAGCGATGAGGTCTCCCCTGAGCCTCCTTTTCTCCAGGCTAAACAACCCCACTTCCCTCAGCTGCTCCTCATAAGACTTGTTCTCCAGACCACTCACCAGCCTCGTTGCCCTTCTCTGGACACGCTCCAGCACCTCGACGTCCTTCTTGTAGTGAGGGGCCCAAAACTGAACACAGTAGTCGAGGTGCGGCCTCACCAGGGCCGAGTACAGGGGCACGATCACTTCCCTACTCCTGCTGGCCACACTATTTCTGATACAGGCCAGGATGCCATTGGCCTTCTTGGCCGCCTGGGCACGCTGCCGGCTCATGTTCAGCCCGCTGTCAACCAGCACCCCCAGGTCCTTTTCCGACAGGCAGCTTTCCAGCCACTCTTCCCCAAGCCTGTAGCGCTGCATGGGGTGGTTGTGGCCGAAATGCAGGACCCGGCACTTGGCCTTGTTGAATCTCATACAATTGGCCTCGGCCCATCGATCCAGCCTGTCCAGGTCCCTCTGCAGAGCCTTCCTACCCTCGAGCAGATCAACACTCACGCCCAACTTGGTGTCGTCTGCGAACTTACTGAGGGTGCACTCGATCCCCTCATCCAGATCATCGATAAAGATATTGAACAAGACCGGCCCCAAAACTGAGCCCTGGGGAACACCGCTCGTGACTGGCCACCAACTGGATGTAACTCCATTCACCACAACTCTCTGGGCCCGGCCGTCCAGCCGGTTTTTGACCCAGCGCAGAGTACACCTGTCTAAGCCGTGAGCCGCCAGTTTCTCCAGGAGAATGCTGTGGGAGATGGTGTCAAAGGCCTTCCTGAAGTCCAGGTAGACCACATCCACAGCCTTTCCCTCATCCACTAGGCGGGTCACCTGGTCATAGAAGGAGATCAGGTTGGTCAAGCAGGACCTGCCTCTCATGAATCCGTGCTGGCTGGGCCTGATCCCCTGGTTGTCCCGCTCATGCCTTGTGAGCGCCCTCAAGATGAACCGCTCCATAATCTTCCCCGGCACCGAGGTCAGGCTGACAGGCCTGTAGTTGCCCGGATCCTCCTTCCGGCCCTTCTTGTAGATGGGCGTCACATTGGCAAGCCTCCAGTTGTCCGGGACCTCCCCTGTTAACCAGGACTGCTGATAAGTGATGGAGAGTGGCTTGGCGAGCACCTCCGCCAGCTCCCTCAGCACTCTCGGGTGGATCCCATCCGGCCCCATAGACTTGTGAGCGTCCAGGTGGCGTAGCAGGTCATTGACTGCTTCCTCTTGGATTACGGGGGGTTCATCCTGCTCGCCGTCTCTGTCTTCCAGCTCAGGGGGCCGAGTACCCTGAGGGTAACTGGTCTGCCTGTTAAAGACTGAGGCAAAGAAGGCACTGAGTACCTCAGCCTTTTCCTCATCCTCGGTGACAATGTTCCCCCCTGCATCCAATAAAGGATGGAGATTCTCCTTGGCTCTCTTCTTGTCATTAATATATTTGTAAAAACTTTTTTTGTTGTCTCTAACGACAGCGGCCAGATTGCGTTCTAGCTGGGCTTTTGCCTTTCTCATTTCCTCTCTGCACGACCTAACGAGATCCCTGTACTCTTCTTGAGTCGCCTGCCCCTTCTTCCACAAGCGGTAAACTCTCCTTTTTTTCCTGAGTCCCAGCAAGAGCTCCCCATTCAGCCAGGCCGGTCGTCTTCCCCGCCCGTTCTTCTTACGGCGTACAGGGACAGTACATGTTTCACCTCGGCAATTGTTACTTAAAATTTACTGAGTCCATTGTAATTGCATGTGACATAAATAAAATAAATTCTTTACATACTGTGGATGTAATGAAGTATACAGTTAATGTTTCTCATGTATCAGGAGGACAGCTGCAAGTTTGTCATTGACCCCTGTGAGAGACTGAAAGAGATAATGTCTCAAACATTGTGGGAAAACAAGTTGTCCTGGTTTCGGCAGGGATAGAGTTAATTTCCTTTCTAGTAGCTGGTACAGTGTTTTGGATTTAGGATGAGAACAAAGTTGATAACGCACCGATGTTTTAGTTGTTGCTAGGTAGTGCATACACTAGCCAAGGACTTTTCAGCTTCCCATGCTCTACCGACTGAGAAGGTTGGAGGTGCACAAGAAGCTGGGAGGGGGCACAGCCAAACTGGCCAAAGGGACATTCCATACCATGGGACGTCATGCTCAGTACATAAACTGGGGAAAACTGGCCGGGGGGGCTGCTGCTCGGGGACTGGCTGGGCATCGGTCGGCGGGTGGTGAGCAATTGCACTGTGCATCACTTGTTTTGTGTATTATTATTATTATCATATTATTATTATCATTTTATTTCAATTATTAAACTGTTTTATATCTCAACCCACGAGTTTTTTCTCACTTGTGCTCTTCCAATTCTCTCCCCCATCCCACCGGGGGAGGGGGGGAGTGAGCGAGCGGCTGCGTGGTGCTTAATTGCTGACTGAGATTAAACCACGACAGTCCTTTTTGGCGCCCAACGTGGGGCACGAAGGGTTTGAGATAATAACAGATTAACCGGAGTGTATTAAGGAACTTATATCTGTTAATAGTTGTGGGTCACAATGTTGGTTTCTCTGTTCTCGATATTGATTTGTATAATCTGCATCGCGCTCTTTTTCCTGCTGTACATGTTAAAGATTGGTGTTGGGTTTTGCAGTTTGCTGTGGTCTGCAGTGAATAGTAATGTCTCGCTTGTGAGGTTTGTTTTTAGAACATTGACCTTGACGTTAGTGTGGTATGTAAATTTCGCAATGAAGCCCTTACTGTACCACGGAGACCATTTCGTGGAGACAACTAGCAATAACAGAGACTTTTCTGAGAGTTTTTTTACGGAGGAAATACAGAATGGCAGGGTCACTACCTTCTTCTATGATGTTTCCTCCTTCATTACAGTAATTTTTCAGTATTTTGAACATCCTTGGGCAGTTAAGATACTTCTATTAATACTTCTTGGGAATACTGTTTCAGTTTTGTCTAAAGTTGGTAAGCAATTTAAGAATATCATCCAGAGATCTGCCCCAAGGCTGGATAGTTATGAGTGGCAGGGTGTGTGGGACAAGATGGGCAAGTACCTAGGCCAATGGGCACCCCCAGTGTTTTGGAACTTCACCCCTGAGCAAGTGCGGAATCCTGAAGAGTTAGTAGAATATTTGGACAAAGTATGCTGTCACCCTGGCAACTCCAGAGAGATGCAGCTCATTGCGACGTGCTGGGGCCTGGCCCATGCCTACCGAGCCCTGTTCAACACCATTCAGTACCCTCAAAGGGAAGAGAAGGTCTCTGGCTCTGACAGTAAAACGACATGCACTGCGGCCACTCAGACCCGGGCAACGCGCCCTGCGGCCACTCCGACCCCAGCGACATGCCGTGCAGCCACTCCGACCCCGGCAACATGCACTGCAGCTACTCAGACGCCGGCAACAGGCCCGGCGGCCACTCAAACCCGGGCAACACGCACTACGGCCACTCCAACCCCGGCGACAGGCTCTGCGGCCACTCCAACCCCGGCGACATGCACTGCAGCCACTCAGACCCCGGCGACATGCACTGCGGTCACTCAGACCTCGGTGACATGCACCGCGGCCACTCCAACCCCGGCAACATGCACTGCGACCACTCCAACCCCAGCAACACGCCCTGTGGCTGAACCAAAGAACCAGCCTGTGCCGGTATCAGTCGCCCCTGTACACAAGAAGAAATTTTGGAAGCGGAAGTCGGCTCGTTTAGTAAGGGAGGAAGAAGCTTCTTCTGAAAGGGAACCGGAGGAAGAACTGTACGACTACCCTGGAGAAGGGCCATCACGAGAACAGGAGGAGGAGAGCCGGCCGCTGACCGGGGAGGAGGAAGAGAAAGAACTCATAAACGAGGCAGTGACCACCCGATCTCTATCCCTGAGTGAGCTGCGAGATATACAAAAAGATTTCAGCCGTCGTCCAGGTGAGCATATTGTCGCCTGGCTGCTCCGATGCTGGGATAATGGGGCCAGTAGCCTGGAAGTAGAGGGTAGGGAAGCCAAGCAGCTGGGATCCCTTTCTAGGGAAGGGGGCATTGACAAAGCGATTGGAAAAGGGACACGTATCCTCAGCCTTTGGAGGCGACTCTTGTCAAGCGTGAAGGAAAGGTATCCCTTTAAGGAAGATGTCATATGTCACCCAAGCAAGTGGGCCACCATGGAGAAGGGTATCCAGTTTCTGAGAGAATTAGCTGTGCTGGAGGTGATTTATGATGACCTGAACAATGAACAACTATCCAAAGATCCAGACGAAGTCAAGTGCACACGACCCATGTGGCGGAAGTTTATAAGGAGCTCACCATCGTCATACGCCAATTCATTGGCAGTGATGACCTGGAAAGATGGAGAGGAACAAACAGTGGATGAATTGGCTAGTCAACTCTGGCAATACGAGGAAAGTCTTTCTTCCTCCCTCATCTTGGCTGTGGAGAAACTGTCCGAAAAACTGTCCCGGGAGATCCAGCAACTCAGAGAGGATAGGTCCTACTCCCCACCTGTACGGACCAGTATCTCAGCTATTAGGAGTCAGCGTTCTTTTGCTCAAGAGAGAGAATATAAAGGGTACACACCACGGGGCACCCTATGGTTTTACCTGCGTGACCACGGAGAGGACATGAGGAAGTGGGATGGGAAACCTACCGCAGCCCTAGGGGCACGGGTACGCGAATTGCAAGGGAAAACAATCACAGAAAGAGGTTCTTCCAGGAAAATTGCTGCTCCAGTTTCCAGCGGGCAGTTCCCCAGAGAGAGTAGAAGGGCTGATCTTACTCTTGAACTTAATGAAGAAACTTCTGACTCGTACGTACAAGAAATGAGAAATGAATACTGTGATGAGGATTAGAGGGGCCCTGCCTCCAGCCAGGGGGAGGAAAGGGACAACCGGGTTTACTGGACTGTGTGGATTCGGTGGCCTGGCACATCAGACCCACAGGAGTATAAGGCTCTGGTAGACACCGGTGCACAGTGTACCCTAATGCCATCAAGCTATATAGGGACAGAACCCATCTGTATTTCTGGGGTGACGGGGGGATCCCAACAGCTAACTGTATTGGAAGCCAAAGTGAGTCTAAATGGGAATGGGTGGCAGAAGCACCCCATTGTGACTGGCCCAGAGGCTCTGTGCATCCTTGGCATAGACGACCTCAGGAGAGGGTATTTCAAGGACCCAAAAGGGTACCGGTGGGCTTTTGGTATAGCTGCCTTGGAGACAGAAGAAATGAAACAGCTGTCCACCTTGCCTGGTCTCTCGGAGGACCCCTCTGTTGTGGGGTTGCTGAAGGTCGAAGACCAACAAGTGCCAATCGCTACCAACACAGTGCACCGGCGGCAATATCGCACCAACCGAGACTCCCTGATTCCCATTCATGAGCTGATTCGTCGACTGGAGAGCCAAGGAGTGATCAGCAAGACCCGCTCACCCTTTAACAGTCCCATATGGCCAGTGCGGAAGTCTAATGGAGAGTGGAGACTGACAGTAGACTATCATGGCCTAAATGAAGTCACGCCACCGCTGAGTGCTGCCGTGCCAGACATGCTAGAACTTCAATACGAACTGGAGTCAAAGGCAGCCAAGTGGTATGCCACAGTTGATATTGCTAATGCGTTTTTCTCAATCCCTTTGGCAGCAGAGTGCAGGCCACAATTTGCTTTCACTTGGAGGGGCGTCCAGTACACCTGGAACCGACTGCCCCAGGGGTGGAAACACAGCCCCACCATTTGCCATGGACTAATCCAGACTGCACTAGAACAGGGTGGAGCTCCAGAACACCTGCAATACATTGATGACATCATCGTGTGGGGCAACACAGCAGGAGAGGTCTTTGAAAAAGGGAAGGAAATAGTCCAAATCCTGCTGAAGGCCGGTTTTGCCATAAAACAAAATAAGGTCAAGGGACCTGCACAGGAGATCCAATTTTTAGGAATAAAATGGCAAGATGGACGTCGTCAGATCCCAATGGATGTGATCAACAAAATAACAGCCATGTCTCCACCAACCAGCAAAAAGGAAACACAAGCTTTCTTAGGCGTCGTGGGTTTTTGGAGAATGCACATTCCAAATTACAGTCTGATTGTAAACCCTCTCTATCAAGTGACCCGAAAGAAGAACGATTTCAAATGGGGCCCTGAGCAACGACAAGCTTTTGAACAAATTAAACGGGAGATAGTTCATGCAGTAGCCCTGGGGCCAGTCCGGGCAGGGCAAGATGTAAAAAATGTGCTCTACACCGCAGCCGGGGAGAATGGCCCTACCTGGAGCCTCTGGCAGAAAGCACCAGGGGAGACTCGAGGTCGACCCCTAGGGTTTTGGAGTCGGGGATACAGAGGATCCGAGGCCCGCTATACTCCAACTGAAAAAGAGATATTGGCAGCATATGAAGGGGTTCGAGTTGCTTCAGAAGTGGTTGGTACTGAAGCACAGCTCCTCCTGGCACCCCGACTGCCAGTGCTGGGCTGGATGTTCAGAGGGAGGGTCCCCTGTACACATCATGCAACTGATGCTACATGGAGTAAGTGGGTCGCACTGATCACACAATGGGCTCGAATAGGAAACCCCAGTCGCCCAGGAATCCTGGAAGTGATCATGGATTGGCCAGAGGGCAAAGATTTTGGAATATTGCCAGAGGAGGAGGTGACGCGTGCTGAAGAGGCCCCAGTGTATAATGAACTACCAGGAAATGAGAAGCAATATGCCCTGTTCACTGATGGGTCCTGTCGTCTTATGGGAAAGCATCGGAGGTGGAAAGCTGCTGTATGGAGTCCTATGCGACAAGTTGTAGAAACTGCTGCAGGAGAAGGTGAATTGAGCCAATTTGCAGAAGTAAAGGCCATCCAGCTGGCTTTAGGCATTGCTGACCGAGAAAAGTGGCCAGTGCTCTATCTCTATACTGACTCCTGGATGGTGGCAAATGCCCTGTGGGGGTGGTTGCAGCAATGGAAGCAGAGCAACTGGCAGCGCAGAGGCAAACCCATCTGGGCTGCCGCATTGTGGCAAGATATTGCTGCCCGGGTGGAGAACCTGGTTGTAAAAGTCCGTCACGTAGATGCTCACGTACCCAAGAGTCGGGCCACTGAAGAACATCAAAACAACCAGCAGGTGGATCAGGCTGCTAAGATTGAAGTGGCTCAGGGGGATCTGGACTGGCAACATAAGGGTGAGTTATTTCTAGCTCGGTGGGCCCATGACACCTCAGGCCACCAAGGAAGAGATGCAACATACAGATGGGCTCGTGATCGAGGGGTGGACTTGACCATGGACACTATTGCGCAGGTTATCCATGAATGCGAAACATGCGCTGCAATCAAGCAAGCCAAGCGGTTAAAGCCTCTCTGGTATGGAGGACGATGGCTGAAATATAAATATGGGGAGGCCTGGCAGATCGATTATATCACACTCCCACAAACCCGCCAAGGCAAGCGCCACGTGCTTACAATGGTGGAGGCAACCCCCGGATGGCTGGAAACATATCCCGTGCCCCATGCCACTGCCCGGAACACTATCCTGGGCCTTGAAAAGCAAGTCCTACGGCGACATGGCACCCCAGAAAGAATTGAGTCAGACAACGGGACTCATTTCCGAAACAACCTCATAGACACCTGGGCCAAAGAGCACAGCATTGAGTGGGTGTATCACATCCCCTGTCATGCACCAGCCTCTGGGAAAATCGAACGATACAGTGGACTGTTAAAGACTACGCTGAGAGCAATGGGTGGCGGGACGTTCAAACATTGGGACACACATTTAGCAAAGGCCACCTGGTTAGTCAACACGAGGGGATCTGCCAATCGAGCAGGCCCTGCCCAGTCAGAGCTTTTACGTACTGTAGATGGGAATAAAGTCCCTGTAGTGCCCATAAAAAATATGCTGGGGAAGACAGTCTGGGTTATTCCTGCCTCGGGCAGAGGCAGACCCATCCATGGGATTGCTTTTGCTCAAGGACCTGGGTGCACTTGGTGGATAATGCGGAAGGATGGGGAAGTCCGATGTGTACCTCAAGGGGATTTGATTTTGGGTGAGAATAGCCAATGATCTGAATTATGTGATGTTAAGTACTAATTATAGTTATAATAGTTATACCAATAATACACAGATATACTAATCATACTAATAATATTATATGCCATACTAATGTTATTACAATAAGAATCACCCAGACTAATGAAGAATAACTTCAGTGAAACCAAGCAAAGCACAGTGATGATGGTACCAGAACTGACTTCAACATGAAACAATCCAACACCACATACCATCTCCATTTTTTCCTGCCCTGGAAGATTATTATGACAGATGGAGCCCGAAGTCATGGACTAAATGAACTCACCGAACATTTTAGAGGGATGGCCCACAGACGAAGGGAATGATATCTCTGTGTGTGTGTGTGTGTGTATATATATATATATATAAAAAAAGGGGTGGTGATTAATGGAAATGTACTGGAAAATATGAGACTTGAGCATGACGCAGATGGTATAGAATAAGGGGTGGATATTGTCCTGGTTTCGGCAGGGATAGAGTTAATTTCCTTTCTAGTAGCTGGTACAGTTTTTTGGATTTAGGATGAGAACAAAGTTGATAACGCACCGATGTTTTAGTTGTTGCTAGGTAATGCTTACACTAGCCAAGGACTTTTCAGCTTCCCATGCTCTACCGACTGAGAAGGCTGGAGGTGCACAAGAAGCTGGGAGGGGGCACAGCCAAACTGGCCAAAGGGACATTCCATACCATGTGACGTCACGCTCAGTACATAAACTGGGGAAAGCTGGCCGGGGGGGCTGCTGCTCGGGGACTGGCTGGGCATCGGTCGGCGGGTGGTGAGCAATTGTACTGTGCATCACTTGCTTTGTGTATTATTATTATTATTATCATATTATTATTATCATTTTATTTCAATTACTAAACTGTTTTTATCTCAACCCACGAGTTTTTCTAACTTGTGCTCTTCCAATTCTCTCCCCCATCCCACCGGGTGGGGGGAGTGAGCGAGCGGCTGCGTGGTGCTTAGTTGCCGACTGAAATTAAACCACGACACAAGTCATGGTCTGCATAGTAGCGATAAACCTTAAACAAGAGGTCAGATGACACAGGACGCGGAGGGCATGCCGGAGGGTGCGCAGTTCCATGTTCTGATAGGCCCAGCATGACAACACACCATATATGGCCAGAGGTCATACAGAGTTTATCTGAGGAAGGGGCTCACGACCACCCCCCACAATGGCACCTGCACAAAGGATCAGGAGCTACATAACTCCCTGAGAGGCGGGGACTAGACTGTAAAAGGCACAACTCCAAGGAGCCGTGCGCGCGCCCATCACCGGAGGATTGCCACGTCCGTCATTGTCATCACGGGATCCAAGGGTGGTGATCTCTCTCTCTCTTTTTCCTTTTCCTCTCTTTCCTTTTCTTCTTATAAATGCCTCAATAGAATACACACCGCCTATTATTACGCTTTCCAAGTTTAAGTTGCATGTTCCATAAATAAAGCGTTTAATTGATCGCCTGGTGTCGTTTCACCTTAATTTAGCCCAAGGGAATCACGAAACCGCTACGACCCCCTGAGTCACCCAGTCTGGGTCGTAACATTTTTATTGGCAACGAGGATGGTATTCCCTTGTTGGTGCTAAAGCGATCGTTGGGACCAGGCCTTTACTGCAGCACCTCTCTGAGAGGAGTCATACACCAGGGGAGACAGTCCTCAGAGGACTAACAAGGGATCTAATCCCTATAATTGTATACTCATTATGGCCTCCCTGGGAGGTCCGACTGTAGATTGTACCCCTCTCCTGGAGAAATTAGAGGGCTATAACGCCCGACCTTCTCCCCCTGGTATGACTTGGGCCCATAGTAATTGGCACGATCCGCAAGCGGTAGCGGACAGAATCTCCACTTTAGCTAAGGAGCAAAGGTTGAAGCTAGGAAAGGGGAAAGCGTTGGTCTGTGCGGTTTTAGGAGCTGCCCTGGTGGCAGCACAACGGGATAAACACGTGGTCCAACAAGCAGAAGGGGAGGGAATAAAATCCCTTCAAGATCTAGTGAAGGCTCTGCAGGAACAACTAGAAAACGAGACAAAAATTCTCTCCGATCAGCTTGCCGCCGAGCAGGTGACTAACCGCTTTGACGGAGGCTCTGGAGCAGGAGAGAATATTACAGGAGCAATTAGATTAAACCTGCTCCCAAATCGGTGTAGGAAATATGGATGCAGATTCTGACGAGGGAAAAGAATCAAAATTGTTATACCCTCTTAAAGATCTAGAACATGTAAGAGAAATATTTTCCCTTGGAAGGGAGGAAGCTATAATGCGACCTTTAATTAAGACCGAGACTGTAGATGGTGGTCAAGGAGGAGCCCAACAAGTTACTACCCGCATCATTCCCTATTCCCCTACTGATTTGGCTAAAATTCAGCGTCCGTTGTAATTATATGTAATATATGATGCAATATATGTATATGTGTGTATATGTATATGTATTACATGTATATATAATATATGTAATAATATGATGGAGTGTTGGATCATATTGCATAAATTTCCCTAGTGATCAACCTGCAAAGAAAGTACAACTGAACAGAGAACAGCCACTTTATGAATAAACCTTCTGGTGTCCTATCATTCTGTTTACCCTGTCTGAAAAAATATTGTCTATTCAGTCCAATCTTATAAATGATTTAATTTGGATGGAGCTAGACACCATTCTCTTTTAGTGAATTACTTCCTGGATTGAAAAATCTCTTGTATCTCTTCACGGACCTCTGTGAATTTACATCAGTGGAGAATGTTGGCCTGTATTTTGGAGATGGGATTGTCTGTTTATACTGTACTTTTTTCAGTACTTAAGTACCCTTACAGTTCTCAATGGAAAATCATTAAAGAATAAATTATGACTGAGACACTAATTAGCCTACTAAAAGATGGGGCGCAGTAAAATGAGAATGATGCAGTTCTATGAAAACAAGAAATGTGTTTCTACCCTATGGAAAGCTACTATATAAATTAATGGAGATGAGAACAGTATAAAGATGATAGACAAGGTATCACAGAAATGACTCTAAAAGAAATATAGTTTAGCAAGTGGCAGATATAAACCCAGAAAAATATCTATCAATACAGAGTGATATCTTGCCAGGGAATTCTGCATGCTGGTTAATTCTTCACAGACCTTGCCATTTTCTACTACAAGTTATAGGACTTTTCTAGAAGCACATAACTCTTGATCTTTTTTATTTGTTTCATAGGCCAAGATGATTTTTAAAAAAATCAGTATATAAAGCATTTGCATGAGAGAGAATCAGCCCTCCATACAGCCACATAAATACAATGAAAACTGACAACAGTGGTGAAATCCTGCTGTGAAGAAAGTAAGTTACACTAAAATTGAAACATGATTGTACCTAGTACAATCTATCTTGGAATTCTATGAGAGCAGCACCAAGACTAGCAAGGTCCAAGATGATATAGGTCTGATAAATGTACATGCAAATACTGCCTGGGAACTTGGAAAGAAATATGATCTTACTTAAGGGGAAAAAAAATTAAAAGCTTTCCCCTAATGAGAGTTTTTATTAAACTGAGATTAACTACATTGCAAGTTCTACAAGGTTGTATGAGGCAGACTTCGCATGAGCAATCAGTTGGGACTAGACACTGGCAAAACTAACGCCACTCTCAAATATTTCATGCAGAAATGGCCAGGGTTGCTTACGATAACAGTAGCTCATACATGCTTGTTACCATCACTCTATGGGAGGCAGCCACCCCACAGCCAACCAGTAGAATGGATCATCACAATGGATTGTGCAAGCATCACCCACTCCAGTGAAGTTAGTCCATTTTAATTATATCATCCTCAGGTTAAGCAAACCAGCCTAATTTCACTCTGAAGGGGATGAGGCATGCTCATGCAGCCTGTTCCACCCACTCTTCTTTAACAAGCAGCTGTGGGACAAATACATTTTAAATGGCTGCACTCATTTTACTAATAAGCACCTGATGAGGACATCTACTCACATGCCTGATTTCAGCAGTGAGGTCAGTAGTCCTTCTATCTGAATTATATTAGCAGATCCAACTCCTGTGCAGCATGAACCCACCCAACTACTCATACTTTGTTGGATAATATAGGACTTTTTCATTTCCATTGCCCCAGTAGTCTCACTGTGGGAGTCTAATAACCTTGCAGATGGTTTGACCTGCTTCCTCAGTTTCTTATAATCTCATACTTCCAGGTTTATTTTTCCAAGGCTTTGGTTCTGCATTTTTAGGCTTCCACGTAGAACCAATTTTTGTGTAGATCTTATCATGCATCCTGAGGAGAGTAAGTGCAAGTGATTACTTGCATGCATTTTTGACAGATGGTGGCAAACTAGCAAATTATATTTTCTTATGCTTCTGCTTTTTTATTTTGTATTTTAAAAAAATATTTCTTTTTTTTCCATTTTACTTTCTCTGATTAACTCTTTGGGAGCCTAGTGCACAGACCACTGATCAGCTTTCTAAAGGGGACCCTAAGTGTTCAGGGTGATCTACTCTGAGACCACTGATACAGTGACATTTCCATCCTTTTCTTATGAAATGCTTGAAAGAAAAAAGAATACCCCGTATGATAGACAAGCAGACAGAAAGACAGACCCAGGTGCACTTAGTATCATTTCCAAGAGCCAGTACCATGAGTACAGCACATTAATCCTCACTTCTAAGCAAGATGCAGATTTAAACATTTTTAGATGAATTTTAAAAAACTATTTTAGTGTTTTGGGGTTTGCACTTTTTTTCAGATTACAGACTGAATATGTGAGTAATAGCAGGCAGTGGGAACATATAGATTCACTCATAGTGGACAAAGATTGTTAATCTCCCTTTTATCTTTATATGTTTATATCCCATGGATTAACAGTCTAGTTAGCCAGAGTATATTTACAATGCAGCTATTTCCATATATGAGTTTTTTCAGACACATGAAAAAAATCCCTTTGGATTGACAGCAACCAAAAAATCCTGCCAATCAAGATATGAAGGGTGGTCTTATCCAGTTCATTTCATCCCAAAATAACAGCTTCATAAAGCAGCACAGTCAGCAAACCTAGACTTGCTCTTTTTGTGCAAACGCGGGTTTGCAACTGCACAGTTAAAGCTCCCTTTGACAAAAATAATCTGTCACCTCTTTTCTGCAGCTCAAGCATCTCAATTACAGTGTTGTCAAAAGGAGAGGAGCATTTGTTTGTACTTCAGAAGATTTTCTCCATTTTAATTTTGTGTTTTCAACTGTCCTCAACTTTTGACCTTAAAATCTCAACCTGAATTGCCACGAATCATACAAAAAAGGTTGGGGGGGGAAAGACAGCATAACCATTTTGGAGACCTAGGTTGATAAAAACATACGTCATCTTAAACACCTTCCAATCTGTTTATTAAACATCCCTAAAATTTCTTTCGTTTCAGATCTTCTTTATGATGTTAACATGAAGACGAGGCCTAGTTGCCCAGCAAGTAGAAAGCTATCCTACACTGTTCAAACCTGCAAACTCTCCAAAAACATTTCATTAAATATGTAGTTTTTCAAGCCTTACTCTGTAGTTTTTTTGTTGTATTGTACGTTCACATTACTGACCCTCCTGCAGCTTTCTGAAGCAGTTATGCAGGAGTATGCCCAGAGGCAAAGCCAGCAGTGCAACCACACCTCCCTCTCCTTGCAGCCCTGTCCTCTCCACCCAAGGTGTCTCCTCGGCCGATACCTCCTGACTGGTGCATTTTGCAAACTGGTTACTGAGCAAAAGCTTTCCAGCCTGGTCTTGGGATGGAAGTCGTTGCAATCAGAAGAGATGTGAGGCTTTTCCTCACCGTGTTAGAGGGTGACAAGCTCCAAACGGACCCAATGCCTCCCAGGGCCAAAGCAGCCACACCACAGCTGCCAGGGTGGCCTGTGGCAGGGCTGGGGCACTGGGGTCAGCATCCCACTGGTGGGAGAAAGGGATACAAAAGGTGTACAAAAAGGGACTACGCTACGTCTGTGCGTCACCGCTACTGTGAGTAATTGATTGTTCTTTCTCCCATAAAGCTCAGCCTGGGTGGATGCAAGAGAGAGGGTCTCATTTCAACCTGCTCTGTGCATTGGCAGGAATTATTTTAAGAAACGCACCTTTCAGGAGAGCACAAGTACTCTCAGGACCAGCCAGTTCTGTTGAATACCAGCTCCAGAGCTGATCGGGGGAGAAAAATGCAGTCATAAACTGAGACGCAGTTGTGTCTTTCACTTCTTCTAGCTTCTCCCTGCACTTAGCCCTATCTCCATTTTCTGAGGTCCTTCACCACTGCAGGGTACAAGCCCTTCTCATAGCACCTCTACAAACCACTCTGACAAGGATAGCCAGTCCTTATGCTCCTCTTCTCATTTTTCATTACAGGTTTCCAACACCTTTAAAGCAAAGTTACATATCAAACCCTCAGTTTTTCCTCCAAGCACTGGAGAAACAGTACTTCTTCCCTGCAGACCACCTGACTGCCTCTCTCCACCTCGTTGCTCCCACTGATGGATCTCACTGGGTGGGTGAGCTCACGCGGGCGCTTGGTTTCCATGCTGATAGAGGTGCTCAAACCCATTCCTTGCCTGGTCAGAACCCACCTCACTGCACCATCTTTACTTTTTTTTCTGCTAACCTTTGGGTGTTTGACTTTGCAACCTGAATAATGTCCTGTTAGGGTATACATTTTGTTATTACGGAGCTCTCCTTTGTGAGAGGAGGAATAGCATCACTCACCTCAAAAGTGCCATCATATTGTGCTCTATGCCTTTTCCAGCAATCTTTTTTTCCTTCTGTCCTTTCTTCCCTCTGCTTGTTTATTCTTCTTTCCTCTAGACAGATGCAACTGCAACATCCTCTCTTCAGGCAGGAAGCAGTAGGTAGTTACGTAAGTCAGACTATAAAGACAAACAAAAATATAGAGCAAAACTGCATGCTGCCCTAACCATGCAGCTGAAGCACATGTTAAGGTTCACTGTGCAAGAAAATAATAGTAGGTTCGTATTCATGGTGGATGCGATTGCACTTTCCACCTTTAAATTAAAGATTTAATTCTCTTGTCTTTAGCCATCTCAGGGATGTTGTTTTTAAAAGGGTAAATTTTTAAACCATGATCCACAGGAAAGTTTTTCAGAATTTACTTCCACTTTACCACAAACCAATTGTAACACATATGAGAGTAAAAAGGACTTCATGGAGACAGTTCAGCATGCATAAACAGCAGCCCAGGTCTGTTCCCTGTCTTTAACGGGCAGCGGATTGGGCCTGACAGCAAGAACAGCAGTTACCTCATCCACTGGCAATGACAATATCAACCTGACCTATGTGCCCATAGGCAAGGAATACACGCAGAACTTACAGATCAACATAGTCCGCTGCACAGTTGAAATGGAAAGTGGCTTTAGCTATCAGTTCAGGCTGCTGCCCGATGCTTACGCTTTCAGCCCATTAACTGAGGAAGAGATGTACCTAAAACAGGTGTCACTAGACCTTTCAACTTTGAATGCCTGACCAGCTGCCAGTTGGCTATTTACAATAGAAGATAAAACAAGGTTTCTGACAACCAAACTTCCTTTGCTCTCTCTTCCTCCTCCCATGGCTGAGCAGACTGATCTGAAGATGCTCCTGCGCCAGTGCCTGACTAGACAGCATTACCCCAGTAAAGCACAACTCTGACCCAGTTTGACTTGGCTGTTCAATTTTGAATGGCACATAGCCAACTTGCTACCAGTTGGGTTATTCATGCTGCAATAGGAAGCAATCTTCCTGACATGCAAACTTCCTTCTTCTTCTGCCTGAGCAGCAGCGCAGGCAGTCAAAGATGCTGAGTTAGATAAAGAACAATTTGACCCTGTAAAGATATGGGTCTTGACCCAAGGCTGTATTTCAGCTTCATTGTGCTACCCAGCAGCAAAAAACATAATTACCCATAGCAAATCCTGGAAAGACAGAAAGCAGTTCTTGCAATAGAGAATTGCTATTACAGCTCCTATAGCAGCACTTACCCCATATTCAGGTGCAAATGTGTGATCTGGAAATCACTGGTAAATAAAATGGGTCACTGGAAGTGGCAATCTAAATCAGTTGCCGATGGGGTATCCACCCCTTATTCTATACCATCTACGTCATGCTCAAGTCCCATATTTTCCAGTACAACCTCATTAACCACCCACCCCGCTTTCCATCCTTTGATATAACACACAGATATCATTCCCTTAGTCTATGGACCACCCTTGTGGAAAGTCTGTAAAATGTCCAGAAATGTCCATGAAATATCCATTGAGTTCATTTAGTCCGTGACTTTGGGCTCCATCTGTGATGGTGGTCACTCAGGACAGGAGAGGTGGTGTGTTGCGTGGAGTTACTGGGTACCAAAGCCAGCTCAGGTCAGGTCGCTGCTGCACTTGCACTGCTTCTTGTAAGGCTTGTCCTCCACTGGTTCGGGTGGTTCCTGCTATAGTAATTCCTATAACACGCAACTCAAATCATGGGTTACAACAATTTAAAGGTGTTTCCATTACAATCTCCACCCCTGGTCCCTTTGGATCAAACCATAGGGTTTAACATTGCAATGAACTCCTCCCCTTGCCCCTGCTCCGGCTTGGACTTATCCACAGACTGCAGTCCCTTAGGGATGTACCTGCTCCAAGTGGAGCCTTATCTATGAGCCACAGTCTCTCCAGGGGTACACCTGCTGCGGCATAGACTTAGCCACAGTCACTTTGAGATGCACCTGTTCCAGCACGGCCTTCTCCATGGGCCACAATGTCTTCAGAGACATACCTGCTCCAGCGTGGCCTTACTCACAGCCACAGTCCCTTCAGAAGTAAACCTGCTGTAGCACAAACGTAACCGCGGCCACAGACGCTTCGAGATGTACCTGCTCTGGCATGGGCTTATCCACGGCCACAGACGCTTTGGGGTGTCCTGCTCCCGCATGGACTCATCCACAGGTCACAGTCCCTTCGACTCGAGTTCACACTGGAGTTCCAGCCTGTCCAGTACAGCAGCACAGAAACAGCAGCGATGCCCTGGCCATCTGCCAGCCCAGGCACATCGCCATTGCTGTTATCAAAATGTTCCCAGGCACAGTAGAATATGATGATAAGCAGTACAGCAGTACAGCAAGCAGCGAAAGCAAAAAGCAGCCACTAACGAGCACTAGACTCTAATATACAGTAAGGCAAGCAAGTCCCATGGCAAGCACAGGAGCCTGCCGATTAATAGCTAAACAGCTATAACAGGTATAAATTCGATCTAGCACATTCCAATCAAACCTGTCATTATCTCGAACCCTTCGAGCCCCACGTTGGGCGCCACAAAGGACTGTCGTGGTTTAACCTCAGCCGGCAACTAAGCACCACCCAGCCGCTCGCTCACTCCCCCACAGTGGGATGGGGGAGAGAATCGGAAGGGTAAAAGTGAGAAAACTCGTGGGTTGAGATAAAGACAGTTTAATAGGGAAAGCAAAAGCCACGCACGCAAGCAAAGCAAAACAAGGAATTCATTCACTGCTTCCCATCGGCAGGCAGGTGTTCAGCCATCTCCAGGAAAGCAGGGCTCCATCATGCGTAACGGTTACTTGGGAAGACAAACACCATCACTCCAAACGTCCCCCCCTTCCTCCTGCTTCCCCCAGGTTTATATACTGAGCATGACGTCACATGGTATGGAATATCCCTTTGGCCAGTTTGGGTCAGCTGTCCTGGCTGTGCCCCCTCCCAGCTTCTTGTGCACCTCCAGCCTTCTCAGTTGGTAGAGCATGGGAAGCTGAAAAGTCCTTGACTAGTGTAAGCACTACCTAGCAACAACTAAAACATCAGTGTGTTATCAACATTGTTCTCATCCTAAATCCAAAACACAGCACTGTACCAACTACTAGGAAGGAAATTAACTCTATCCCTGCCAAAACCAGGACAGTATTCAAGATGCCACTGCAGAGTTTGATTACATTCATCTTGCTGTCAAGAATGCTAACCTATTAGAAAGGGCTTCATCATCTGAGGGTTAAACTGGTTATGTGAGATCACTTTCTTCCTCTCCCTTTCTGTCCTCATGGAAAGTCTTCATCCTATAAAAAAAGGCTACACCAGCCTGCAATGGGTTTCATTAGTCTGATCACTTGAGCTGATGCACAATATTCTTCCTGGAGGACAGCAAGTTAGAAGAATTATCTGTCCCATCTAAAAACACCACAGCACCGATACAAGCCATGTGTTTGTATAAGGCTCTCCTTAGCTCATTATCTGAAGGGAAAGGAGAGCTTTGGAGTAGCAGGAGGAAAGAAATGGGAAGCCTATATTTTAATTTCTAACTGAAACAAGGATGTTCTGTGACCCCTCATACCCTCACACTGTCATAATTTTTACTCATTCCCACTGTTTGTTACACCATTGTATCATGAGTGTAGCTGTGGGACTGGTTTACACTCCAACCCTGAAAGCAAGGTGGCAGGCATTGGAGATCTACCATACTGTTCAGTTCAGTAACTGGAAATCAAAGTCAGTGATAAGACCTAGTAGAAGTGCTTAGGGAAATTAAAAGCATTGGAACTTCATTGCTACCCAATTGTAGGCTCCGTGGTGTGCAGAGTATTTTTCTAAGCCAGAGAGATAAGAAATCTACAGCAGGAATAATGTAAAAGTATTCATAGAAGAATATCATGCTTCAGACAGAATAACTTCCCCTCCAAGCTGCTTCGTCATTCTGACCGTGGTGTTTTTAAATCAGATCCCCATGAGCATCTTTCACCTCTTGCTGATCATTTCCACTAGTTTCTCAGAAGACTGAGAGGTGAGCTCAGGCAAGGAACATTCTCACAAAGCTACTGTGTCACAGAGGAGTATATCGGTTCACACTGGCTGAAAACAGCCCAGGTCACAGAGGCCAGCACCTGGGGAGCTTCCCCCAGGAATGAGGACCTTGTGCTAACCATGCCTTTCTAGAGAGGTACTCCACATTGCCAGGGAGTGGTACAGGGAGAGAAAGATATAGTGACTTGTTCTGCTATTTACATCAATGCACAGTATGCAAGAAGAAAAAACAAGTAGTGTTTAGATTCTTGAATTGACTATTTTTTCTGCCAAAGATCAATACTTGTATCTGTGCAAAAGAAGCTGAGGAGTAGAGTTAACAAAGGCAGCAGATTTTAGAAAAACAGTATCTATGAACTGAATATCAAGTACCCCGGGCATATAATTCTGCGTTGAGCCAAGACTCTTGATGTAAAACAAGTTGCATCTGGAGAGTTTGGGATTTTGGGGTGTGTTGCTCTCTGTTTACAAAGAATGTACTCAGAATTCTGTCTCCTTGAATACAGTAGAGACAAACAACAGGAGGTAGTTTCTTTGTTCAGAAAATCAAATCTGTTTTAAGCCAGAATTCTGTCCAAAATTAGAACTTTCTCTCCCTCTTTGGATTTCTTCCAGGGCCATGCTGCTGGTACTTCCTTGGCTGTCCCTGGCTTTTTTTGACTGCATTTTTGTTAGGTTCACTTCTCACTCACACATATGCACCTTTACAATCTAGTCTGAACCCATCGTTTGCATTTGCAAAATGTCCCAGAGAAAGCTTTTTGACTGGTACAGTCCAGGCTTTCCTTAGGACCTTGCTGGTCTGTGAATTGGGTAGCAGTTTCTACTGTTTCATTTGTTGCTAAACAAAAGGATATTCAATTATTTTCTCAATGAGGTTATATGAAAGTCTACTAGCCTGCTATACTGAGGTTTGAGATCACCAATATATCAAAGTTATGAACCCTGGCAGCTACCAGCATCCTCCAGCCTAGAAGTGTTGTATTTATAAGAAAACAAGTTAGGATATGCAGGAATTCAACTGGCAGGTTGACAAAATGATCAGAATTGAGAAGATGAATCTGATTTATATAAAGGTGTGCATTTAAAGTGGAGCATTCTTACAGCTTTAGATTGTTAGGTACTAAGGTAACCTGAATTTGATTTGATTAAATTCCCTTTGAATTTGAATTAAGCTACATAAAATTTAATTCTGAAAAACAGTATACAAAAAGGAATTAAATGCAGTTTACCTAATCTACTTTAAAATTAATTTGATTTCACATCCTTGAGGGTCACCTTGTATGTCTAAAACATGAATATTACCTCCCTGACTCCTTTCATGACATCCATGAAAATGAAATATGGCTGGTCAGTGTAATATTAATATATACTGACATGCTTGAAGCAGTATGTAATAGGCATTCATCATTGTTCTGAAAAATAACTCCAGCTGTTGATATACAAAACAGAAGGGTATAACAATGTGATCCCTGTGCCAAATTTGCTCTTAGCAGCAGTGGTTGATAGATGTGACTCATGAACACTGCAATTTAGTAAATGCTTTGCTGCTTGGGAGGGTGGCATAGTATCATAGAGTAGTTTGGGTTGGAAGGGACCTTTAAAGGTCACCTAGTCCAACCCCCCCTGCAATGAGCAGGGACATCATCTAGCATATCTCTAGCTAGTCTGGTTTGGGAATAAAATAGGAAAGTTCACTTAATTCATCAATGGGAAAGTGGCATGAGCAAGCTGCTTGGTTGGCCCTAAAGCTGGCTGAAGCGTAGAAATCCAGTTTAATGGGAATGGCAGTTTGATGTTTGTTTTATTAATTTGAAGTTGAATGAATATTTGCAGAATTATAAACCCTAGGTCCTGAAAAAAACATTTCCAAGTTTTTCAGTTTCTAAATTTTATGAAATGATTTCACAATTACAAGATCTTTTTACATGTTTTCCTTCATGGATGGTTCCATTGTCATTTTCTCACATTATTTTATAATGCAATAGTGCAAATATTCTATTTTCATTCTAAAAATCAATGAGGTCTGCTCAGTACTGATATGAAACACTTTCTCTTTCTTCAGGGTAACAAGTCCTGTTTGTGTCACTGAAAAGTAATTTGACACATTGGCTTATAAAAACACTTTCTGAGCTCAAGCTTTTGTAGGATCCCATTTTAGCAAATGGATGGCAGTAACTGTCTCAGCCTCTAAATCTACTCTTCCTGTTTTTGTGAATCACCATACATAGACATCACAGAAAACAAATACACTTACATCTCTCTGCTGGCTACGCAAGGAGACTGGCTTCCTAATGAGCAGCCAACTTACCTGGATAAAGGTAAGTAGCATAAATACCAACTACTTTTCCCCAAAATGTTTCAATATAAACCAAATCTAAGTCACGTGTTACACTAGACAAATGAAGAGTTAGAGATGGCAAGAAACACAAGCTAGAAGGTACCCAGAAACATTTACAAGCACAACTTATGTTACTTATATAATATAATCTAATAACATCAAATAATAAATTTTTTTCAGAATAGATTCCAAAATGAAATCTGAATCTTTTCTGAAGTAAAACCCTTTCTGATTGCAGAAAATTTCATTGAAATCAATACAGCTTTGCAGGAAAGAAATAGGTTGATTTGAAACAGCTTTTTCTGACAGAAATTATTCAGAAAGTGTTTCTCAGCTGTAGGCACTCCCGACCTTATAAAAACTTCAAATATTCTCTAAAACTTGAAAGCTGTGATGGTTATATGTGCAGTACTCTGTTCCTTTGACTTTTCCCCTTCCTTCAAAATGTAAACCCATGACAGATACATCTATTTGTTTATCTTTCACAGTAGTCATGCACATTTCTTGTCCTATACAAATGATTAATAATATCATGACTTTTTAGCCACTGACTACGAAGAAACACTTTGCTTCTTACCCTCTGCTTCATAATTTCAAGTCTCCCACCCCCATCCATGACACAGAGGCCTGTCATTCTCTTTCATTGTCATTTCCTTCTATTTTATCTAAGTGTTTCAGAGTTTTCCCCAGGAAATTCTTTTCTATTACTTCTTAGAGTTTTTAAGGAAGCAAACAAGATGAAAGCTTAACGGAAAAAATGTTCTCTTTCTTGACATTGTAAATATAGCTGATGTTTCCCTTTTTGTAGCCATGTGGGATGCAATCTGAAAAATATTAAGGTAAATAGCAGTTAGTGAAGCCTTCATTTTACAGCACAGCAGACACTGCTGAAACCGGATATCTTTCTAAATCAGTTAAAAAGCAACACAAAGTCAGAGCAACGCGGTAAGAGGTTTCACTAGATATCAAAAACTTAATTGCTCCTCTCCACAGCAAGACATTTTAAAAGTTTAACTTTTGGTAGTTCTTATTAGTGGTTTTTAAAACCAGGAATATAACTTGATTGCCTTCTTATGATGAAATGGATTGCCTTCTTCCGGTGTAAACCAGGAATAACTCATTTGAAGTTGGGTTGTTCTCATGTGAGAGGTTGCTAATCAGACTCTGCTAAAGCAGATGAGAGTAGTTTCCTTTTCTTTCGCTACTTCTGTGCTCTAAGCAACATGCAGAAGATTAACTGTCTCTCCACATTTTTTACTGGCACCAACAGCGACTATGCAACTTGCTGAATATTGTCTTCCAAAATGCCCATCTGACAGAGTAACAGCACAAGGAAAAACAAAATAATCCTGTAGTAATCGGGAATTCCTCCAGCTTCAGTTAGGACTTCCTTCTTAAAATATGGTAATTAATCTAACAAGTAGGTGTCCTGGTTTTGGCACGGATAGAGTTAATTTCCTTCCTAGTTGCTGGTACAGTGCTGTGTTTTGGATTTAGGATGAGAACAAAGTTGATAACGCACCGATATTTTAGTTGTTGCTAGGTAATGCTTACACCAGCCAAGGACTTTTCAGCTTCCCATGCTCTACCCACTGAGAAGGCTGGAGGTGCCCAAGAAGCTGGGAGGGGACACAGCCAAACTGGCCAAAGGGACATTCCATACCATGGGACGTCATGCTCAGTACATAAACTGGGGAAAGCTGGCTGGGGGGGCCGCTGCTCGGGGACTGGCTGGGCATCGGTCGGCGGGTGGTGAGCAATTGTACTGTGCATCACTTGCTTTATGTATTATAATAATTATTATTACATTATTATTATTATTGTTATTATTATATTTCAATTATTACACTTTTTATGTCAACAGACGAGTTTTTCTCACTTGTGCTCTTCCAATTCTCTCCCCCATCCCACTGGGGGAGGGGGGAGTGAGCGAGCGGCTGCGTGGTGCTTAGTTGCCGACTGAGGTTAAACCACGACAGTCCTTTTTGGCGCCCAACGTGGGGCTCGAAGGGTTTGAGATAATAACAGATTAACCGAAGCGTATTAAGGAATTTATATCTGTTAACAGTTGTGGGTCACAATGTTGGTTTCTCTGTTCTCGATATTGATTTGTCTAATCTGCATCGTGCTTGTTTTTTGCTGTACATGTTAAAGATTGGTATTGGGTTTTGCAGTTTCCTGAAGTCTGCAGTGATTAGTGATGTTCCGCTTGGGAGGTTTATTTTTAAAACATTGAGCTTGAGCTTAATTTGGTATGTGAGTTTCGTAATGAAGCCATTACTGTACTACGGATACCACTTCGTGAAGACAACTAGCAATTACAGTTCTTCCTCTGAGAGTTTTTTTACGGAGGAAATACAGAATGGCAGTGTCACTACCTTCTTCTATGATGTTTCCTCCTTCATTACAGTAACTTTTCAGTATTTTGAACAGCCTTGGATAGTTAAGATACTTCTATTGGTACTTCTTGGGAATATTGTTTCGGTTTTGTCCAAAGTTGGTAAGCAATTTAAGAATATCATCCAGAGATCTGCCCCAAGGCTGAATAATTATGAGTGGCAGGGTGTGTGGGACAAGATGGGCAAGTACCTAGGCCAATGGGCACCCCCAGTGTTTTGGAATTTCACCCCTGAGCAAGTGCGGAATCCTGAAAAGTTAGTAGAATATTTGGACAAAGTATGCTGTCACCCTGGCAACTCCAGAGAGATGCAGATCATTGCGACGTGCTGGGGCCTGGCCCATGCCTACCGAGCCCTGTTCAACACCATTCAGTACCCTCAAAGGGAAGAGAAGGTCTCTGGATCTCATGGTAAGACAACACACACTGCAGCCACTCCGACCCTGGGGACAGGCCCTGCGGCAACTCAGACCCCGGTGACATGTCCTGTTGCTGAACCAAAGAACCAGCCTGTGCCGGTATCAGTCGACCCTGTACACAAGAAGAAATCTTGGAAGCGGAAGTCAGCTCGTTTAGTAAGGGAGGAAGAAACTTCCTCTAAAAGGGAGCCGGAGGAAGAAGTGGACGAGGCAGACTACCCCGGAGTAGGGCTATCACGAGAACAGCAGGAGGAGGGCCGGCACCTGCTCAGGGAGGAAGAATAGAATCATAGAATCATAGAATCATTGAGGTTGGAAAAGACCTCTAAGATCATCGAGTCCAACCGTCAACCCAACACCACCATGTCCACTAAACCATGTCCTTAAGTGCCTCATCTACTCGTCTTTTAAATACTTCCAGGGATGGGGACTCCACCACTTCCCTGGGCAGCCTGTTCCAATGTTTCACCACTCTTTCAGTAAAGAAATTTTTCCTTACATCCAATCTAAACCTCCCCTGCCGCAACTTGAGGCCATTTCCTCTTGTCCTATCGCTTGTTACTTGGGAGAAGAGACCGACACCCACCTCGCTACAGCCTCCTTTCAGGTAGTTGTAGAGAGCGATGAGGTCTCCCCTGAGCCTCCTTTTCTCCAGGCTAAACAACCCCAGTTCCCTCAGCCGCTCCTCATAAGACTTGTTCTCCAGACCCTTCACCAGCCTCGTTGCCCTTCTCTGGACACGCTCCAGCACCTCAACGTCCTTCTTGTAGTGAGGGGCCCAAAACTGAACACAGTAGTCGAGGTGCGGCCTCACCAGTGCCGAGTACAGGGGCACGATCACTTCCCTACTCCTGCTGGCCACACTATTTCTGATACAGGCCAGGATGCCATTGGCCTTCTTGGCCGCCTGGGCACACTGCCGGCTCATGTTCAGCCGGCTGTCGACCAGCACCCCCAGGTCCTTCTCTGCTGGGCAGCTTTCCAGCCACTCTTCCCCAAGCCTGTAGCGCTGCATGGGGTTGTTGTGGCCGAAGTGCAGGACCTGGCACTTGGCCTTGTTGAATCTCATACAATTGGCCTCGGCCCATCGATCCAGCCTGTCCAGGTCCCTCTGCAGAGCCTTCCTACCCTCGAGCAGATCAACACTCCCGCCCAACTTGGTGTCGTCTGCGAACTTACTGAGGGTGCACTCGATCCCCTCATCCAGATCATCGATAAAGATATTGAACAAGACCGGCCCCAGTACTGAGCCCTGGGGAACACCGCTCGTGACCGGCCGCCAACTGGATTTGACTCCATTCACCACAACTCTCTGGGCCCGGCCGTCCAGCCAGTTTTTGACCCAGCGCAGAGTACACCTGTCCAAGCCGTGAGCCGCCAGCTTCTCCAGGAGAATGCTGTGGGAGACGGTGTCAAAGGCCTTGCTGAAGTCCAGGTAGACCACATCCACAGCCTTTCCCTCATCCACTAGGCGGGTCACCTGGTCATAGAAGGAGATCAGGTTGGTCAAGCAGGACCTGCCTCTCATGAATCCGTGCTGGCTAGGCCGGATCCCCTGGTTGTCCCGCTCATGCCTTGTGAGCGCCCTCAAGATGAACCGCTCCATAATCTTCCCCGGCACCGAGGTCAGGCTGACAGGCCTGTAGTTCCCCGGATCCTCCTTCCGGCCCTTCTTGTAGATGGGCGTCACATTGGCAAGCCTAAATGATGGAGAGTGGCTTGGCGAGCTCCTCCGCCAGCTCCCTCAGCACTCTCGGGTGGATCCCATCCGGCCCCATAGACTTGTGAGCGTCCAGGTGGCGTAGCAGGTCATTGACTGCTTCCTCTTTGATTATGGGTGGTTCATCCTGCTCGCCGTCCCTGTCTTCCAGCTCAGGGGGCCGAGTACGCTGAGGATAACTGGTCTGCCTGTTAAAGACTGAGGCAAAGAAGGCACTGAGTACCTCAGCCTTTTCCTTATCCTCAGTGACAATGTTCCCCCCTGCATCCAATAAAGGATGGAGATTCTCCTTGGCTCTCTTCTTGTCATTAATATATTTGCAAAAGCTTTTTTTGTTGTCTTTAACGACAGCGGCCAGATTGCGTTCTAGGTGGAGGAAGAAGAGGAAGAACTCATAAACGAGGCAGTGATCACCCGATCTCTATCCCTGAGTGAGCTGCGAGATATACAAAAAGATTTCAGCCGTCATCCAGGCGAGCATATTGTCACCTGGCTGCTCCGATGCTGGGATAATGGGGCCAGTAGCCTGGAATTAGAGGGTAGGGAAGCCAAGCAGCTGGGATCCCTTTCTAGGGAAGGGGGCATTGAGAAAGCAATTGGAAAAGGGACACGAGTCCTCAGCCTTTGGAGGCGACTCTTGTCAAGTGTGAAGGAAAGGTATCCCTTTAAGGAAGATGTCATTTGTCGCCCAGGCAAGTGGACCACCATGGAGAAGGGTATCCAGTTCCTGAGGGAATTAGCTGTGCTGGAGGCGATTTATGATGACCTGAACAATGAACAACTATCCAAAGATCCAGACGAAGTCAAGTGCACACGACCCATGTGGCGGAAGTTTGTAAGGAGCGCACCATTGTCATATGCCAATTCATTAGCAGTGATGACCTGGAAAGATGGAGAGGAACAAACGGTGGATGAATTGGCTGGCCAACTGGCAATACGAGGAAAGTCTCCCTTCCTCCCTCGTCTCGGCTGTGGAGAAACTGTCCCGGGAGATCCAGCAACTCAAAGAGGATAGGTCCTACTCCCCACCTGTACGGACCAGTATCTCGGCTATTAGGAGTAAGCGTTCTTTTGCTCAAGAGAGAGAATATAAAGGGTACACACCACGGGGCACCCTATGGTTTTATCTGCGTGACCACGGAGAGGACATGAGGAAGTGGGATGGGAAAGCTACCGCAGCCCTAGGGGCACGGGTACGTGAGTTGCAAGGGAAAACAATCACAAAAGGGGGTTCTTCCAGGAAAATTGCTGCTCCAGTTTCCAGCAGGCAGTTCCCCAGAGAGAGTAGAAGGGCTGATCTTACTCCTGATCTTAATGAAGAAACTTCTGACTCGTATGTACAAGAAATGAGAAACGAATACTGTGATGAGGATTAGAGGGGCCCTGCCTCCAGCCAGGGGGAGGAAAGGGACAACCGGGTTTACTGGACTGTGTGGATTCGGTGGCCTGGCACATCAGACCCACAGGAGTATAAGGCTCTAGTGGACACCGGTGCACAGTGTACCCTAATGCCATCAAGCTATATAGGGGCAGAACCCATCTGTATTTCTGGGGTGACGGGGGGATCCCAACAGCTAACTGTATTGGAAGCCGAAGTGAGTCTAACTGGGAATGGGTGGCAGAAGCACCCCATTGTGACTGGCCCAGAGGCTCCGTGCATCCTTGGCATAGACGACCTCAGGAGAGGGTATTTCAAGGACCCAAAAGGGTACCGGTGGGCTTTTGGTATAGCTGCCTTGGAGACAGAAGAAATGAAACAGCTGTTTACCCCGCCCGGTCTCTCTAAGGACCCTTCTATTGCGGGGTTGCTGAAGGTCGAAGACCAACAGGTACCGATCGCTACCACCTCAGTGCACCAGCGGCAATATCGCACCAACTGAGACTCCCTGATTCCCATTCATGAGCTGATTCGTCGACTGGAGAGCCAAGGAGTGATCAGCAAGACCCGCTCACCCTTTAACAGTCCCATATGGCCAGCGCGGAAGTCTAATGGAGAGTGGAGACTAACAGTAGACTATCGTGGCCTGAATGAAGTCACGCCACCGCTGAGTGCTGCTGTGCCAGACATGCTAGAACTTCAATACGAACTGCAGTCAAAGGCAGCCAAGTGGTATGCCACAGTTGTTATTGCTAATCCGTTTTTCTCAATCCCTTTGGCAGCAGAGTGCAGGCCACAGTTTGCTTTCACTTGGAGGGGCGTCCAGTACACCTGGAAGCGACTTCCCCAGGGGTGGAAACACAGCCCCACCATTTGCCATGGACTGATCCAGACTGCGCTGGAACAGGGTGAGGCTCCAGAACACCTGCAATACATTGATGACATCATCGTGTGGGGCAGCACAGCAGGAGACGTTTTTGAGAAAGGGAAGGAAATAGTCCAAATCCTGCTGAAGGCCGGTTTTGCCATAAAACAAAGTAAGGTCAAGGGACCTGCACAGGAGATCCAGTTTTTAGGAATAAAATGGCAAGATGGACGTCGTCGGATCCCAATGGATGTGATCAACAAAATAACAGCCATGTCTCCACCAACTAGCAAAAAGGAAACACAAGCTTTCTTAGGCGTTGTGGGTTTTTGGAGAATGCACATTCCAAATTACAGTCTGATTGTAAACCCTCTCTATCAAGTGACCCGGAAGAAGAACGATTTCAAATGGGGCCCTGAGCAACGACAAGCTTTTGAACAAATTAAACGGGAGATAGTTCACGCAGTAGCCCTGGGGCCAGTCCGGGCAGGGCAAGAGGTAAAAAATGTGCTCTATACCGCAGCCGGGGAGAACGGCCCTACCTGGAGCCTCTGGCAGAAAGCACCAGGGGAGACTCGAGGTCGACCCCTAGGGTTTTGGAGTCGGAGATACACAGGATCCACTATACTCCAACTGAAAAAGAGATATTGGCAGCATATGAAGGGGTTCAAGCTGCTTCAGAAGTGATCGGCACTGAAGCACAGCTCCTCCTGGCACCCCGACTGCCGGTGCTGGGCTGGATGTTCAGAGGGAGGGTCCCCTGTACACATCATGCAACTGATGCTACATGGAGTAAGTGGGTCGCACTGATCACACAACGGGCTCGAATAGGAAACCCCAGTCGCCCAGGAATCCTGGAAGTGATCATGGATTGGCCAGAGGGCAAAGATTTTGGAATATTGCCAGAGGAGGAGGTGACGCGTGCTGAAGAGGCCCCAGTGTATAATGAACTACCAGGAAATGAGAAGCAATATGCCCTGTTCACTGATGGGTCCTGTCGTCTTATGGGAAAGCATCGGAGGTGGAAAGCTGCTGTATGGAGTCCTATGCGACAAGTTCTAGAAACGTCTGAAGGAGAAGGTGAATTGAGCCAATTTGCAGAAGTAAAGGCCATCCAGCTGGCTTTAGGCATTGCTGACCGAGAAAAGTGGCCAGAGCTCTATCTCTACACTGACTCATGGATGGTGGCAAATGCCCTGTGGGGGTGGTTGCAGAAATGGAAGCAGAGCAACTTGGCAGCGCAGAGGCAAACCCATCTGGGCTGCCGCATTGTGGCAAGATATTGCTGCCCGGGTGGAGAACCTGGTTGTAAAAGTCCGTCACGTAGATGCTCACGTACCCAAGAGTCGGGCCACTGAAGAACATCAAAACAACCAGCAGGTGGATCAGGCTGCTAAGATTGAAGTGGCTCAGGGGGATCTGGACTGGCAACAGAAGGGTGAGTTATTTTTAGCTCGGTGGGCCCATGACACCTCAGGCCACCAAGGAAGAGATGCAACATACAGGTGGGCTCGTGATCGAGGGGTGGACTTGACCATGGACACTATTGCGCAGGTTATCCATGAATGCGAAACATGCGCTGCAATCAAGCAAGCCAAGCGGTTAAAGCCTCTCTGGTATGGAGGACGATGGCTGAAATATAACTATGGGGAGGCCTGGCAGATCGATTATATCACACTCCCACAAACCCGCCAAGGCAAGCGCCACGTGCTTACAATGGTGGAGGCAACCCCCGGATGGCTGGAAACATATCCCGTGCCCCATGCCACTGCCCGGAACACTATCCTGGGCCTTGAGAAGCAAGTCCTATGGCGACATGGCACCCCAGAAAGAATTGAGTCAGACAACGGGACTCATTTCCGAAACAACTTCATAGACAGCTGGGCCAAAGAGCACAGCATCGAGTGGGTGTATCACATCCCCTGTCATGCACCAGCTTCTGGGAAAATTGAACGATACAATGGACTGTTAAAGACTACGCTGAGAGCAATGGGTGGCGGGACGTTCAAACATTGGGGGACACATTTAGCAAAGGCCACCTGGTTAGTCAACACGAGGGGATCTGCCAATCGAGCAGGCCCTGCCCAGTCAGAGCTTTTACGTACTGTAGATGGGAATAAAGTTCCTGTAGTGCCCATAAAAACTATGCTGGGGAAGACAGTCTGGGTTATTCCTGCCTCGGGCAAAGGCAAACCCATCCGTGGGCTTGCTTTTGCTCAAGGACCTGGGTGCGCTTGGTGGATAATGCAGAACGATGGGGAAGTCCGATGTGTACCTCAAGGGGATTGGATTTTGGGTGAGAATAGCCAATGATCTGAATTATGTGATGTTAAGTGCTACATAATATTATATGCCATACTAATGTTATTACAATAAGAATCACCCAGACTAATGAAGAATAACTTCAGTGAAACCAAGCAAAGCACAGTGATGATGGTACCAGAACTGACTTCAACATGAAACAATCCAACACCACATACCATCTCCATTTTTTCCTGCCCTGGAACATTATTATGACAGATGGAGCCCAAAGTCATGGACTAAATGAACTCACTGAACATTTTAGAGCGATGGCCCATTGACTAATGGAATGAAATCTGTGTGTGTGTATATATATATATAAAAAAAAAATAAACCAGGAAAGGGGGTGGTGATTAATGGAAATGTACTGGAAAATATGAGACTTGAGCATGACGTAGATGGTATAGAAGAAGGGGTGGATATTGTCCTGGTTTCAGCAGGGATAGAGTTAATTTCCTTCCTAGTAGCTGGTACAGTGCTGTGTTTTGGATTTAGGATGAGAACAAAGTTGATAACACACCGATGTTTCAGTTGTTGCTAAGTAGTGCTTACACTAGCCAAGGTCTTTTCAGCTTCCCATGCTCTACCGACTGAGAAGGCTGAAGGTGCACAAGAAGCTGGGAGGGGGCACAGCCAAACTGGCCAAAGGGAGATTCCATACCATGTGGCGTCATGCTCAGTACATAAACTGGGGAAAGCTGGCCGGGGGGGCCGCTGCTCGGGGACTGGCTGGGCATCGGTCGGCGGGTGGTGAGCAATTGTACTGTGCATCACTTGTTTTGTGTATTATTATTATTATCATATTATTATTATCATTTTATTTCAATTATTAAACTGTTTTTTATCTCAACCCACGAGTTTTTTCTCACTTGTGCTCTTCCAATTCTCTCCCCCATCCCACCGGGGGAGGGGGGAGTGAGCGAGTGGCTGTGTGGTACTCGGTTGCCAACTGAGGTTAAACCACGACAGTAGGGAAAATTGAGAAAGCGGAATTCCCCTTGTTACCATGGAAATTGCAACTTGGCTGACTGACAAAGGAAAATAGGTTTGTTGTATTAATAACTTCAGCAGCTGAAGAGGACACCATATTTATAGAATCAGAGAATCACAGAATAATTAAGGTTGAAAGGGACCTCTGGAGATCATCTAGTCCAACCTCCTGTTCAAAGTAGGTCCAACTAGATCAGATCACTCAGGATATTGACCAGTTGAGTTTTGAGTATCTCCCAAGGATGGAGACTCCAGTCTCTTTGGGCAACCTCTTCCAGTGTTTGACCACCAATGAAAATTGTTTCTTATTCCCATGTTTCAAGTTGTGCCTGTTGCATCCTGTCCTGTCACTGTGCACTTCCAGGAAGAGTCTGGCTCTGTCTTCTCTATATCTTCCCATGAGGCAGTTGTAGACAGCACTTAAATATTCTCTGCAAAGTTAATTTCCAACCACTCATCCCCCTCTGTAGTGTTGCATGAGGTTATTCCGTACCAGGACTTTGGACTTGTCCTTGTTAAACGTTCTGAGGTTCCTGTTACCCCATTTCTCCAGCCTGTTGAGAATTTCAGGTCCCTCTCAGCATGCCCTCCAGCATATCAATCACTCCTCTGTCTTGGTATCATCTGCAGGCTTGCTGAGGGTGAACTTCCTATTTTCCAGGTCATTAACAAAGATGTTAAACATTATGGGTCTCAGTATCTGTCCCTGACGGACTCAGTGATTAACCAGCCAACAGTTGGACTTTGTACCCCTGATCACACAATCCCTTGAGCCCAGCAATCCTGTCAATTTTCCACTTACTTGACCATCTGCTTATCCGGTCCATATCTCACCAATTTTGGTATTAGGATACTGTGGGATACCATGTCAAAAAGACCTTGCAAAGTGCAGTGCAATAATCTCATCATAGGAGTCAGTTGGTTTAATGTCAGTGGCCTTTGAGCTGCTAAAGATACATATTGATTTATTGATTTTTGCCTGGTTCTTTTCATCCAGTAGTTTTGACCCTGCTATTTATACTCAGTTAAAGCTTCTGGTTTCTGTTGTTCAGTTGACCTGGTACTGTTTGACAACTTGGAGATTGTGTCGAATGAGTGAAGGGAGGAACAGGAGCCCGTGAAGGGAGACCTGCACCGTCTTATGGCTCCTGATAGGTGGTACAACACAGTTGCATTTGACACAGATTTTTCAATCAGAATGCTATTTGTCTCTACTTGCCAGGATCCCTAGCTGGCTGAAGTCTCTGGGAAGGCACTATGTCCTTTCCTCCTCTGAAAAGAAAGAAGATTATGTATTGTGCTTGCATAGCCAAGAAGTATGATAGAAGTTGTAGTTTAGTCATTGCTGATAGACAACACTTTGCAAAGGCACCATTCAGAAAAGAAGTCTTTAATTTCAGCTGAAATATATTAAACTTCAACCAGAAAGAAAACCTTTACTGATTTTGAGGAATTCCATGATTTGGCAAAAAAAACCCCCATAATTGTTCTTCTTCATGGAAAACAGAAAATCTTTTGGGAAAAAAATCATCAAAAATTTATTTTTTTGCTGAAGAACAGTTTAGCTAGAAAATATTTCCAATCTGTCAGATAAGGCTTGGTGTAGTGAGTCAATGGAACCTAGCTGACAATTAAGTCCTGTCATTTAAATGTAAAGACAGAACTAATGACAAGTATGTACACTTTGTAAAATCCCCAAAGTCACTCTAATAATAAAGTGCCTGCTTACAAGCCTGTATTGAAACATTTGTTGAAATTATTTGAATGAACATTTCCAATATATGTTTGAAAACCCAAACTGTGCACACACCAACAAAAACCTTGGTAACATAATTTATTATTCATACAAAACAAGTAGGATAGTGCGGATAGTTCTTTTCCTTACAAAATTCCTATAACGAAGGAAAGCCACACAGATTTACAAATGTTAACAATAGTCGTGTGATGTTAGGGGGACCAAGTAAAATAATTGCCCAATATCTCTGATTCATCAGACCTCAGAGTTATTTGCCCTATCCCAAACATCCATGTGACCTCGTAAATACCTGACATGCTCTAACAAATCTCCATTACATTCTTTCTCAGGATATTGTAGCTACTTCCTTGTACCTTGCAGTAAAAGTGTTAGAATAGTAGCTCATGTATCATTACCCTTGCATGACATCAGTTCTTGCAAATATCTTCCTAGCATTTATCTTAGTGGTTTCCATTTGAATTTGTGTAAACATTTTGTGCTATTAAACTAGAAGTCACTTAATTTTGCACCTGTCCCTTCCTCAGTTTAAATAATACACACATATTTCTCCTTCCTGCTATTGTTCTCCCATATAGGAAAAGTAAGGAGATTCAGAGTCTGCAAATTGTAAAGGAAATTACATTAACATATATTGGAAAAGCACATTCATAATAAATGAGTTAGCAAGTGCCTGAGTTTGCTATAGAAAAAATCCAACCATCAGTATCAAAGGCTTTTTTCCATAAATTGCAGGTATCTATTCTTTTTTTGCACGTAGTCGACATCCAATTTCTATTTCACCCAATGGGAATGGGGTTATTTGTTTTCTTTCCCCAGCACTGACAAAACCTGTGAAGAGCAAGAGGGCAAATGATTTATACATTCTGTTTATTCAGTGTCCCCATGACATTAACCATGTGGGATTATATACCACATGGATGGGAGGAGGTTTAAATCAATAGTGATGGAGCTGTGGGGGCTTCAGAGGAGGAGATCTCGAGACACAAAGAAATATTTTGAGCAACATAATTGAAATGTGGCACTAACCAAGGTTAAGTGCCTGACACAATGAATTGCAGAGTCTCAGTGCAGAGAGATCTTGATAAATGTAAGGACTGGGCCAACAGGTAGCTTATGAGTTTCAATAAAGAAAAGTGGAAGAAGCCCATGCACTGGTACGGCTGGGAATGGACTGGCAACAAGAGCACTGTTGTTGCATATAAGGCAAACCTGGCTGATGTGCTGGGGTACATTAGGAGGGGTATAGCTAGCAGATCAAGGAAATTTATTATCACATACTATTCTGTGCTGGTGAGGCTGGCTCTGGAATATTGCCTCTAGTTTTATTCATCTCCCTTCAAGAAGGACGTGGACAAACTGGAAAGGGTCCAGCGGAGGGCTGCCAACATGGGCTAGGGGCCTACAGTATATATGCTGTGAAGAAAGGCTGAAGGATTTATTTAACCTAGTGAAGAGGAGGCTAATGGGTGATCTAATAGCTACCTATCACTACTTGAAGGGCAATTACAATGATGACAGCCAAATTCTTGGTAGTGCTAGATCATATAACAGAGGCAGTGGCCAGAAATTGTGGCTTGGGAGGTTCAGGTTGTACATTAGGGGCATTAGAAAGGATGTTTTTGCTAGAAAAAACTAGTGCAGCACTAGAACAGGTTGCCCAGAGAGGTCACTCAGTCCATGGAGGTTTTTCAAGACTTGGCTAAAAAAGCCATGGCTGATGTGTTTTAGTCTGATAAATAGTCTCACTTAAAGTAGGAGATTGGACTAAATGAACACCAGTGGCCCTTCCAGCCCACATTTCTAAGCTTCTGTGAACTAAACTGATTTGAAATTTGTTCACTTTAATGCCACTAATAAATCCAGACCTGGAGGATGTAGAATCATAGAATCATAGAATGGTTTGGGTTGGAAGGGACCTCTAAAGGTCATCTAGTCCAACCCCCCTGCCATGGGCAGGGACATCTTCAACTAGATCAGGTTGCTCAGAGCCCCGTCCAACCTGACCTTGAATGTTTCCAGGGATGGGGCATCCACCACCTCTCTGGGCAACCTGTTCCACAGGTATGCAACATGTATATGTAACACAATATGTTATTCATAGAATCATAGAATGGTTTGGGGACAATCATAGAATCATTTAGGTTGGAAAAGACCTATAAGATCATCGAGTCCAACCGTAAACCTAACACTGCCAAGTCCACCACTAAACCATGTCCCTAAGCACCACATCTACATGTCTTTTAAATACCTCCAGGGATGGGGACTCAACCACTTCCCTGGGCAGCCTGTTCCAGTGCTTGACAACCCTTTCGGTGAATAATTTTTTCCTAATATCCAATCTAAACCTCCCCTGGTGCAACTTGAGGCCATTTCCTCTCATCTTATCACTTGCTACTTGGGAGAAGAGACTGACGACCAACCTCCTTTCAGGTAGTTGTAGAGAGCAGTAAGGTGTCCCCTCAGCCTCCTTTTCTCCAGGCTAAACAACTCCAGTCCCCTCAGCCGTTCCTCATGAGACTTGTGTTCTAGACCCTTCACCAGCTTCATTGCTCTCCTTTGGACACGCTCCGGCACCTCAATGTCTTTCTTGTAGTGAGGGGCCCAAAACTGAACACAGTATTCGAGGTGGGGCCTCACCAGTGCCGAGTACAGGGGCACGATCACTTCCCTGGCCACACTATTTCTGATACAGGCCAGGATGCTATTGGCCTTCTTGGCCGCCTGGGCACACTGCCGGCTCATGTTCAGCCGGCTGTCGACCAACACCCCCAGGTCCTTTTCCGCCAGGCAGCTTTCCAGCCACTCTTCCCCAAGCCTGTAGCGCTGCATGGGGTTGTTGTGGCCGAAGTGCAGGACCCGGCACTTGGCCTTGTTGAACCTCATACAATTGGCCTTGGCCCATTGATCCAGCCTGTCCAGGTCCCTCTGCAGAGCCTTCCTACCCTCGAGCAGATCAACACTCCCGCCCAACTTGGTGTTGTCTGCAAACTTACTGAGGGTGCGCTTGATCCCCTTGTCGAGATCATTGACAAAGATATTAAACAAAACTGGCCCCAATACTGAGCCCTGGGGAACAGCACTTGTGACTGGCCACCAACTGGATTGAACTCCATTCACCACAACTCTCTGGGCCCAGCCGTCCAGCCAGTTTTTTACCCAGCAAAGAGTACGCCCGTCCAAGCCATGAGCAGCCAGTTTCTCCAGGTGAATGCTGTGGGAAATGGTGTCAAAGGCTTTACTAAAGTCCAGGTAGACCACATCCACAGCCTTTCCCTCATCCACTAAGCGGGTCACCTGGTCATAGAAGGAGATCAGGTTGGTCAAGCAGGACCTGCCTTTCATAAACCCATGCTGACTGGGCCTGATCACCTGGGTGTCCTGTACGTGCCGTGTGATGGCACTCAGGATGATCTGCTCCATAACCTTCCCTGGCACCAAGGTCAGGCTGACAGGCCTGTAGTCCTGGTAGGTAGGAAGGGACCTTTAAAGATCATCAAGTCCAACCCCCTTGCCATGGGCAGGGACATCTTTCACTAGATCAGGTTGCTCAAAGCCCCATCCAACCTGACCTTGAACACATCCAGTGATGGGGCATCCACAACTTCTCTGGGCAACCTAGCTACAAAAGAACTGAAATCGTTCTTAATGATCTTTACTAAATGTTATAATAGATAAACAGCCAACAGCATTCCTGGAAGCTAGAAAAAATGAGGAAAGGCAAAATTTGGTAGTATAATGAGGAATACCTAAAGGTTTTTTATGGTATAATGACAAATTTTATGATTTGCTGTTGTGGAAGCAAGTAGAAACAGTCAACGTCTTTCTGTCTATTTGCCTCTTAATTGGAAAAGGATGCCTATTTTGCATAGCTGCTTATTTTCAGGGAAACCACCTTCCATCCAATCACATACTCCAGAGGAATAATTTTAAGAGGACAAGTTTCAAAAACTTTATTTCTGAAGTATTGGTAGAAAGTGATTGGAACGGCTAAGCTTGTTGTTTTGAAGTCTAAAGCATCTCTAGTCACCACTGTAGGAAATGCATGGGTGGACACCAGTACCTGCCTAGGACAAGCTGCAGATTCCACACAGCACCACTCTTCATGGAAGCATCTGAAGCATGTTGGAAATAACCTTTTCATACCACGATGTAAGATCTCAGAGAGAGTACAAGGAGCGTCATTCTTTCAGTGATGAAACTTTCATAACTACAGTGACATATGAAGGTCTATTTTCAGTCCTGCTGCAGAGACAAGGTGTAAGAACAGGTAATTGACTTTCTGATTTAGCATTTAGTGAGGTTAAGTTTCAGTTGTGTTCCACTGATATGGTCTGGTGCAGCATTGTGGGCATTTTTCAGACGTTTCAGGAGTTTTTTTAAATATAGTGTTGTTCAGGTAATACTAGACTTCTGGCTACTGAGAGTCAGGGATACCAAACTTGGAAAAGTACTGGGTACCAATGCAAAACAAAATAACACATATTCAGAATAGAAAAGTCCATTGTGTTAAGTAAATATGATGGGATATTTGTTTTTTATTTAGCAATTTGGCGATATGTGAACTGTGACCCAAGAGTAGAAAATATCTTTAACCACAAAGTTCTTCTAATTGTTCTTTTATGTGTAGAGGTGGATGGACGAAGGTCACTATGACCTCTGGGGCTTATTTAAAACCATACATAACTTCAGCATTATTCTGTATTTCCATTAATCTTTGAAACCATTCCAAAGATGCAATCACTTTGATATAGAATTATAGTTTGTGAAGCTCTTGAGAGTTAGCATCTCATGCTGAAAATTATAGAGGGCATATTTTTTATTGTACCAGCATCATGGTAAGACAAATTTTAATTTTGTGAACAAAACCTTTTACACAACAAGGTGTTTCTTCAATGTTGTCTCTTCTGATAGCTGAAACTAAGGTCATAGTCAACTGAAGTTGCAAAAACGGTGGTGGAAGCAGTGCATCTTTTAAGTACATGCAAGTTCAGTGTAGCCAGTAGATGCCTGTTCTATATAAGAATACCAGCAAGCGCAGTACAGAATTCAGCAGATATACAATATGAATCAAAAGTCATATTTACTTGCAAGGAATCCATAAGAGAAGTTTTGTCTTACAGATGTTGAACACAGAACAGAACTATGTTGAAAATACCTAAAATATGGCAAGGAGGTTGTAACAAGGTGGGTGTCGGTCTCTTCTCCCAAGTAGCAAGTGATAGGACGAGAGGAAACAGCCTCAAGTTGCACCAGGGGAGGTTTAGATTGGATATTAGGAAAAAATTATTCACCGAAAAGGTTGTCAAGCATTGGAACAGGCTGCCCAGGGAAGTGGTTGAGTCCCCATCCCTGGAAGTATTTAAAAGACGTGTAGATGAGGCGCTTAGGGACATGGTTTAGTGGGCATGGTGGTATTGGGTTGATGGTTGGACTTGATGATCTTAGAAGTCTTTTCCAACCTTAATGATTCTATAATTCTATGATTCTATGGTGCGTTGTCATGCCAGGCCTATCAGAACATGGAACTGCGCACCCTCCGGCACGCCCTCCGCGTCCTGTGTCATCTGACCTCTTGTTTAAGGTTTATCGCTGCTATGCAGACCGTGACTTGTTTTACCACAATGTTTGAGACATTAACTCTTTCAGTCTCTCACGCCACCCCGTGGCTCAAACATTGTCTATATAATCTTCATCCAGGGTGGTGATTTTCACATAACGGAGAGAGGATAGAGAAGATAAAAGTCGCGAAATCATACATTTTATAATAGCAAGGTCAGTCATTAAAAACAAGAACCCACAGCCCAACGTCATAGCAATATTTAAAAGCCATTTTCTCCAACCTGTAAGTCCCAGTGAATTCAGGAGAGAGTTGAACCAAGATCCAGGGCTCCAGCCATTAAACCAGTCCTTCGGCTGCATTGCCTGGAAAAGCTCTCCGGTCTGCTCTGACACCTCTCTCATCTTCTTTCGTGCTTCTTCTATGGTGGTAGTTGCATTGTGTATGGTGAGACAGCATTCTCCATTGGTGAGATTTAACATTCCACATACTCCCTGCTCTTTTAACAATAACATATCTAAAGCTAATCTGTTTTGTAAAGTCATTTTAGACGCCTGTTGAATCTGTATATTCATTTCCTTGAAGGCATGTTTGGTCCAATTGCTTAGCACGTGTATTTGCCAGGTCAGATTTTCTAAGACAAACTGGTGTCTTTTAAGGGTCACATATGGGGTAAATATATTTTCTAACACCAGAGATGTTGTCATGCCCCAGGTATAATAATCAGGTACTCGGATTCCATGCACCGCCCATTCGGGTCGCGCCTGGGACCCATCACTTTCCTGGCGCCTTCTGTTTTGATGAGGCACTGAGAAATTGAACACTCTAGAAGGACACATTGTAGGAACTCCTATTCCACACTGTAATCCGGCATGTTGTCTCACATTAAGATGGGGATATAATTTTCCATTCGAGCATCCCCATAATGTTCCTTGTGGGGCAGGGTACTATGTTGTACTACATTGGTAACCATCATCTCTGGGTACCCAAGTACCCTGTAGGTCCCTATCCCACACCTTTTGGCGTTCCGGACCATGGCTTGTGGGAATACCGCACCTATTGTCCAAATTTTGGAAACCCCAGGAAGGGTATCCCCAACAAGTACACATATCCCATATAAAGGTTCGGAGTTCAGGGATATACCATGTCTCAATGGGGTCTCCTGCACCTGTGGTGCAATTTAGGGTGGTGGTACAGTTCATTAACTGAGAGTATCCTGGGGAGGGGACTTCAGCGTATTTCTCATCAACTGGATGATTGGGATTGGTGTCTCCGTACAACATATGTTTGATAGACCAAGCCCATTCATATCTGGTTCTATTAATTTTACCATATTCCTGGCCTGGGTGATCCGGAATCTGTATACACCATGTAGGAGACCACTTAATCATATAGGGGTGCTCAAAAGGTTCCATTTCAGGAGGTGGAGGCCAGTAGGGGATTTGGGTACATGATATTCTGTGGGGATTCGCACAGTGAGTTTGGCTCCACCATTTACCTGACGCGTTATGTATGTATGTTCATTAAATCTTCAGGACAAGGAGATATTGGCAATCTAAACAGAGCTTCTAACATGGGAGTTACTGGATCACTCATATTCCATCTATTACATGTTTTGTTCCAAAGATCAGTCCAGTTTTCCAGGGGAATTTGATAAAACACATCCTGGTTCACCCTCCAGGCCCCACCAAAAGTATTGTTAGGTTGATTCTCGAATGGAGCTTTCACTCTGCCCCAAGTGCAATTGGCGATACAGTTATTAATGACTGTACGTAATTTACTTTCCAGCAACTTGGAGAGGTTAAGATTAACTATAGAGAAGCCAATACCTTCTCCTGAAGACTTGGGAATTGGGACACAAATTCCTTGGTTAGTATCGTTCCAGATGTGCGCGAACCCTTGAATTAGTTTCCAGGCAAGGTTCGGAGACTCATCTCCTCTTCCCTCACCAAGGATGGCAAAGGCGAGGAAGAGGGTTTTCCAAAGCATCATGTTTTGCTATAACATACAAAAACAATAAAGAAAACTACACAGATGATGCAAATAATCACTAGGGGTAATAATGTACGCATATGGTCTGTAAAGACTTCTGCGACAACCTGCAAATACATAGAACAAGAACAGAGCAGGTTCAAAAGGACGGCACAATCCATCGAGTATTAATTCAATGATCCCTTCTGTGGGCGTCAGTGGCTATCCAGGCATAGAGGTTAAGCGGAGTTTTCAGAGTTAAGGGTACTTCTCCTACCCTTGGTAAGTCTAACAAAACGGGTTGTGTTGGGTAGTGGAGTGGTTTTACCGGGTCCTTCGTTTCCCTCTTCCCCGGGAGCAGGGAGAGGGGTTTGGGGCAAAATGCGGTGAGCCTGGGACATCCATTGACCCCCCCAGCAACCGCTCACTTTCGCTATGGCATCGGGGAGTCATGCAGACCATCCGGAATTGTGGAGCCTAAGGACACATTTCAGCAATCCATTTGTCCTTTCCACTATCCCATTAGCTTGAGGATAGTAGGGGGTGTGAAATATCCATTGTATTCCCTCGCCTTTTGCCCATTCCTGAACCACCTCGGCAGTAAAGTGGCTACCGTTATCTGATTGGATCGACTGGGGTTTAGGTAGATAACTAAACCATAGCTTCAACCCTTTCACCGCGTTGTCCCCAGTTGCTCTCGCAACGGCCTCAGCCTTGGTAAGTCCCGACACCACTTCCACCCGGACAAGAACATCCTGCTTCCTGTCTGACTTTTTAAAAGGTCCTATGTAATCAACTTGCCAGGTCTCCCAGAGGCCCTTCCCGTCCCGTAAGTGGAGAGGGGGTTCTTGCAAGGGGTGCCTCTCTAATCTGGTACGGCACTGACTACAAGCAGAAATGATCGCATTACACAGTTCCCGAGTAACAGGCCAGCCCTTGCCACCAGCTTCTTTGAAAAGGTCTTTAACCCCTGAATGACCGTGTTTCACGTGTAACCAGTCTAACAGATATTCCCACTTTTCTTCTTCAGCTTCTGCTGCCACTGTAGCTAAACGGGTTAGCGAATCTACCTGGTTATTCCAAACGTGGGCTGGGTGATTCCCCCTTTGGTGTGCAGCTACCCATCCCACCAAGAAAGTCCCCTGTTAAGCAGCATTTAAGATTTCCTCCCATTTTTCCCTTTGCCACACGGGTACCCGGTTAACTTCCCACTGATTTTGTTCCCAGAAGGGGAGCCACTCAGTACATCCTTTAAATACAGCATATGAATCCATATAAATAAATGTTGGTTCTTTGCTCTCAGCCTCTCTTTTTCTCACACTCCAAACTGCTATCAACTCCCCTACCTGAGCACTTCCCTCCCCCTCCATTACAATTCGCTCCTCCGAATCAACATGTAAGGCTGCTGCCCGGTATTTCCATACCTTTCCTTCTCTTTTTGAAGATGCATCAGTAAACCACGCATTCTTCAAGTGAGGTTCAAACGGGGGAGCTGGTTTTATAAGGGAAGGGGGGGTCTCCTGGTTGGATTGGTTATCAGGTGACTCTTGTATCTGAAGTACCTTAGGTGTTCCTTCTTCTCTCTTACGTGCATGACAATAGTGATCCAGTTGTGCATACCATTTTCTGACTGTTTCCCCGCTGTGCAACCCCTGCGGGGGGTGGGGTCCCAGCCAATACGGGTTTCAGGACCTTAAAGGGCCCTCTCAAAATAATTGATTGTTGCCTTATGATTTTTTCGGCTTCCTGCAGGGCTAGATTAGCTATAAAAAGGCCCTTTTCCCAAACTGAATATCGTTTTTCTGCATCTTTGAAACTGCATGAATAAAACCCGATGGGACGAGTCGGACCCTCAGGTCCGCGTTGCCACATGTGTATTGATAGCCCATGAATGGCAAAACCCCATTTGATATGGAGGGGATCAGTCGGGTGTATCGGCCCTAAGGACTGATATACTCCAGCCTCAAAAATCAGCAGCTTTAAGGCTTCCTCATGGATAGGGGTCCAATCCCAAGAGGCCCTTTTGCGTGTCAAATCGTATAGGGGTCAGGCTATGATGGAAAAATCTGGAATGTGTTTCCTCCAAAATACCAACAGGCCTAAGGCATGTTGGCATTCCCTTTTGTTTCCGGGCATTCCCACTTGTTCAGGGGTAGTCAAGGTTTCAGGGGGAATACACACTATCCCACCCCTCCACCAGATACCCAGGAACTTTACCTCCGAGGATGGGAGCTGTACCTTCTCTGTCTGGATCTGGAGTTCTAAACTTTCCAGGTGAGTGATTATTTTTGTCTGGGTCTGTCCCACTACGCTGGTATCGGGGCCGCCAATCAATATATCATCAATATATTGGTATATCCTAACTCCCTTCTCGGGGTAATCCAGGCAAGCTCCTGTGCCAGTGAGTAGTGGGCAATGGTCGGTGAGTGGTGCTATCCCTGAGGAAGACGTGTAAAAGTAAACTGCACCCCTTCCCTGGTAAAAGCAAAACGATCTCTATCTGCTTCCTGCAAGGGAACCATAAAAAACATGTCTTTCACATCAATAGTTGCCAAGATCTGGTGGGCTTGTTCCTGTATGGTTGCAATCAGCTCGGCCATGTTAGGCACTGCAGCTGTTAAGGGACCTGTATTGGCATTCAGGTGCCGATAATCAATTGTTAATCGCCACTTTCCATTTGGTTTATGGACTGGCCACACAGGGGAGTTATAAGGTGAGTGAGTTGGGATAATTATCCCCTGTTCCCGCAACTCAGTTATTACAGGGGTAATTCCCTCCCTTGCCCCTAACGGCAAGGCATAGGGTTTCACATTGACTATCTTTGAAGGAGGGAGTGCAGGCGCTGACTGTAACAGTCTCACCGAGGCCGCAGGGAGTCCGAACTTCCCTTCCTTTCCCTTTGAGTCTACCCACACTCTTCCCTTTAATAAATCCAGTCCTAAAATGTTTGTGAGCAACGAGCCTAATATCATTGTGACTTCAACAGGGGATGTATCTCCCGGCAGCCAGCACCTGACTCGGGCGGTTGGCTGTGACTTAGAATTTCCAAAAGCATCTGTGACCCAAATTTGTTTTTTGTCAGCAACTATTCCGTTGTGGTTAGCAACATCTGTCCGGAGAGCTGACATCTGAGCCCCTGTGTCTACTAAAAAGGTGACTGGAGTCTTGAAGGGGCCCAGGGGAAAGGTAATCAACAAGTCCCCTTTGTCACTTTCCGTGAGCCTTCTTAAATAGATCCACCGGCCATCCCCCGGCTCACTGATTGGGGATGGCGGAGGGGGTTTCCCGACTCGGGGACGCTCAAATCAATCAACTCAGTCTCCTGGGGGGCAGACGGGGTTATTGTTCCGGGTTCCTGGGATAGGGGAGAAAGATCCTTGGGGTCTGAGGGAGATGGGGTTCCCTTTATTTTGTCCCAGCCTTTCACCAAACTTTCCAGGTTGGGAGTGGGCAACCCATCCATCACCTCCTGGGGAATCCCTTTTGAAATGCCCTCTGCCCATAGTGTATATCTTCTATTATCAGGGGGTCACGTCGGTCTGGCCGGGGCGGGGGGTTGAGGATCGCGCGAGGGCATAGCTTTTATTCCCCCATTCCCTTCTACCCTTCTAAAGTCCGCCTTGGATTTTGTCTCTCCCGGACCGGTAAATCCCATTCATCTCCCGTAATTAATCAATTCCTGTGCTACTTCTCCCCATGTCATCTCCGGGGGACCTCCCCTTCTCCAGGGTCGGGGTGCCCTCAACCGATCTTGTAGTTGCACCGCATATAATTTCAAGGCATTGGGTCGTCCCCTTATAAGAGGGTGCAACCTGTCAGGGTCTGCCACATATTGCATGGGAGAGGGCTGTTGCGGAACCAGTAATCAGTCATGCATCAACTGGAGACACGCAGTTTTCTGTACGCTCTCTAAAATGTGACCCACTGTAGGCGTTTTAATCGAGAAGGGGTCTCCCCTTTCCATAGGATCCAATCCACCTGCCCAATATGCTACCCTTTGGGTCAGGAACCAGGGCTCTCTATTGTCATTTGTGGTTATAAAAACCCCTGGTCCCCAATACCCTCTTGCCTCGTCCTCGCTCAGCAAGATATGATCCCCCCCCCGGTAAGAGATATTCTCCATACATATTCAGTTTCCGTTTCTCGGGGTCCCCGGGAATATTTTTCCTGAATTTTAGCCAAATCAGTAGGGGAATAGGGAATGATGCGGGTAGTAACTTGTTGGGCTCCTCCTTGACCACCATCTACAGTCTCGGTCTTAATTAAAGGTCGCATTATAGCTTCCTCCCTTCCAAGGGAAAATATTTCTCTTACATGTTCTAGATCTTTAAGAGGGTATAACAATTTTGATTCTTTTCCCTCGTCAGAATCTGCATCCATATTTCCTACACCGATTTGGGAGCAGGTTTAATCTAATTGCTCCTGTAATATTCTCTCCTGCTCCAGAGCCTCCGTCAAAGCGGTTAGTCACCTGCTCGGCGGCAAGCTGATCGGAGAGAATTTTTGTCTCGTTTTCTAGTTGTTCCTGCAGAGCCTTCACTAGATCTTGAAGGGATTTTATTCCCTCCCCTTCTGCTTGTTGGACCACGTGTTTATCCCGTTGTGCTGCCACCAGGGCAGCTCCTAAAACCGCACAGACCAACGCTTTCCCCTTTCCTAGCTTCAACCTTTGCTCCTTAGCTAAAGTGGAGATTCTGTCCGCTACCGCTTGCGGATCGTGCCAATTACTATGGGCCCAAGTCATACCAGGGGGAGAAGGTCGGGCGTTATAGCCCTCTAATTTCTCCAGGAGAGGGGTACAATCTACAGTCGGACCTCCCAGGGAGGCCATAATGAGTATACAATTATAGGGATTAGATCCCTTGTTAGTCCTCTGAGGACTGTCTCCCCTGGTGTATGACTCCTCTCAGAGAGGTGCTGCAGTAAAGGCCTGGTCCCAACGATCGCTTTAGCACCAACAAGGGAATACCATCCTCGTTGCCAATAAAAATGTTACGACCCAGACTGGGTGACTCAGGGGGTCGTAGCGGTTTCGTGATTCCCTTGGGCTAAATTAAGGTGAAACGACACCAGGCGATCAATTAAACGCTTTATTTATGGAACATGCAACTTAAACTTGGAAAGCGTAATAATAGGCGGTGTGTATTCTATTGAGGCATTTATAAGAAGAAAAGGAAAGAGAGGAAAAGGAAAAAGAGAGAGAGAGATCACCACCCTTGGATCCCGTGATGACAATGACGGACGTGGCAATCCTCCGGTGATGGGCGCGCGCACGGCTCCTTGGAGTTGTGCCTTTTACAGTCTAGTCCCCGCCTCTCAGGGAGTTATGTAGCTCCTGATCCTTTGTGCAGGTGCCATTGTGGGGGGTGGTCGTGAGCCCCTTCCTCAGATAAACTCTGTATGACCTCTGGCCATATATGGTGTGTTGTCATGCTGGGCCTATCAGAACATGGAACTGCGCACCCTCCGGCATGCCCTCCGCGTCCTGTGTCATCTGACCTCTTGTTTAAGGTTTATCGCTACTATGCAGACCATGACTTGTGTCGTGGTTTAATTTCAGTCGGCAACTAAGCACCACGCAGCCGCTCGCTCACTCCCCCCACCCGGTGGGATGGGGGAGAGAATTGGAAGAGCACAAGTTAGAAAAACTCGTGGGTTGAGATAAAAACAGTTTAGTAATTGAAATAAAATGATAATAATAATATGATAATAATAATAATAATACACAAAGCAAGTGATGCACAGTACAATTGCTCACCACCCGCCGACCGATGCCCAGCCAGTCCCCGAGCAGCAGCCCCCCCGGCCAGCTTTCCCCAGTTTATGTACTGAGCGTGACGTCACATGGTATGGAATGTCCCTGTGGCCAGTTTGGCTGTGCCCCCTCCCAGCTTCTTGTGCACCTCCAGCCTTCTCAGTGGGTAGAGCATGGGAAGCTGAAAAGTCCTTGGCTAGTGTAAGCATTACCTAGCAACAACTAAAACATCGGTGCGTTATCAACTTTGTTCTCATCCTAAATCCAAAAAACTGTACCAGCTACTAGAAAGGAAATTAACTCTATCCCTGCCGAAACCAGGACAATATCCACCCCTTATTCTATACCATCTGCGTCATGCTCAAGTCTCATATTTTCCAGTACATTTTCATTAATCACCACCCCTTTTTTTATATATATATATATATACACACACACACACACACAGAGATATCATTCCCTTCGTCTGTGGGCCATCCCTCTAAAATGTTCGGTGAGTTCATTTAGTCCATGACTTCGGGCTCCATCTGTCATAATAATCTTTCAGGGCAGGAAAAATGGAGATGGTATGTGGTGTTGGATTGTTTCATGTTGAAGTCAGTTCTGGTACATCACTGTGCTTTGCTTGGTTTCACTGAAGTTATTCTTCATTAGTCTGGGTGATTCTTATTGTAATAACATTAGTATGGCATATAATATTATTAGTATGATTAGTATATCTGTGTATTATTAGTATAACTATTATAACTCTAATTAGTATTTAACATCACATAATTCAGATCATTGGCTATTCTCACCCAAAATCAAATCCCCTTGAGGTACACATCGGACTTCCCCATCCTTCCGCATTATCCACCAAGTGCACCCAGGTCCTTGAGCAAAAGCAATCCCACGGATGGGTCTGCCTCTGCCCGAGGCAGGAATAACCCAGACTGTCTTCCCCAGCATATTTTTTATGTGCACTACAGGGACTTTATTCCCATCTACAGTACGTAAAAGTTCTGACTGGGCAGGGCCTGCTCGATTGGCAGATCCCCTCGTGTTGACTAACCAGGTGGCCTTTGCTAAATGTGTCCCCCAATGTTTGAACGTCCCGCCACCCATTGCTCTCAGCGTAGTCTTTAACAGTCCATTGTATCGTTCAATTTTCCCAGAGGCTGGTGCATGACAGGGGATGTGATACACCCACTCAATGCCGTGCTCTTTGGCCCAGGTGTCTATGAGGTTGTTTCGGAAATGAGTCCCGTTGTCTGACTCAATTCTTTCTGGGGTGCCATGTCGCCATAGGACTTGCTTTTCAAGGCCCAGAATAGTGTTCCGGGCAGTGGCATGGGCACGGGATATGTTTCCAGCCATCCGGGGGTTGCCTCCACCATTGTAAGCACGTGGCGCTTGCCTTGGCGGGTTTGTGGGAGTGTGATATAATCGATCTGCCAGGCCTCCCCATAGTTATATTTCAGCCATCGTCCTCCATACCAGAGAGGCTTTAACCGCTTGGCTTGCTTGATTGCAGCGCATGTTTCGCATTCATGGATAACCTGCGCAATAGTGTCCATGGTCAAGTCCACCCCTCGATCACGAGCCCACCTGTATGTTGCATCTCTTCCTTGGTGGCCTGAGGTGTCATGGGCCCACCGAGCTAGAAATAACTCACCCTTATGTTGCCAGTCCAGATCCCCCTGAGCCACTTCAATCTTAGCAGCCCGATCCACCTGCTGGTTGTTTTGATGTTCTTCAGTGGCCCGACTCTTGGGTATGTGAGCATCTACGTGACGGACTTTTACAACCAGGTTCTCCACCCGGGCAGCAATATCTTGTCACAATGCGGCAGCCCAGATGGGTTTGCCTCTGCGCTGCCAGTTGCTCTGCTTCCATTGCTGCAACCACCCCCACGGGGCATTTGCCACCATCCAGGAGTCAGTATAGAGATAGAGCACTGGCCACTTTTCTCGGTCAGCAATGCCTAAAGCCAGCTGGATGGCCTTTACTTCTGCAAATTGGCTCAATTCACCTTCTCCTGCAGCAGTTTCTACAACTTGTCGCATAGGACTCCATACAGCAGCTTTCCACCTCCGATGCTTTCCCATAAGACGACAGGACCCATCAGTGAACAGGGCATATTGCTTCTCATTTCCTGGTAGTTCATTATACATTGGGGCCTCTTCAGCACGCGTCACCTCCTCCTCTGGCAATATTCCAAAATCTTTGCCCTCTGGCCAATCCATGATCACTTCCAGGATTCCTGGGCGACTGGGGTTTCCTATTCGAGCCCATTGTGTGATCAGTGCGATCCACTTACTCCATGTAGCATCAGTTGCATGATGTGTACAGGGGACCCTCCCTCTGAACATCCAGCCCAGCACCGGCAGTCGGGGTGCCAGGAGGAGCTGTGCTTCAGTACCAACCACTTCTGAAGCAACTCGAACCCCTTCATGTGCTGCCAATATCTCTTTTTCAGTTGGAGTATAGCGGGCCTCGGATCCTCTGTATCCCCGACTCCAAAACCCTAGGGGTCGACCTCGAGTCTCCCCTGGTGCTTTCTGCCAGAGGCTCCAGGTAGGGCCGTTCTCCCCGGCTGCGGTATAGAGTACATTTTTTACATCTTGCCCTGCCCGGACTGGCCCCAGGGCTACTGCATGAACTATCTCCCGTTTAATTTGTTCAAAAGCTTGTCGTTGCTCAGGGCCCCATTTGAAATCGTTCTTCTTCCGGGTCACTTGATAGAGAGGGTTTACAATCAGACTGTAATTTGGAATGTGCATTCTCCAAAAACCCACCACGCCTAAGAAAGCTTGTGTTTCCTTTTTGCTGGTTGGTGGAGACATGGCTGTTATTTTGTTGATCACATCCATTGGGATCTGACGACGTCCATCTTGCCAATTTATTCCTAAAAATTGGATCTCCTGTGCAGGTCCCTTGACCTTATTTTGTTTTATGGCAAAACCGGCCTTCAGCAGGATTTGGACTATTTCCTTCCCTTTTTCAAAGATCTCTCCTGCTGTGTTGCCCCACATGATGATATCATCAATGTATTGCAGGTGTTCTGGAGCTCCACCCTGTTCTAGTGCAGTCTGGATTAGTCCATGGCAAATGGTGGGGCTGTGTTTCCACCCCTGGGGCAGTCGGTTCCAGGTGTACTGGATGCCCCTCCAAGTGAAAGCAAATTGTGGCCTGCACTCTGCTGCCAAAGGGATTGAGAAAAACTCATTAGCAATATCAACTGTGGCATACCACTTGGCTGCCTTTGACTCCAGTTCGTATTGAAGTTCTAGCATGTCTGGCACGGCAGCACTCAGCGGTGGCGTGACTTCATTTAGGCCATGATAGTCTACTGTCAGTCTCCACTCTCCATTAGACTTCCGCACTGGCCATATGGGACTGTTAAAGGGTGAGCGGGTCTTGCTGATCACTCCTTGGCTCTCCAGTCGACGAATCAGCTCATGAATGGGAATCAGGGAGTCTCGGTTGGTGCGATACTGCTGCCGGTGCACTGTGGTGGTAGCGATTGGCACTTGTTGGTCTTCGACCTTCAGCAACCCCACAACAGAGGGGTCCTCCGAGAGACCAGGCAAGGTGGACAGCTGTTTCATTTCTTCTGTCTCCAAGGCAGCTATACCAAAAGCCCACCGGTACCCTTTTGGGTCCTTGAAATACCCTCTCCTGAGGTCGTCTATGCCAAGCATGCACAGAGCATCTGGGCCAGTCACAATGGGGTGCTTCTGCCACCCATTCCCAGTTAGACTCACTTTGGCTTCCAATATAGTTAGCTGTTGGGATCCCCCCGTCACCCCAGAAATACAGATGGGTTCTGTCCCTATATAGCTTGATGGCATTAGGGTACACTGTGCACCGGTGTCTACCAGAGCCTTATACTCCTGTGGGTCTGATGTGCCAGGCCACCGAATCCACACAGTCCAGTAAACCCGGTTGTCCCTTTCCTCCCCCTGGCTGGAGGCAGGGCCCCTCTAATCCTCATCACAGTATTCATTTCTCATTTCTTGTACGTACGAGTCAGAAGTTTCTTCATTAAGTTCAAGAGTAAGATCAGCCCTTCTACTCTCTCTGGGGAACTGCCCGCTGGAAACTGGAGCAGCAATTTTCCTGGAAGAACCTCTTTCTGTGATTGTTTTCCCTTGCAATTCACGTACCCGTGCCCCTAGGGCTGCGGTAGGTTTCCCATCCCACTTCCTCATGTCCTCTCCGTGGTCACGCAGATAAAACCATAGGGTGCCCCGTGGTGTGTACCCTTTATATTCTCTCTCTTGAGCAAAAGAACGCTGACTCCTAATAGCCGAGATACTGGTCCGTACAGGTGGGGAGTAGGACCTATCCTCTCTGAGTTGCTGGATCTCCAGGGACAGTTTTTCGGACAGTTTCTCCACAGCCAAGATGAGGGAGGAAGAAAGACTTTCCTCGTATTGCCGGAGTTGACTAGCCAATTCATCCACTGTTTGTTCCTCTCCATCTTTCCAGGTCATCACTGCCAATGAATTGGCGTATGACGATGGTGAGCTCCTTATAAACTTCCGCCACATGGGTCGTGTGCACTTGACTTCGTCTGGATCTTTGGATAGTTGTTCATTGTTCAGGTCATCATAAATCACCTCCAGCACAGCTAATTCTCTCAGAAACTGGATACCCTTCTCCATGGTGGCCCACTTGCTTGGGTGACATATGACATCTTCCTTAAAGGGATACCTTTCCTTCACGCTTGACAAGAGTTGCCTCCAAAGGCTGAGGATACGTGTCCCTTTTCCAATCGCTTTGTCAATGCCCCCTTCCCTAGAAAGGGATCCCAGCTGCTTGGCTTCCCTACCCTCTACTTCCAGGCTACTGGCCCCATTATCCCAGCATCGGAGCAGCCAAGTGACAATATGCTCACCTGGACGACGGCTGAAATCTTTTCGTATATCTCGCAGCTCACTCAGGGATAGAGATCGGGTGGTCATTGCCTCGTTTATGAGTTCTTTCTCTTCCTCCTCCCTGGTCAGCGGCCGGCTCTCCTCCTCCCGTTCTCGTGATGGCCCTTCTCCAGGGTAGTCGTACAGTTCTTCCTCCGGTTCCCTTTCAGAAGCAGCTTCTTCCTCCCTTACTAAACGAGCCGACTTCCGCTTCCAAAATTTCTTCTTGTGTACAGGGGCGACTGATACCGGCACAGGCTGGTTCTTTGGTTCAGCCACAGGGCGTGTCGCCAGGGTTGGAGTGGCCGCAGTGCATGTCGCCGGGGTTGGAGTGGCCGCAGTGCAAGTGCATGTCACCAGAGTCTGAGTGGCCGCAGGGCCTGTTGCCGGGGTTGGAGTGGCCGCAGTGCATGTCGCCGGGGTCTGAGTGGCTGCAGTGCATGTCGCCGGGGTTGGAGTGGCCGCAGAGCCTGTCGCCGGGGTTGGAGTGGCCGTAGTGCGTGTTGCCCGGGTTTGAGTGGCCGCAGGGCCTGTTGCCGGCGTCTGAGTAGCTGCAGTGCATGTTGCCGGGGTCGGAGTGGCTGCACGGCATGTCGCTGGGGTCGGAGTGGCCGCAGGGCGCGTTGCCCGGGTCTGAGTGGCCGCAGTGCGTGTCGTTTTACTGTCAGAGCCAGAGACCTTCTCTTCCCTTTGAGGGTACTGAATGGTGTTGAACAGGGCTCGGTAGGCATGGGCCAGGCCCCAGCACGTCGCAATGAGCTGCATCTCTCTGGAGTTGCCAGGGTGACAGCATACTTTTTCCAAATATTCTACTAACTTTTCAGGATTCCGCACTTGCTCAGGGGTGAAGTTCCAAAACACTGGGGGTGCCCATTGGCCTAGGTACTTGCCCATCCTATCCCACACACCCTGCCACTCATGACTATCCAGCCTTGGGGCAGATCTCTGGATGATATTCTTAAATTGCTTACCAACTTTAGACAAAACCGAAACAGTATTCCCAAGAAGTATTAATAGAAGTATCTTAACTGCCCAAGGATGCTCAAAATACTGAAAAATTACTGTAATGAAGGAGGACACATCATAGAAGAAGGTAGTGACCCTGCCATTCTGTATTTCCTCCGTAAAAAAACTCTCAGAAAAGTCTCTGTTATTGCTAGTTGTCTCCACGAAATGGTCTCCGTGGTACAGTAACGGCTTCATTGCGAAATTTACATACCACACTAACGTCAAGGTCAATGTTCTAAAAACAAACCTCACAAGCGAGACATTACTATTCACTGCAGACCACAGCAAACTGCAAAACCCAACACCAATCTTTAACATGTACAGCAGGAAAAAGAGCGCGATGCAGATTATACAAATCAATATCGAGAACAGAGAAACCAACATTGTGACCCACAACTATTAACAGATATAAGTTCCTTAATACACTCCGGTTAATCTGTTATTATCTCAAACCCTTCGTGCCCCACGTTGGGCGCCAAAAAGGACTGTCGTGGTTTAATTTCAGTCGGCAACTAAGCACCACGCAGCCGCTCGCTCACTCCCCCCTCCCCCGGTGGGATGGGGGAGAGAACTGGAAGAGCACAAGTGAGAAAAAACTCGTGGGTTGAGATATAAAACAGTTTAATAATTGAAATAAAATGATGATAATAATAATATGATAATAATAATAATACACAAAACAAGTGATGCACAGTGCAATTGCTCACCACCCGCCGACCGATGCCCAGCCAGTCCCCGAGCAGCAGCCCCCCCGGCCAGTTTTCCCCAGTTTATGTACTGAGCATGACGTCCCATGGTATGGAATGTCCCTTTGGCCAGTTTGGCTGTGCCCCCTCCCAGCTTCTTGTGCACCTCCAGCCTTCTCAGTCGGTAGAGCATGGGAAGCTGAAAAGTCCTTGGCTAGTGTATGCACTACCTAGCAACAACTAAAACATCGGTGCGTTATCAACTTTGTTCTCATCCTAAATCCAAAACACTGTACCAGCTACTAGAAAGGAAATTAACTCTATCCCTGCCGAAACCAGGACAACTTGTTTTCCCGCAATGTTTGAGACATTATCTCTTTCAGTCTCTCACAGGGGTCAATGACAAACTTGCAGCTGTCCTCCTGATACATGAGAAACATTAACTGTATACTTCATTACATCCACAGTATGTAAAGAATTTATTTTATTTATGTCACATGCAATTACAATGGACTCAGTAAATTTTAAGTAACAATTGCCGAGGTGAAACATGTACTGTCCCTGTACGCCGTAAGAAGAACGGGCGGGGAAGACGACCGGCCTGGCTGAACGGGGAGCTCTTGCTGGGACTCAGGAAAAAAAGGAGAGTTTACCGCTTGTGGAAGAAGGGGCAGGCGACTCAAGAAGAGTACAGGGATCTCGTTAGGTCGTGCAGAGAGGAAATGAGAAAGGCAAAAGCCCAGCTAGAACGCAATCTGGCCGCTGTCGTTAGAGACAACAAAAAAAGTTTTTACAAATATATTAATGACAAGAAGAGAGCCAAGGAGAATCTCCATCCTTTATTGGATGCAGGGGGGAACATTGTCACCGAGGATGAGGAAAAGGCTGAGGTACTCAGTGCCTTCTTTGCCTCAGTCTTTAACAGGCAGACCAGTTACCCTCAGGGTACTCGGCCCCCTGAGCTGGAAGACAGAGACGGCGAGCAGGATGAACCCCCCATAATCCAAGAGGAAGCAGTCAATGACCTGCTACGCCACCTGGATGCTCACAAGTCTATGGGGCCGGATGGGATCCACCCGAGAGTGTTGAGGGAGCTGGCGGAGGTGCTCGCCAAGCCACTCTCCATCATTTATCAGCAGTCCTGGATGACGGGGGAGGTCCCGGACAACTTCTACAAGAAGGGCCGGAAGGAGGATCCGGGGAACTACAGGCCTGTCAGCCTGACCTCGGTGCCGGGGAAGATTATGGAGCGGTTCATCTTGAGGGCGCTCACAAGGCATGAGCGGGACAACCAGGGGATCCGGCCTAGCCAGCACGGATTCATGAAAGGCAGGTCCTGCTTGACCAACCTGATCTCCTTCTATGACCAGGTGACCCGCCTAGTGGATGAGGGAAAGGCTGTGGATGTGGTCTACCTGGACTTCAGGAAGGCCTTTGACACCATCTCCCACAGCATTCTCCTAGAGAAACTGGCGGCTCACGGCTTAGACAGGTGTACTCTGCGCTGGGTCAAAAACCGGCTGGACGGCCGGGCCCAGAGAGTTGTGGTGAATGGAGTTACATCCAGTTGGTGGCCAGTCACGAGCGGTGTTCCCCAGGGCTCAGTTTTGGGGCCGGTCTTGTTCAATATCTTTATCGATGATCTGGATGAGGGGATCGAGTGCACCCTCAGTAAGTTCGCAGACGACACCAAGTTGGGCGTGAGTGTTGATCTGCTCGAGGGTAGGAAGGCTCTGCAGAGGGACCTGGACAGGCTGGATCGATGGGCCGAGGCCAATTGTATGAGATTCAACAAGGCCAAGTGCCGGGTCCTGCATTTCGGCCACAACCACCCCATGCAGCGCTACAGGCTTGGGGAAGAGTGGCTGGAAAGCTGCCTGTCGGAAAAGGACCTGGGGGTGCTGGTTGACAGCGGGCTGAACATGAGCCGGCAGCGTGCCCAGGCGGCCAAGAAGGCCAATGGCATCCTGGCCTGTATCAGAAATAGTGTGGCCAGCAGGAGTAGGGAAGTGATCGTGCCCCTGTACTCGGCCCTGGTGAGGCCGCACCTCGACTACTGTGTTCAGTTTTGGGCCCCTCACTACAAGAAGGACGTCGAGGTGCTGGAGCGTGTCCAGAGAAGGGCAACGAGGCTGGTGAGTGGTCTGGAGAACAAGTCTTATGAGGAGCAGCTGAGGGAAGTGGGGTTGTTTAGCCTGGAGAAAAGGAGGCTCAGGGGAGACCTCATCGCTCTCTACAACTACCTGAAAGGAGGCTGTAGCGAGGTGGTGGGTGCCGGTCTCTTCTCCCAAGTAACTAGCGATAGGACGAGAGGAAACGGCCTCAAGTTGCGCCAGGGGAGGTTTAGATTGGACGTGAGGAAAAATTTCTTTACTGAAAGAGTGGTTAAACATTGGAACAGGCTGCCCAGGGAAGTGGTGGAGTCCCCATCCCTGGAAGTATTTAAAAGACGAGTAGATGAGGCGCTTAGGGACATGGTTTAGTGGGCATGGTGGTGTTGGGTTGACGGTTGGACTCGATGATCTTAGAGGTCTTTTCCAACCTCAATGATTCTATGATTCTATGATTATTTCCTAGCAATACATTCTTTTTTTCTGCAGTATATTCATAGATTTTCTTTTGTAGAATAGCCAGCATAACTAGCACTTGCTGTCTAGATCCCCAGCTGCAGAAGATTTCTCCTATGTACATAGAGTTTGCTTGAACTTGTTGCTCTATATTTGATATATGGGATTTTGAGATACAGCTCTTTTTGCAACGCTTGAACAGTTCTTGCTTTATCCTGCCTTCATTTGCCTTCTGCTGTTGCTGATTCAGCATGATGATGTCTGTAATATCAGGTCTGATTCCAGCAGTAAATGCTTTGCAATACTGTAAACCAATCTCATATTATTTCATCTACCATGCTTCAAAGTGCATGTATGACTATCTGGTCCCATGAAACAGCAAAATACTGTTCTGTGTATTTGCCCAGTTTCTGTCCATGCTGCTGAAATTTATAGCATACAACTACAATATATAGGTTTATGCACACAAAAAGTTGTTCTATGCCAGAAATGCAGTATCACATTTATCATTAGCGAGAGGAAGTGCACAAAGCACCAGCTGGCTTTCAGTGGAGTATGCAAGTAGAACATTTTCTTTCCACAGAAAGCCCTTTGGCCTTACTTACAAGTTCATAGTTTTCAAACGTTTGAATCCATCAGTAAAAATAATTGCAGTTTCACTCTAGCTTCACAAAAATTATTACATTATTACATATATTACATATACATGTAATACATATACATATACACACATATACATATATTGCATCATATATTACATATAATTACAACGGACGCTGGAGCAGTGTGAGGAGCAGCAGCAGTGGCGGTAGCATGGTGACCACCCAGCAAAAAGCCACGTCCTCTGCTGCTTCTGAGCTGCTAGCACCCGGTAGAACCAATGCAGCCACACAGACAGAGCTCCTGTAAGAGCATGTGACCACCCAGCTTTCAGGCTGCAGGATGTGCATGGGGCTACTCCCAAAGATGGAGGGCAGTAGCAAGCACACTTGTGGGAGGTGTGCACAGGTAGATGAACTGCTCTGCCTGGTGGCCGAGCTTCAGGAGGAGGTGAGCAGACTGAGGAGCATCCGAGAGTCTGAGAGGGAGATTGACCAATGGAGCTGTGCTCTGCCATCTCTGGTACACACAAGCCAACTCACCATGGCGACTACTGAGGTAGGTCCAGTATCTGTTTTGTGCCAGGAGGAAGGTAGCGTTACAAGGGATAGGGAGGGGTGGAAGCAGGTTACTGCATGGAGTTGTCAGAGGAACCCCTCCTTACCCTCTCAGCTACCTTTACAGAATAGGCATGAGGCTCTGGGTATGGTAGATGAAGGACATGATGAGATAGAAGAGGAGGAATCTGTGCAAGTACTCTCACCAAGGTCAGATCAACCAACCCCTCGCATCAAGAGCCGCATTAAGACTAGTGCTGAGAAGAAACAATGGCGAGTTATGGTCATAGGTGACTCCCTCCTGAGCGGAACCGAGGCACCCATCTGCAGACCGGACCCTCTTTTCAAAGAAGTTTCCTGCCTCCCCGGGGCCTGAATCAGGGATGTCACCAGACAACTGATGAGCTTAGTACAGCCTTTGGACTGTTAGCCACTCCTGCTCTTTCACGTGGGTACTAATGACGTTGCAACAAGAAGTCTAAGGTCAGTCAGAAGAGATTTCAGGGTCCTGGGAAGAATGCTAAAGGATTCAGGAGCACAGGTAGTGTCTTCCTCAATCCTCCCAGTAATGGGGAGAGACACTGGAAGAAACAGGTGTGCCCAAGACATCAATACCTGGCTCCAGGACTGGTGCTTCCACCAAAACTTTGTTTTTCATAAGCATGGAAGAGTCTTCAAGGCACAAAGTATGCTGGGGCCTGATGGGATCCACCTGTCCTGATGGGGGAAAAGCTCCTTTGCTCATAAGCTGGCAGGACTGATTGAGAGGGCTTTAAACTAGGATCGATGGGGGAAGGGGATACCATCAGGAGAGCTGAGGGTAAGCCAAGGGTTGGCATGGCACCACCTGAGGGTGTGTCCTGGTTTAGGCTGGGATAGAGTTAATTTCCTTCCTAGTAGCTGGTACAGTGCTGTGTTTTGGATTTAGGAGGAGAACAATGTTGATAACACACCGATGTTTTAGTTGTTGCTAAATAGTGCTTACACTAGTCAAGGACTTTTCAGCTTCCCATGCTCTACCGACTGAGAAGGCTGGAGGTGCACAAGAAGCTGGGAGGGGGCACAGCCAGGACAGCTGACCCAAACTGGCCAAAGGGTCATTCCATACCATGTGACGTCATGCTCAGTACATAAACTGGGGGAAAGCTGGCCGGGGGGGCCGCTGCTCGGGGACTGGCTGGGCATCGGTCGGTGGGTGGTGAGCAATTGCATTGTGCATCACTTGCTTTGTATATTCTTCTTCTTATTATTACTATTATCATTAGTAGTAGTATTTTATTTTATTTCAATTATTAAACTGTTTTTATCTCAGCCCGTGAGTTTTCTCACTTTTACTCTTCCGATTCTCTCCCCCATCCCACCAGGGGAGGGGGGAGTGAGTGAGCGGCTGGGTGGTGCTCAGTTGCCAACTGAGGTTAAACCACGACAGGGTGGCAATGCTAATGGGAGCATTTACACTGCTCCAGGGAACACTGAGGGTTTAGGAGAACATCTGAAATGCTTGTACACCAGTGCACGCAGTATGAGAAACAAACAGCTGCCCCTTTAACCACATTTACAAAGTCTACAGACTGGGTCTTTGGTGTTGGAACCCAATGGAAAATCCTCTAACAGCAGAAATAATCAGAGCTCAGCTGAAGCAAAGTAACACACAACAAGTTATACCAGTGGAGCTCTGGCGTCTATATTTTCTT